>NC_059346.1:9242500-9582500 GCF_019703515.2 Myxocyprinus asiaticus | reverse complement strand
GGTGTATACAACTTTATTAAATATTTTGATAATCGTACACCTGAAGCACAAATGCTAGCACTGCAGTATTGTTTATCAGTTGGGTTGCTAGGAGACATCTCTAATGAGAGTCAAACCCCTGCTAAGCTAACGGGAGCATTGCAGTTTTGTTTCCTTAAACGTCATCAGTTCTGAATATCGGGGAATGGAATGCATTTATGGTCGGAGATCTCAAATAGGAATATCCCACATCCAACTTGAATGGAACGCAGCATAACCTGCTGACGAAACAAAATTTATTGCAAGCAACATTTAAATCGCAGATATTATTAGATAGATTTTTCCAGGTATTATAGACCTCCTGGGTAGATTCATATGAAAAATTAAGATTTTTGAATGTCTGTTCTGGAGACGTTCATTTCACAAAACAGTCATGCTGCAGTTAAAATTAGGCTTGCTTGAGCATTAAGTGTCACAGACAGATAGATAGATAAATAGATAGATAGATAGATAGATAGATAGATAGATAGAAAAGAAAGAGTGAGAGATAGAAAAGAGAGTGATAAATAGATAGAAAAGAAAGAGTGAGAGACAGACAGATAGATAGATAGATAGATCTGTCCGTCCATCCATCTATCTTCTGTATCTGTCCATCCGTCCATCCATCTTCTATGTCTGTCCATCCATCCATCCATCCATCCATCTATCCAGCCATCTATTTATCTATGTCCATCCGTCCATCTGTCTGTCTATCTATCTATCTATATGTTTCTCTGTCTGTCTGTCTGTCTATCTACCTCTGTCTTTCTATCTATATATCTATGTCCATCCATTCATCTGTGTTTATCTATCCATCTATCTGTCCGTCCGTCCATTTGTCTGTCTGTCTGTCTATCTTCTATACTTGTCTGTCTGTCTGTCTATCTGCTTGTCTGTCTGTCTTTCTGTCTGTCTGTCTATCTATCTTTTGTATCTACCTGTATGTCTTTGTGTCTGCCTGCCTGCCTGCTTGTCTGTCTGTCTGTCTGTGTAATGGTTAAAGGATGGGCAAGGAGGAGGCGGGAACCGGCAGAACAGTCAACATAAACTTTAATGACAAACTCATAAAACACATTGACGCATGCACACACACACACACACACACACACACACACACACACACAGCGGCCGCGTGTGTGTCTCTCTCTCCCGAACTGGCGTCTCCGGCTCCCCTTTATCTCTCTCTCCCGGGTGACTCAGTGCCGGCCCGACCACGCCCTCCTCCTCGTCACAGTCTGTCTGTCTGTCTGTGTCTGTCTGTCTGTCTATCTATCTATCTGTCTATCTGTCTACCTATCTATCTATCTATCTACCCAGCCATGAACTTTTCAGTAGTTTGCTTTAGTTCTGTCCAGTCTTGTCCAGTCATTGTGTTCCACACTGTGCCAATTTTCACCTCTGCAGCGGTCTACAGTCTGTCTGCCTCCAACAGAGAAAATGCTCAGGTCTCTCTTCAGCAGAGCGAATCATCTGTTTCAGGTCTCTGGGGGAATGCTGATTGAAGACAGCAGGACCTGTAGCATCTCTTCAGTGGTTTGTTGGTGTGAGGTGTGGCTCCTGCCCTTGGCCTCAACCCAAGTCTGTGTGGAGGGATGGTGTGACAGTCCTGTACTCAAAATATACCCCACCCACCTCCACTCCAGCAAAAAAGCCAATACTGATGACTTGTCATAAAAAAATTCAACGGGATGCAGCTCTACATTGAGTTTTACAATGCTTGTATGTATTTTGTCACACACACCATAAGATATCTTTAAAAGTTATCTGTAACCCTCTTTAGATGCACTATATGTTTGCATGTGTAGGTGTGCAATACAGAGAAGGTAAATATAGTATTGTTCCAAACTGCCAAGGTGTGGCCGAAACAGGCTCTGATTTTGAGCCCAAACTGGATTCTGCATCAAGGAGGGTCATCAGGACAAGACCTCTGTATCTCATTCAGTATTCAGACACTGCAGAGGCACAGACTGCCACCCGCATTACAACACAGTTAGACACTCCCTCCCACTGCAACATGCTTCAATCCCATACAGACATGAAAGACATCCGGTACCTCTACATAAATGCACTTATAGATCGGTATTACATGCAATATACTGACAGAACATGTTATGTTTTGCATTGTATATGACAAAACATGCATATGTCATGTTTTATTGTATGTAACACACTGACAAAATATGAATTATATCATGCATCTCACTGCAACATGCTTCAGTCCCGTACAAGACATGAAATTTTGTTTAATTGCACAAATTAAACATGCAATACACTGACAAAACTGTTTGATCTAACACATATTATGTTTTGTTTTTGTTAGAATCCACAATTAAATTAATTAAAATATCTTTATTATGAGTTATCAAAGAAATCTTCTAAAAAGGACATTAAGATGTAAATTAAGTCTTTACATCGTTTGACCTTTATTTATCCTCAGTTTTACTGTCTGCAGCATGACAATCTACATCTCTATCGCCTTCCATGTTACACGCTCCACAAAAAAGGATGAGTGGCCAGAAAAGCACAAGGCAGAGCATTGGACTGAATGACTGAGCTCTCTCCTGGGACTCTGTCTTTTTGCTCAGGGTTGCAGGTTTCCCCCCTCTTCACCACCGCCCCATGCGTCAGATGATGCTCCTTGCCTGTGCCTATATAAGATGCTTCAGTGGCAACCTGACTGGCACTGCATCTCTTTCCCACATCCACACACCTCACTCACACAGTCTGTGGTCTTGAAGCGTTTAAACATGAGTTACTCCGGCGACATGTACACGAGCAGCTCGTACAGGAAGATTTTTGGAGATGCGCCACGACGCGTCACCATTGGCAGCGGCAGCAGCCCGTCCCGGGTGACGGTGGGGTACCGCTCCGGATCTCAGCACCACCGCAGCTATGCCGCTCCACCCTCCATGATCACATCTTCAAGTTACCGCACCAAACTTGGATCTGGTCGCAGCGGCTTCCAGTACATGCCGGACTCCGTGGACCTGACGCAGACCACGGCCATCACCAACGAGCTGAAAATCATCCGCACCAATGAGAAGGAGCAGCTGCAGGGCCTCAACGACCGCTTCGTGACGTTCATCGAGAAGGTGCACAACCTCGAGCAGCACAACAAAGTTCTGGAAGCCGAGGTGGCCCTGCTGCGCCAGCGTCACAACGAACCGTCTCGCCTGCACGACCTCTACGAGCAGGAGATCCGCCAGCTGCGCGCGCGTGTCGAGGAGTTGACGCATGAGAAGAGCCAGATGCACCTGGACTGCGTACAGATGAACGACGCGCTCGAGCGCGTCAGGGAGAAGCTGGACGAGGAGACCCGGTTGCGAGAGGAGGCCGAGAGTAGCGTGAAAGGGTACCGCAAGGATGTGGATGATGCCACTCTCTCCCGACTGGAGCTCGAGAAGAAAGTCGAGTCCTTGCTGGATGAGATCGCCTTCCTCAGGAAAGTGCACGAGGAGGAACTTCAGGAGCTGCAAGCGTCTCTTCAGGCCACACAGGTAAAAAGTTATAAAAGTAAGTTTCTCATTATGCTGCAAATATGCACTGATGCTGCATTCAAAACTTCTAATGAAATTTTTCAAACATTTCTTTTTAAAGTTACAATAAGTGCGATAAAATATTACATATCTGCTGTTTATTACAAAAATTCTTAATTTAAACAAAAATGCCTTAAAATAAAAAATACAATAAATACAAAAAATCTTAAATGCATACAAAAATATTTTTAAAGTTACAATAAGTGCAGAAAACCTTAAATACATGCAAAACTGTTAGATTTTTTATTTTATTTTTTTGACAATAAATGCAAAAAACATATTAAATGTAAACTGTTACAAAAATAATTACAATTTCAACAAAAAAAAATGTCTTAAAATAAAAAATACAATAAATAAATCAAAATGCTTACAAAAATATGTTTAATTTATTTAGCAAATTATTTTTCATTTAGTTTATTTAGTTTTATTTATTTTGTAAGTTCATAAAAATGTCCTTATCAAAGGACATGCACCTCTCTTTTGGGAAGAACATGTTTTTTTTTTTTTTTAAATTACCTAAATTAATTAAAAAAATTGTGTTTTATTATTATTATTATTATTATTATTATTATTATTATTGTATTTTGTAAGTAGGCCTATATATTACTGTGCCTTAATCAACCTGACTACATTGGGCACACAAACAAAAGTCAATTTTATGGGTAAGATCTGGCAGAGCTCCTTGGCAACAGCTGCAGTTTCACTTTTTAAAGTGTAAGATGGAATTTATTTTATACAATTAAATGAGCTCAAATATAATATTTTGGCAACACGAAATTAAAATAATACCTATATATTTATAGAAATGCTATGAAATATTTGTGCATTTTTAATAACTCATCATGTGGGCATGCGTATCATGAATGTGCATTGTCATTCAGGGCGGCGTGCGCATGAGAGAATTTACAGCACTGCAGCACAGACAGTCGTGCGCAGTTTGGAGACCTGCGCTACACCGGGACCATTCAGTGTAAATGTGCATTTATAATTCCATTCCACTCGATAGTAGCTTACTATTTTGCGTGAGTTTAAAATGTAAAATCTTGTTTAGTGTATTTAATCGGGCAAAGAAACAGAAACAGACACTTTTAGAGAGGGAGGAATATATTGAAAGAGATTTGTTGATATTGGGATATTTAAACTTCCTCACCTCAACGTATCGATGCGGTAGCGCAGGATTTTAGGCGTGGCTGCAGTGAGCGGCGGGACCCCGCGGTGCAGCGTCCTTGAGACGGGACTGCATCATTTTGGAATTGCTCAGAGTCACGTGCAGCTACAGTATTTCTACACAACATTTGAAAACATCTAAAAAAAGAAAAGAAAAAAAAGAAGAAGCTCCAGTTTAACTTCAAGCAATATGCTTTCTTTCAAACCTTAAGAATTCAGCAAAAATCAATTGATCCTACAATTAAGCCAGTGTTCAAAGTTTTTCCCAACATTTACAGACCCAGGGACTAGCCAACTCAGGGAGGTACCCCTCCCCTAATATAAAAACTTAGATTTTCAGCTTGTAATATCTTTAAATATATATATATATATATATATATATATATATATATATATATATATATATATATATATATATATGAAATAGCATAAAAATGTGATCATAAAGAAAAATGTATATAAGAATGTTGAAATGAATATAAGAAAATAGTATATGTTTTTCAGATGTTCTTCGCAGTCCTCTACTGGATTCCTAGTTGAAAAGCATTAAAGCTAGTCAAAAAATAGCCAATAACAGATGGGCCATTACAGTGAATGTAACTGATGTAAGCTGATGCTTATGCATGGTTTGCTGTTCTCTTGGTGTTGATGTTGTGGCTGATGAATTGCTGTTGCATTTCCATGCAAATGATCAGGCCCAGCGCAGTGTCATCTTTCCTTGTGCATAAAACCCCTGAGTCTGTGCTCCATCCCGCAGTCCCAAGGGCTCAAAACTGCATCACCACAAATTACACTCGAAGACTGATTAAACATCCCATGACCAACATCAGCACTGAATATATTAGGTCTACTGCATTTTCAAAAGCTTTATTACTTAATGAATGGTGGTTTATTGATTGAATACCACAGGAAAGCAGTTTTTTATCATTATATTGCTATGTTATCAGTATATCTGAACTTTGTATATGTACACATGTATGTCTTCTATTCATAAGTAATGCCAAAGTAACTATTTATATGTATATAGCCTACAGTATATACTTATATAATGTATGCTCTGCTTTAAGCGTAAATGTAAATTAATATTGCGGGGCATTCATTATTCATTAGAAATCAATAATGAATCAGCTACTAAATTAGGTTTGTCCACCAGATCAATACCAGTAATGCTTACAGACAGATTAAAGACTATTTATTGCTATCACTAGGCCTGTATGGCCAAAAAGTCTGTAAACATTGGACCCCCGTCTTCTAAATAATGGGTTTGGCTAAGTGCCTGACAACAACCTATTAATTAATTCTTTTAAGTGGGCTTTATGTTACTAGGCCTATTAGTGTTGATGTTAGAATTTGTGTTAGTAATGTTAGTTTTAGTATTAGTATTGATATTAGTACCACTCATTTTAAAACCATGTTGCTCCTGTACAGGTGTCGGTTGAGATGGATGTAAGTAAGCCGGACCTCGCTGTGGCCTTGAAGGACATCCGTGCCCAGTACGAGTCTCTCTCTTCCCAGAACCAACTGCAGGCAGAGGAGTGGTACCGCTCCAAGTTTGTCACCGTGACGGAGGCAGCAGCCCGCAACAATGATGCCCTGAAGCAGACCAAGGATGAGCTTTCTGAGTATCGCCGACAGCTGCAGGCACGCACACTGGAGACCGAGGCCCTGAAAGCTCACAACGAGGCCTTAGAGAGACAGCTGGCAGAGATGGAGGACCGCCACAGCAACGACATTGGCGAGCTGCAGGTGAGTGCATCCACACTGGAACGGCTTTTGAAAACACCCTCTAGTGCTAGTTTCTATTTAGACATTGGGAAAAGGAAAACCGAGTTTAGGCCTAAATACATTCTACAATGTATAATACTCAGTGTTGGATACAATCCAACTACAATTAGTTACTGTCAGTGTTGGGCGATCCGATTACAAAGTAATTAGTTACTGTAATCGAATTACTTTTTTAGTAAAAAAAGTAGTGTAAAGCATTTCATTTTAAATTCTTGTAATCAGATTACAGTTACTGACTTTCAATTAAATTACTTGCATTAAAGGAATATGTATAATACATTTTAAATATGAATTCATATGTACGTCAGTTAGCATTTCTTTGACAACTGAAGTCTTTGTGACAATGTCTGAGGAGGAAATAGACATTTTTAAATTCTAAAAACTTTTCTTGGAAAAGGGTTTTAGAAAGTAACTCAAAAGTAAAATAATTAGTAATGTGATTACATTTTTAGAGAAGTAATATGTAATTTGTAGATGATTACTTATTTTGAGTACCTTACCCGACACTGGTTACTGTAATTGAATTACTTTTTAAAGTAAAAACATTTGTGCAATGCACTACATTTGTAATTAGTCAGATTACAGTTACTGATTACAGATTACAGTTTCAGATTACAGCTACGAGTAGAATTTCGCAGTGCAGTATTGTGGATATTGTTGGCTTTTGTATGATGAATTGCTTATGTTCCTCATTTTGGATAAAAGCTTTAGTTAATGACTAAAATAATGTAAATACATTTTAATTTAGTTAGTTTTAAGTACATTGCTTGGGTTACACATTTCTAAAATAAGATTATTTATATAGAATACATTCAAAACATGAACTCGTCACTAACGAGTCATTGTAAGGGAGAAACATGTACATGTATAATTTGAGTGCGACAGTGAACAAGGAGGAAGTACAGACATTATTTTATCCAGGCCTGTAGATACCAGGAGTTAGAATAATCAAAACATGCAAGTACAAACCCATAAATACAACCATAAGTACAAAATATAAATATACATAATGTTGATATGGTAAACGTAAAATAGTTATTATACATAAAAATATACTTTGTCTCTTTGTATTTTCAGATGAAAATAATCAGAATAGTGTTTGGAGGTTCATTTTCAATAAAAACAAAATGCATTTTGTCCTGTAGGATACTATTCAGCAGCTGGAATCTGCTTTGCGCAGCACTAAAGGTGAAATGTCTCGCCACTTGCGTGAATACCAGGACCTGCTGAATGTCAAGATGGCACTGGATATTGAGATCGCTGCCTACAGGTCAGAACCATTTTCACTGCATTATCATTGAATTTGTCTTGGATTTAGGTTTAAGTTACTTTATTGTCCAGCCGTGGCTGAAAATTGTTCATTGGTCGACAAAAAACACAAACAGTTTCATTTACTACACACCAAAACAACACATTTCTAAAAGCAATAAATACAGTAAAAAAAAAAAAAAAAAAATTAAAAAAATAAATAAATAAAAAAATACATTATTAAAATTCAAATTAAGCCAATAGAAAAATCTTGCCTTCTACTTTGTTTTATTAAGGAGGCCTATTGCACATGGAACAAAGGATATTTTATAAATTAACTTTGTAGACTTCGGTATCCTATAACACTGTGCTGATGGAAGAAGAAGAATGTTTGGACATTAATGGTCATTAAAGTTACAAAAGTTCCCTGGATATATTATTAATGTGTTAAAGGTGCTGTTTTTGGGATAGCCATGCATAAAACATTCCTACTACTACCTGACAAATATCACTAAAAAGGTGTCTTGAGAAATCACACCTGTCTCTGTGACAAAAACTAGGCAATCAGAAACACTGTCAATAATTTGTGCATTTGGTTTTGCTGACACTGGATTTGCTAACGTATCTTTGGAAGGCAGAGTTTGCAAGAGGGCGTGTGGTTGAAGTTAGCAAAATAGTGGAAGTTATCAAGACTGCTGAAATTGCTTACAGCACATTTAACACTCTCACAATATGACATGTTCGACCATCTTTAATTGCTAAATTGCCTTTTTGATCTTTCCCAACAGGAAGCTGCTGGAAGGTGAAGAATGCCGTCTAAGCTCTGTGGGCGGAGCCATGATGCAGTCCGCCTACTCTTATCCGTCAAGCCGCACTTATGCCCTGAGTGCTTACAGGAAGGTTGGAGTCAAACCTGAGGAAGTGGAAGTGCAGGAAGAGGAGGAGGAGGAGAAGGAAGAGGAAGGAGAGGATGAGGGAGAGGAGGAGGCAGGAGAGGAAGGAGAGGAGGTAGAGGAAGGAGAAGAGCAGGAAGGAGGCGATGAGGAGGAGGAAGAACAGGAGGACAAGAAAGAGAAGGAAAAGGGTGATGAGAAGAAGGAAAAGGAAGAAAAGACAAAGGACCAGAAGGAGCAGAAGGAACAGAAAGAGATTGAAAAAGAAATGGAGAAAGAGAAGGAGAAGAAGAGTGATAGCAAGGGCGATAGCAATAAGGCAGATAGCAAGAGTGAGAAGGGGGACAGTAACAAGGGCGAAAAAGCCCCTGCCGTCAAGAGCAAGTAATGCTGCATACCATCAATGCTCCGGCCACCACTGCACATCACTCACACATCCCTCTGGACCCCTCTGTTTCCTCTTTTCCTCTCTTTCCCTTTGCCACATTCACACAAACACAAAAACTCAAATATACAAACACAATGCCACCAAACAAACATCATCTAC
This sequence comes from Myxocyprinus asiaticus, assembly GCF_019703515.2. Lineage (NCBI taxonomy): Eukaryota > Metazoa > Chordata > Actinopteri > Cypriniformes > Catostomidae > Myxocyprinus > Myxocyprinus asiaticus. Next base: position 9,573,306 of record NC_059346.1, on the reverse strand, counting down.
TCATTTTCACTTTCATTTCACTATGTATGGCTGATCGCAGGTGTTGATGAGTCATGCAGAGCAGCATTAGACAGGTGTAAACAAATGTAATGGTTTCCTTTGCAGGAAAGGAATGAGTTAGAAATAAAAATTAAAAAAATGAAGGATTGGGTATTTTTCTGTATTAGCACTCAAGACATAAATCAGGGTCTATATCCAGACAGAAGAAGAGGAGAAAAATAGAGTTAGTAAAAAAGAAAAAAAAAAGGTAAAGACAGCAAAGGGACTAGTCATACCTAGGCTGTGTCCAAAATCTGAAAAATGCTGCCTTTGGAATCAGTATACATTGTACAAATGACTAGTGGCACCATTTAGGGTTCCTCGCCACACTTGCAGACAGACCGATGTCACTGTGAATTCGGCGACAGTGGGTCAAAAGTTCTTCTGCTTAAATCGGTCTGTGCTTACCAAAATTCAAAGCACTAGCCCCCGTGGCCAAATCTGGAAGTGTTGTTGAGGTATGGGCACGTGTGAGCTCCAGTTTACAGGTGAAATGTACACAGATGGCGCCAAAAGCAAGTTTTATTTTTAGTTGTAAATGATGCAATACTGTCAACACAAATGCATATCTAATTAACCATATGCCCAAACCCCAACCCTAAACCAAACCGTAAGTGGAGTAAAAATGTAATCTTAGAGGGAAAATGCAACCTCCGAATCGCTCTCACTTAGTCTTTTTCTGCTGACATGGTTCGGGGGCATGTTCCTGGGCTGGTGTGAATTCTCGAACTGTTCAGCACGTTTCCACTGAAAAAAGGGGTGGAAAATCTGGTTTCGCACCGGCTCCAAAAGCTTGTCTCTTCAGAGGAACCGATTATGTCGGGTGGCGGAGGGTGTGATTATGTTTCGTCACCAGGTAGTTTTCCAAAGAACAGTAGCTACCATCTGCAGCAAGGAGTACTTTTTCTCTCAATAACAACAATAAAATCCACCCAAAAATGTCAGACATCAAAAGTGTTCAGGAAACGTGGAGGAATCAAGCGCTCTACTTGCGATATGGTCTTCTACGGATCAAAGATAAACTAGAGAGATAACAAAGGAAAAAAGTCTACAAGGACATACGGCAAGAAACGATGCACACCGGCTTCAACCGGATGGTTGACCAAATCATAAACAAATTGAAAACTTTAAAGAGAGTACAGGGAGCATGCCAATGCAAAAGCAGCAGTGAAAGGAAGCAACCATGTCTTGGACTCTATGCTCGGACACCGACCATCCAGCTAACTAACCTGGACATTGAATTAAATCAGTCATGCTTGAGGTAAACACAAAAGTCACATAAAACTACCATATAGCCACGTAACCTGTTATGTCACCGTTTGGCTCGCAAGTCAGCGGAAAAGCGCGGCCAGTTTACGATAGGCTCCAGTTTGCCTCAGCCATGAACAAGCCGAGCACAGGCTTGGCACGAGAACCATCACCATTTCGATAGAAAAGGGCAAACTGTGAACACGATTACTTCCTGATTGCCATGAGACTAGGACCCATGTCCCTGAGGGTGCATTTGAATTGATGCAAAAATGTCTGATGGAAGATGCTGCTTGTCAGTAACTCGGGGATGATTTCAGGGTACTGGAACATTTGGTAGCAACATGTCGATTTCTCATGTGATCGTGTTGCTGGTGAACTCTTTGGGGAAACTCAAGGTACCCTTTCAAAAATGACAGTTCTCTGAGGAACATAATGGAATCCATATGTTTGTGCAAGAACTCAAATGGTTCCTCCATTAATCACATCATTCCTTGAGTAAAAAGTAGGATATCTTAATGTTCCCCAAAGGGTTCTGCCAGTGTGGCAATCTGAAGAACCCCAAATAGTGCCTCTTTTTATTATATTTTTATTTTACAGTGTAAAGAAGGCACCAAGGCACATCCAAATCCAAATATTTTGCATAACATTCTATCTGCTGTACAAACATGGCTTCATCTGGTCGTTTCCTGAAGGCATCGTAGATTACACAATCCTGTGCGTGCAGTTCAGTGATTGTTGGAGAAAAAAAGTGATTGAATGAAGTAAATTCATTCATAGATGTCAATTATATCATTCAGTATCATTTCATCAATTTATGATTCAGTTTCTAATATTCCAGGAATATTTATTTGGTTATTTCTAAAACATACTTGAATTTGTTCAAGATGACATGACGCTATGATGCCTTGGATGGTGGTCTGAAATCAGTTTCTTTAGGGGGTACCTTCATACAAAAACATTGTCTATTAAGTCATTGACTGGCTGGGCAGCAAAGCAGCTTCCTTGGGTTTTGGACACAGCCCTTGTGTTCACGTGCCATTATTACTAATAGTGCAGGATGGGACAAAGGAATGTGATGCCTTGCAAGCCAAATGAAAGGCATCTTGTGCAAAACAGAACAAGTTTGCTGGTTCCAACCTCTCGGTGCTACAAAAAGGAAGAGGTAATTGTCCATAAAGAAACAGCATTATCTAGAGCTTCACTCAAGTCCTGAATGTATGTCACTAGCCAAGTAGGCCATGTCTCCTATTTTTCCCAACGATATTATGGCTTCTATACCCACACGAACGGAATTGTTCAAGCTCATTTCATTGATTCGCTAGAATGGTTTCATTCACCTTTTCATGCTCAGCATGCATAATTTTCAAGTTAAACTCATCAGTCCATCCAATCATTTTTCAGTTCATCTATTTGATGTTCCTGTTTTCCTTAATTTCACTTGTCACAGCATGGCAAGCTTGGCAGCATGAAGTTCAATGAGGTGAAAGAGATAAAAGGGAGGGTTTCAAAGTTTAGATTTGGGAGAGAGAAGTGCATTGTGCATCTGTAGTATGGGATGATTCCTCTGCATTTAAGCATTTAGAGATTTCAACACTTTAGAGGCAATAGCTGCTATTCCCTCCTATGTTCAAAAAAGACCTCCTCTTGATTGATTCATTCATGATGGAGCAGATCTCACTCTTTTTGAAGTAATCTTTCTCTCCCTCTGTGTCTTTTTCTCTCAAACTGTCTGCCTCTTTCCAGTCAGTGACATGGCTTCCTTCAAGAAAGCTGGAATAGTTTCCTGTGTCTAGCCATGTCCTTTTGTTCTTCTGCTTACAAATGGGTTAATTTCATGAAAGCATGTCCAGGTCAAATTTCACCCCAAAATCACAAGAAAACAATAAGTGCTACTTTGCATAAAGAAAATAAATCATATTTTGAAAGGCAATTAAAATTGTATGCATTGTGACATTATTTTTATTAAAATTAAGAATATTTTACCACCAAATTCTCAGTGCTGTAATGCATCCAGGCTTTGCACTTTTCGTTTTTTTTTTTTATTCTTAGAATTAGATTTTTTTCAGAAATAAGGTCACAAAAAAAAAAATAAACTAATCTTACATGGTCCTAAAACGGGCTTCATCTTTCTTTTGCAAAATATAATTTCTTATTTCTTACTTTTGATTTTGGGGTGAAATATGATCTGAACATGTTATTGACCCAAATATGTATTGAGAAAGAGAAAGCATGGCTATGAGTCTTTGTACATGTGTGTTTTATGTTTGTGTAGGTTTGTTTGTGTTTTTTCTTTGTATCTGTGAACATGTGTGTGTATGTACAGTATGTATGAAACAGAACGCTTTCAGGCATGTAATTTATAAGCACATGTAATACTGAGGTCTTTCTGAGGCAGTGTAAACACTCATGGTGCAGCTGGTAATGACAGGTACAGCTCTTTTCTCTCCCTGCAGGTGACAGGCAGGCCATATAGAGGGCAGAGGTGTCACAGACAGTCACACCTACGGCTATAGTGAAGAGCTATTGCCACCACATAATTCCCCTCCAAAAAAACAACTAAGACAAGCATCAGTTCAGACAACTTTCTAAACAACCGCAATGCAGGCCTGCTTGATTGATTGCAGGAGGCAAATGAGTATAAGCAACTTAAATATTAAGTGTTAGTGTTACATTATACAAATTCAGATTTATATACTGCTGTCAAAATGCCTCTGGATTTCCACATGAATTGAGGCTAAAATGTGATCTGATCTATGTCATAATACACAATAACCTTATTACTTTGCTATATTTTACTGAATAAGTAGTTTCCATATCAACATCATAGATGGAAAAAATGGAACCAGTTTGGAGGTATTGTGGCATATTAATACAAAAGTATTTTCAAACACTCGTGTTCAGTGATTTTCTCATGCTCACCTGAAATCTTTTGATTTGGTCATATTACACTTACTACACACAACATAATAGGGCTGTGCAAGAAGGCAAACCAAGTCAACTCAAACATGCACTAATTGGATCTAATATCTAAGATAACCCTCTTTTCAAGAGTTCATTATCCTTGATTACATGCTTTTTCAATCAGTGCCCTCGATTTGGTCAATAAATATATAGCAATATAAATTGTTATATGTGTTGTTTGTTAAATAAAACTTGCTGGATCAGATCACAGTTCAAGAGCTATTCTAGTAAAAAGGATAATACCAAAGGTTCCTCAAATGTTTTCTGATATATAGATGAATATTTGGCATCAGTTTGGACTGACGGTGACTGTGGAGATGGTGGATTTTGCCTTTTGTAGTTTCCTTTGGGAAAGTGAACTGTTGGCTTCAGACAAACTGCATTAAAATCTGGGGCCGAATTTACTAAAATCTTCTTAAGAAAAAAAAAATTGTAAGAAGTTGGTTAGAAGGTATCTAGCTATGAATGTTGATGGTTTAATACAAATGAACATTCTTAAGTCTTTTCCGGAATACAAAATATTCAAAAATAAGATGAAATTAATAGTTAAGAAAAATTGTATTCTTAAGAATGTTTCTTCAATTCAGCCCCTGATCCAAGAGAGTAGGAAAGGTGGGGAGAGTAAGACTTCAAATAAACGGGACAAAATAGATGTATCAATGTAGCCAATTTTTCATCTGGTGTGGTGCTAAAACATGAAATGAATGAATCAAGAGGAGTTTAAATTTGCATGGCCTGATTCACTTGGAGCTTGACAATATGAGGGGGTGGGATAGATTTGCTTGATGTGTGTATAAAATGTTCGTAATTGCCTTAATCATGACTGCTTAAAAGTCCTCACATTTCCTGCATCTCAACACTGTATCAGAGATGGTTGGAGGAAAGCTGACACTAACTGTATGGCTGCTAACTGATACAGTAATATTCCCCTGAAGCCAAATAAAGCCATTTATCAACCAAACTCACAATACTACGACCTCTTTGTCCCTTATGCATCACACACTTTGCAGAAGCTTGTAAATCTACCAAACAAGCCAGAAAACATGGTGGTGACTTATTGCAGTTTTCAGCAGAAGCTAATTACCAAGTAGTACAACTGTCATCAAAGAAGTGTATAGCTTTTACAGTTTATTGATGATATACTGTATTTTCCTACAAGTAATAGTGTAACAAGTTGCTCATAATAAGCTTCTCTTTTGATAAAGTAGCTAGCACTACAAGCTACCAACAAAAACAGCAAACAACACTAAAATGGAAAATTGTGATTGTTATTGTGTCTGAGCCAGACAAATACCACTCTATTTGGCCAGTTTGCAATTTGTAACCGGTAACAGTAAAAAATACTGAAAGTATTCATTATATAATCAGCTTTTTAGTAGCTTACAGTAGCTAACTAATTTATCAAACCAGTAACTGTTGTCTAAATATAAATGATGAGAAGCTTCTCGAGCTATATTTTCCAAGGTAGCTTTTACAACACAGGCTAGTGTGATTCTCAAGAGAGTGATTAAGAATTTCTTTACACAAAAGACTATTTAATAGTTATTCCATGTCAAATCAACCAAATGTTAGAAACTTCCTCAACTGAAATATTTTATTTTTTTTAATACTTCTTCTGACGAAAGATAAATATAAATAATGATGAAAGTCAAAATATGATATGCCGTACATGCGTATTTACTGAGTAATCCATTATTTTGTAGAGGGGGGTCAACATGAAAATTTGCCTTTGATTTTGAAGCAAAATTGCAGGTTAAAAATGACGTTAGAAAGGTGGCAGCGTCATTATTTTATATTAACAAATAGATAGGATGGTCTATTACTAAAATCAGTTGACTTCACCCCTTGTTGCATTATATGCCAATAACGTGAGTCCAAAAATTGAAATAAAAATAGTTGGAAGTATCTCAGGTAACTCAAGAAGTATTAAAGATTTCTGAATCCTTTTATATTTGGTTTCAGAACAAACTTTCCTTTTGGTATCTTTATATTTATTGCCCTATATGGTTAAATCCCAGAGATATGGGTCTTTTAATGTTGCTAATTTTCACTAGTCGAAAGCCAAATGTTGGTCACATGGTATAAAGCTAGTTTTTCTTGTCCAACAAAATGAAGGTCTAAAGTACAAATAATGTTGAAACTAGAAATGTACCTTTATTGTCAAAATCTCAATCTGAGTATCCCAAAATACAAAATGTTTGAGAATAAGCAACACATTTTGCTTTTCAGTTAGTGCAACACCTATATTTACGTACTTTTTGGATTTCAGAAATGTACAGCTGCAAAGCTCTGGAATGCATCATATAGGGGTCCAAGCACCAGCATTTGCACTGCATTGTTATTATTCTTTTTCTGCCCTAAATGTGTGTCAGAGACAATAAATCTTAGAGATCAGAAAACTTGGTGTGCTCAGGCGTGCACACACACACACACACACACACATCCATCTGACACTTTCCACAAGAAAAATGCGAACAAATTTCAAATCAACATTATCACAGTCAAAAAAATCTGTGCTAACATTATTTACCACACAAAGATCTAAAGATAATATAAAGTTAAGTGGTGTGGCCACATTTTAGACAAACAGGAGAATATTTGTGTTTTACAAATCTGTTTTAATCCAAGTGCATGAAAGAGCCAGAACAAGGTCCATCCTGTCAGACCGCTACTATTAAACATGTTGAGTGGAAAAAGATAATTAATCATGGAGGGCTTTTAGAAAAGGATGTCTTGAAAAGGATGATTGCTGCTAGCTTTGGCCTAACTATAATGTAGTTTTATTACTGCATGTTCTGTCAGGGAAACCAGACACAGACCATATCAATTATTTATCTCCCAAACAACCACACTGCTGATGGCATATCTCCCTTTCTTGACTAGGCAAATCCAGAGCAACTCCAAAATGTAACCGTCACAGTTCTGTGGAAAGCAATTACATTTGTTTACCTAAATCTCTCACACTGGGTGACTTTGGTTATTTTTATTTGTGATGCTCTGGATTGCTCTCATTTACGCCCAGAATGACAATCACAAAATCATTCAGAACCGACCCTTTAGTGTGCTGCCGTTGGGTGAAGTTTCCTAATATAGCCTACTTAACATATTCACATATACAGTATGTGTATGCACACAAATAGTATAGAGTAAGTTAAATAATACAGTGTACAGTCAGCTGGTCATTATCACAAAGGAAACCCTAGCAGGAAGATCAGGACCCCAATCAGGAAATATTGTTTTGAGAAATTAAATTATGAGCATGGAAAGAAGGAAACTGTGGCATGATCCGAGACACATCAAACAGAACATCTATGTAGAATATAAGTTGCACCTATGACAATTATTTGACAGCAGATTGCTAAAGAACTGTGTAATAATCACCAATAGCAACATTCAAACAATAGTCTTTACTAGGGCTGTCAATTTAACATGATTATATAAAAAACATTAAAAAATTCAAGCTTGTCAGCAGGGTGCAGTAAGCGCAACTCCATCTGAACAGGCAACAAACCACACCTACAGACAGCAGAAAGCACAAGATGATGTGGATGCGTTCTTGTCTTCAAACACAGCTGGACGCAGTGCAACTCCGAATGTAGGGGTCTCGAGCTGTGTTTTTCTAAGTTTCAAACGCAGTGTTTATGACGCTACTAAAGTGAGACGGTCCTAAAGCGTCCATCTGACACATGTGCACATAGACAAAAGCCCTTATAATAAGTCTACCTCAGACAGATTGACGGATTTAATTGCAAAATGGACTTCTGTGGACTGTAGGCCAGTGATAGGCTTATGTTCGATGTTATGGAAATAAACAATATTATTATAATCATATTTTATTTAACATTAAAGCAAACTTTTTATTGCCTAATTAATGTATTAATGTATTTTAATTAACCTTATTATTATATTGATTATATATTATATTTATAATTATTTAATGAATTATAATTCAATATTGAACTATTTATAACTGGGGGCCTTTCTCTGCAAATGACAGCCCTAGTTTTTTACCAAACAAGAAAATATTTGACAACATTATTTGACTCATTTTTTTTTTTTTTTTTGCTTGACAAATCAGATATTTTGCAGACCCACTTAGCCACAGATTCAATGTAGAGTACTCTGACTCAGCATGTCCTTTCCCTGGTAAAAATGTCTCCAGAATCAGTTTAATTATTAAAAGAGTGCAATGACTCTGAACAAGGATTCAGTCATAAATGTTGGCTACAATTAAACATTTTGAGTCTTTTGAGACTCAAAAATACAATTGTTTAGTGTTACATTCTCTCATTAAAATTTATTCATTTGTGGTTTCATTTTAAAAATGATAGTGAAGATTTTTTGTGTGTGTGTGTGTGTGTGTGGTCCTTGATATATTGTCCACCCTGTTATATCATAATACCTCAACGATATTATACTGTGAAGATTTTTGTTATGAAATGAAATCACACATACTGGAGGTGACATCATCCATTCAGCAAAATTATTTTAAGTAATTTTAACCTCCTGAGACCCGAGCATGACTGCTGTGTGCATTTTCCATTCCCCTTTTTGATTTGTTATTAGTAGCACATAATAAACATTCAAATACACAGTACTGTACAAAAGTCTTAGGCACATGAGATGCTTCACAAAAACATTTGTCTTAAGATGGTTATTTATATCTTCAGCTTTAGTCTGTCAATAGGAAAAATACATTTTAGACTCCCAAACATTTCTTTTGCAAATAGAATAGAATAGAAGAACAAGGAGCCCTGCAACAGATGCCATGGCCCCACAGAGCCCCCCACTGAATATTGAGTCAGTCTGGGATTACATGAAGAGACAGAAGCAATTGAGACAGCCGAAATAGATAGAAGAACTGTGGCAAATGCTTCAAGAAGCTTGGAACATCCTATCTGCCAACAACTAAGAAAAACTGTGTCCAGGTGTACCAAAGGTGGTCACACCAAATATTGATTCAGCTTTTTTTATGTTTACTGGACTTTGTATGACATTAATTGATATATGAAAACTATTTATGGCATTATTTTTGAAGATATCCTCACTATGCAACATTTTCCAAGTGCCTAAAACTTTTGCACAGTACTGTGTGTGTGTGTGTGTGTGTGTGTGTGTTATATATATATATATATATATATATATATATATATATATATATATATTAGACCAAATACTTCTCCTTTCCTTGTTAAATTTTAAATAATACTACAGAAAGTCAGATTTTTTTCCCCCATATCTGCCAAACATGTTGAGTGGTTCAATTATCATCTGCAGCCTGAAACTGAACTTTTGACTGGATGTTAGGAATGAATGCACTTGGCTGCATAGTAAAGCTAAAGGATTCTCCCTTGCTCACTAATAAGGGAATGGCTTAACCTCGAGTGTGCTGTCTGTCTGCGCTGGATTCAGAACAGTTTGAAATGCACCGTATTTTCATCTTAACTTCATATAAAGCCTCTGAAAGCAACATTTTCTAGGTTTTGGATGCATCCATTGATTCTCAATGTGATAATGAACAGCGAATATATTATATTTTAAGGAAACTGAGCCTTTAGTCCACGTACAAGGTCAATGTGCTCAACAGCTTGCCGTTTCGCTATAAATCGATGAAATTTTTACAATGGCATTTCGAATGAAACTCGAGACTACTCTTTTCACTCAAATAGGTTTCAATGTAAAACCTAAAAATTAGGTTTCTAACCAGATAACTTACTTAGTTTTGTTGCCATTTCTCCCAAACACAAACTCAGCTGAGATTGGCGCCATGTTGTTTTGTCACATGACGTTGAAAGTTTAACCCATTAATGACAGCCTAGAGTCTCCTGAACTGAGATCAGTCAGTTTATATTAAATTTAATTATGCATAGCCTATAGAGGCCAAAATATAATGTCCACGCATATGTATGTGGAGTCTCCTGAGGTTAAGTGTGTAACTCCACACTGTTATGTGAATACTCAGGGAAAATTAATATAATTATAAATATTTGTTAACAGAAATAAAATAATCAATGTAAGTTTACAAATATATTTGCTAGACATCATTCACAGACCATGTAGTGGATCATTTATTCCCTGAACGTCTACCCTGACCATTTAACCAGATGGACATCTGAATTTTAAGTCATTTAGCTTAACCGGTATGACTTAACATCTTTAACATGTCCATTTAATGATGAAACAAAGATACAAAAGTATGTTTAATTTTAAAAGTTTCAAAACCTAAATGTCACCTAATTGTAGGAATTACCCTATATTATTAAACCATTTAGGCTACTAAACATGGGCGTCTTATCATATTGCATATGCCGCAGCTTTATAAGGGCAACAAGCTCAAATAATTTCTTATAATACATTTATTTTAATTTTATAAATTAAAATTTTAAATGAAAGCAAGAAAACAGCATAGTTATTGTGGGATTGGAAACTTTTCCATTGATATTATTTTATCTTATCCACATTCATCCCCCTCCACTGTGCACTCTCTCCCTGCTATATATAGGCTTCTGCATTGCAGATGTCCCACAACCCAAAGCCTGCAGTCCTGTGAGAGATCTCCTTTTAATTCCCAGCTGAAAGCTATTTGATCTTGCACACTCTTTTACACACACATTCAGACATGTATCGACTGCATAAAAACTATACTTTTACAGCATGACACAGCAGAACAATGACTTGTGCATGGCCAGTACACCAACAAGCCACTTTAAGTCATAAAGGCCCAGTGGCTTACCAAATCTTATGCATTTAACATGTATGAATGCTTTAAGTGTGTGATACGACAAACGCTTCCTTTAAAATACTTTCTGACCTAAAAGGTGAATGTGGAAAAATCAGATACTACAATAAATAAGGGCTTTTCCACCTGCCATTTAGGACATGGAATATACAAATACATACTCAATGGCCTACAGGTATACAGAAAGCCCAAAGCAGAAGAGAAATTATGATTTTACACTGATTGCATTCTTGCTGATTTATCCTTTTACCATTTGTCTGTTCACGTATGGCTGTGTAGTGAGATTGTGTGATAGATTACAGCTAGATTTATGGTTTGGTGCCAGCTCTAAGTATTGATCACCAATAATGCACTTCAGGGTGGAAAAGTGCTTTAAACAACTGAACACATGGTATACAGCAGACAGCCAATGTGTATTCAAGCTTATGCAGTTCACCGCTTGGAAGGATTCTAATAGAGGTCTGATAAGCAAGGAAACATAATACCCAAGTGAATGTATTCATAAATGCCTTTTTGAATGCTCGTGCACGTCAGATGCTGTGAAGGATATGGACCATTCTGTATTTTATCACCGTTGTGCCAGTTGAGTATTTCCTCGCATTTAACGCAATGCACAAACACTTCTGCACACTTCGAAACGCTAAAAATCTTTTTTCTTTTTTTTTTTTTTTACAGAGATAAATCGTATTTATGTCTGACGCTTCCATTTGTGGTCTTTTCTGCCACCTAGTGTCTACTCTTTGTAACGAGTGCTTCTATGTGTTAACAGAAAATCAGCAATGCAAGTTTACAAATAGGTTTGCTAGACAATATTCACAGACCATGTAGTGGATAATTTATCCATTTAACCGGATGGACACTTGAATTTTAAGTAATTTAGCTTGACCGATATGACTTAATATTTAACATGTCCCTTTAATGATGAAACAATGACCCTTATAAAAGCATATTTTGTTTTTCAAAATGTTAAAGCCTAAACGACACTGAATTGTAGGAATTACACTATATTATAAAGCCATTTAGGCTCCTAATGGGCATCTCCATTTTATAAAGGTAGCAAGCTCTTTTCTTATAATACTGTCTTATAGACAATTATAATAAATGTACTGAAATTGAGGTTTCTTTTCTACTGCTGTTGCCCTTCTGTGGTAAAATCACTTCAGCAATGGCCTTGATTGAATTTATCCACCAATACATCCTTATGTTCACAAGCTATGCAATACTTGTCAGCTTCTCTTAACCAATAATATATATTCCTGTGAATATATTACTACACATAAAACTTCTAATGCTCAATAACGAGCACTCCATTTTAAAGAAACATTTATGGACACAAAAGGATTCTGTATTAATAATCCTGATTTAAATTCTTTGGTTTGCAGAGTGAGGAATGCAGAGCTCAAATTTAGCACATTAAAACATCATCCTGATTTGCCCACCAATATTAAATAAGAGTTTTAAGGGTTGCAAAACAGAATGCCAAAGACAGGAAACCAATGGAGACAAATGTAAATATTTTGTTTTTTTGTATAAAATGTTTTTATCATTTCCATTTTAGTATAAAACAGCTCCATAGCTCTGGCCAATTCAACAAACAATTTCACTTCCAGAGCAGGAAAGATCATACACTTCCTGTTGGTCTCTCTCTAAAATACCTGACATTTGCATGGATGGATGGATGGATGGATGGATGGATGGATGGATGGATGGATGGATTGGGGGGGGAGGGGGGGGGGGTCGCTCTTATTTGCCATTCTAGTTTTGGCAATATAACATTAACACAAAACTCTATCAGATAACCTGTGGTTAGCTAGTATAACATTAATATTAACTTTAAAAAAAAAAAAAAAAAAGAATGGATGAATGGATTAACACAAGCCGATCTGGTCACACATTCCAAATGCAAGTCCTTGAGTCCATGTCACCATTGCAAACCCCAATGGGAACTATGCAGTCTTCTGCTGGCCCTTTTTACCGATCAGAGACTTGTGGATGTGAGGAATCACACCTGCGAAAACACATCAACATACTTGAGTGCTTAACACCCTCATCTGGAAAGATGAGTGTACACATGCAACACACAAATATATAAAAGAAACAAGAAAATCCAACGTACCACCACCGGCAATGGTTGCCTTGATGAGGGAGTCCAACTCCTCATCTCCACGAATAGCCAGCTGTAAATGGCGAGGAGTGATACGCTTCACCTTTAGATCTTTTGAGGCATTTCCTGCCAACTCCAAAACCTAATACAAGAATGTAACGAGACCCATTTCATAGCTTTTGGAAAAAAGCAGTGCTAATTTAATTTGTTATAGCGTAAACTGTAAGTGTAAAGTCTTACTTCAGCTGTGAGATATTCAAGGATGGCTGCACTGTACACGGCTGCTGTTGCTCCAACACGCCCATGGCTTGTAGTGCGGGTCTTCAGGTGCCTGTGGATACGCCCCACTGGGAACTTCAAGAGAAGAGAAATGTTTCCAACAATTCTTAAAATGCATGAACTAGATCAAAGTATATTAAACCTTAAATGCATACCTCAGGTCTTAAGATACCCATGACCCCATTTCACCCCCTGTACCTTATCCATTTTTTGGAGTTGTGCCCACACCGCTTTAGTATTCCTCAATCTTTCTCTTGTAAATAGTGTACCAGTTTTTTTTTTTTTTAAATGCCACAACTGCACACACACACAAAAAATAATAACGTTTTAAGGGTTTAACTACCAAAAGTTTATAGGGTCACTTGAGACCCTAGATATGTAATAGTGTCTGTTTTTTTCCATCCATAAATGATATTATGATAATATAAGTTTACCATCACGGGATATCTATTTCTTAGTTTATTACAAGAGAAATGAATACTATATTCATACAAATAAATACTATATCACATTGATTTTATGTGCAACAGTGGTCTATTACCTATCAGTTATCTGTATCCCACATGCATGTACACATACATAATATACATGCTATTTCTTACTCAAGGTGGTGCTGTTGTTTCAGTGATCGATTTGATTTACATTTGACATTGCAATTTGATGAAGAAACAACATGGAAGTAAACTACAGCAAGTACAACACATGAACAGTACGATATATATATATTATAATATATAATATACAATAAGTCATTTTGGTATACTACTGAAATAATGTAAGTTGTGCATCAATTTAGACTCAATAAGTGCCTGAGAAAATACTTATTGAGCTACGCAACACATAAGCTACATAGGTGTCTGACAGCCAGTTGCATCTCATGAAATTTCAGTGTGAAAGTAATGAATCCAGTTCTAGATTTGTCCTTATTTTTTGCATTATCTCTTTGCTATATGAAAAATAAAACAAAATATATTTTAATTTATTCTATTCTAATTGTCTTGAAAATAATTTGAAAATGTTATACCATCTGGACATTTTGTAGATCCATTTTTGATAGATTTACGTGCAGGGTCTCTATAGACTCATATGTAAGTGTTTGGAGAAATTCCCATGCATTCAAAGGTTAAAAACAAAATAATTTGATCCGTATTAAATTAAAAGTATCAGTAATACCAGCAGTACATGCAGAATGACAGTTATATGCATCTTATAAGTGACAAATAACTGTGACCCAAACAACTGCTTTCTGCCCATCTAACTTAAGGGTATTTAACAAATGGACATTTATTTAGAAACCTGGCAATGCAAAAGAAGCAAACAACAGAAAGAGCATACCTGAAGTCCAGCCCTTTGGGAACGAGACACTGCTTTTGCCTTTGCCTTGCCACTGTCTTTACCTGCCTTGCCTCCTGCCTGTAAAAGAAAAAACATAATATACAATCAGATCCTATGCGTATATTCTACTAACCCAAGTATTGCATTATTTTGCAAGGCAAAAAGCAATAAAAAGGCACAATAATTGGCAGTACAAGGTCTAAATATTGGGTGATTTTTAATACATTTGAACTCCATTAGTATATTAGCAATACAAGAAAACAAACTGGAATGAAAATTTAAAATCTTATTGATAATAATTCGTTGTTAGCAATAGTGTCAACCTATTAAGCATGTCGAAGTAAGCATTTATTAGCAATGCATTACTCATGCAGAATAACTGTTAGTGGTACACTAAAAATCAGATTTGGGGAAAATACTCTACTTTTTGCGGAACTTGTATTGTTTCCCGTCGAGCGGACAAGATCGAAAAACATTCATTAGGACTGGGACGCTGTTCTCCTCTCTTATGAATTAACATTGTCCTAAAAACTTAAAACAGATCCACCTGCCAACTTGATAAATACAAATAAGTCAATTAACAGCCCGTCAAGCCAACCAAAACTCCCGCTCACGTGACCATTAGCCTACACAAAGTGTACTACACGTGTGAACAAAACCATTTAGAATATATAACAAAGACAGGGGAAGTTGTAAACCACTTAAAATGGGGCATCTGACGTCGCGATTAATTAAATTGAAACTAAACCATTTTAGCACGCGCTACTCGCGCGGGCTAGCAGCGCTAAATCCAGCCAACGTTAGCTGTTAGCTAGCAATGAATTATCTAGAAATACGGAAAATAAGCCGTAGTCCAAACGGAGAAAATAGTTTTAGCTACAGAAAATATGTACACACAAATATGAAAATAGCATACCATTTTAGCAAAGTGTAGTCTTGAATTGAATACGGGGAGGTCTGGCTAATCTATTTCGCCTCTTGACTCGGAGGAACAATAAACCCCCTTCAGTAGAGAAAGACCGAGGCACACCGAGCGACAGCATCAGCCAATCATGACGGGCGTTGTTGGTTCGAATTTCGGGAAGGCCAATGAGATTTCGGTATGTATTTGCTTCTACCATCCCCCATCGATGATGTTTGTAAGGATAACAGGTAGGCGGGACTTGACATTGACAACAAGTCTACTGAAATTTTCTCGATTTATAGAAAATATTTAACCTCTGTTTAAAATTAAGACACCAAACGGATATATATATATATATATATATATATATATATATATATATATATATATATATATATATATATATATATATATATACACACACACACACACACACACTGGCGGGCAAAAGTTTAGAATAATGTACAGATTTTGCTGTTTCTAAGTAAATTGGTACTTTTATTCACCAAAGCGGCATTCAACTGATCACAAAATATAGTCAGGACATTACTGATGTAAAAAACAGCACCATCACTATTTGAAAAAAAGTCATTTATGATCAAATCTAGACAGGCCCCATTTCCAGCAGCCATCACTCCAACTCCTTATCCTTGAGTAATCATGCTAAATTGCTAATTTGGTGCTAGAAAATCACTTGCCATTATATCAAACACAGTTGAAAGTTGTTTGGTTTGTTAAATGAAGCTTAACATTGTCTTTGTGTTTGTTTTTGAGTTGCCACAGTATGCAGGAGACTGGCATGTCATCAGGTCAATATAAGGTCAAAAATGGCAAAAAAAAGAAACAGCTTTCTCTAGAAACTCATCAGTCAATCATTGTTTTGAGGAATGAAGGCTATACAATGCTTGAAATTGCCAAAAAACAAAAACTGAAGATTTCATACAAAGGTATACACTACATTCTTCAAAGACAAAGATCAACTGGCTCTAACAAGGACAGAAAGAGATGTGGAAGACCAGATGTACAACTAAACAAGAGGATAAGTGCATCAGAGTCTCTAGATTGAGAAATAGATGCCTCACATGTCCTCAGCTGACAGCTTCATTGAATTCTACCCACTCAACACCAGTTTCATGTACAACATTAAAGAGAAGAGTCAGGGGTGCAGGCCTTATGGGAAGAATTGCAAAGAAAAAGCCACTTTTGAAACAGAAAAACAAAAAGAAAAGCTTAGAGTGGGCAAAGAAACACAGACATTGGACAACAGATAATTGGAAAAGAGTGTTATGGATCTTAACCCCATTGAGCTTTTGTGGGATCAGCTAGACTGTAAGGTGCGTAAGAAGTGCCCGACAAGACAGCCACATCTATGGCAAGTGCTACAGGAGTGAAATGTCACCTGAGTATCAGGACAAACTGACAGCTAGAATGCCAAGGATCTGCAAAGCTGTCATTGCTGCACATGGAGGATTTTTTTGATGGGAACTCTGTGAAGCAGTTTAAGAAGTTCTGAACATTTTTTATTTTTTAATTGTAATAGTAATTTTTTTACATTATTAATGTCCTGACTATACATTGTGATATGCTGAATGCCACTTTAGTGAATAAAAGTTACAATTTGTTTCCATAAGAGCAAAATCTGTACATTATTCCAAATTTGTGGCCGCCAGTGTGTGTGTGTAAATATCAGAATGAGCTTTATTGCCAAGTATGCTTACACATACAAGGAATTTGTCTTGGTGACAGGAGCTTCCAATGCACAAACAATACAAAAACAGCAACAAGACTTTTAAAAAATAATTACAATTTAATAAGACAAAATAGATAAATATTGAAAAGAAAAAAGTATATATAGAATACACTATATATATATATATATACACACACACACACATATATATATATATATACATATATATACACATACATATACACATATATACATATATATGAATAAATATACATACATACATATACATACACACACACACACACACACACACATACGTAGTGCAAATCTAAATACAAATCGGTTATGTACAGTGCAAGGGAATGTAATGGCAGAAGAGGTAGGATGTGTTGGATAATATAAAAAGACTAAGCTGTGTATTGCACATTAATTATTGCTCAAAGGGGCAATTTAACTGTTCATAAGATGGATAGCCTGGGGGTAAAAAACTGTTCCTGTGCCTGAAGGTTCAGCGTCGGCCAGAAGGCAACAGTCCAAAAAGGTAGTGGGCAGGGTTATAATATATATATATATATATATATATATATATATAATGTTTTTTGTTTTTTCATTCAAAGATAAATTATAAAATCATCGCATAAAACCAAAATTTCATAAATAAACAATGTATAAACAAAATACACAATTTATTACAATTCGTTTGATGTTTAAGAATATAATACAGTTCACATAACATAATTATGTCACATGATGTGAAAAAAGTGTAAATAATAATGTTGTGGTTCATAAGTTTTAAATATAGCTTACGTATTTCCGGTCAAATCTCAGGGGGCTAACAATCTTCCGGTATGGATTCCAGCTAACGCGAAAGTGTTAAGAGTTGTATCAAAATACTATTATTGCTAAAATAAAGCGACTTTTCACAACAAATGTGATTTTATTTAGTAAAAGTAAAAAAAAAAAAAAAAAAAAAAAAAAAAAAAAAAAAAAAAAAAAAAAATTATATATATATATATATATCTCCGAATGGGCAGCACGGGTGACTCAGTGATTAGCACTGTTCCTCACAGTAAAAAGGTCACGGGTTCGAGTCCCGGCTCAACTGGGCCTTTCTGTGTGGAGTTGTGTGTGCATGTTCTCCCCGTGTTCGCATGGGTTTCCTCCGGGTGCTCAGGTTTCCCCCAAAAGTCCAAAAGCATGCAGGTTAAGTGAATTGGAGACTCTTGCCCCGTAGGTGTGAGTGAGAGCCCCCCAGCCACGGGGGTTGCGTCAGGAAGGGTATCCGTCATAAAATCCTGTGCCAAATCAAATTTGCGAATGATCACTGAAAATGAGCTCCAAAAGTGTAAATACATACGTTTTGAAGCTTGCAGAACGGCCGAGCTTCCTCTGTGTGCAGAGTATTTACAGCCAGCGATTGTACAGTGATTGACAAGTGAGAAATACAGCGACAAGCGATTCGAGAGCACAATCACCTGAAGACGATGTGGGACAGTCCGTTACTCAGCTGAGGTTTTAGCGCCATCCGCAGGGTGAAGAAACATCACTGAGAACACACATAGTACTGCTTTTTCATTTATCCCTGGCTGCAGCTTGCAGAACGGGGCGGGGCAACACATTGGCGGGGCACGCCCATCGCTTACTCTCATTGGCTCGGTCATCTTTTATTGGTGTACATGAGGAGATGCGTTTTAAAATAGTGTAGCCCGATAATTTGTATTGTAGCGCTGTGGCTCGTAAGTGATATGAAATTGTGTTGAATCTCGCGTGTCATTTCAAACAAATGTAGTAGGACTGAGTCGCATGGACTGATGAACAAATTGTGATGTGTCTGCTGTCATTCAAATCTGTAAATCAAAAAATTATGCAATTTCACAAAGCCTTCATTATAAATCATGGTTAGAGAAATTAATTTAATTATAAAATATGTAATTTTTTTAATATCACCATAGAGTGAAAATGAAAAAAGTGTATCGGTGTTGTAATATATATTAATATATATATATATATATATATATATATATATATATATATATATATATATATATATATATATATATACACAATTTATAACCCAACACATGGGTTATGAAAACCAACAGTGCCGTCTGCTGTAAATTAACTGTAAATTACACTCCGATTCTCACAAAAGTTATAAAGATGTAATATAAACGTATTTTCAAATACCCTAATACTGGGGGACAGTATACAAAAACCCGTTCATAAGGCATGTGCTTGAATGCAACGGGCAATTCTCGAAAAAACCGAGAGCATGCATGCACTTTCAGTCTCTTGGTTTCTGCCATAACAGCTCATCATCATGAGTGATTATTTTGCATGATTAATAATAGACTCTTTCATTGACCAAGTTTGCTTTATGCACGCCGCCTGTATCTGCTGGATCTATTGATTACGCTGCATTTTAGGAATTTAGACATTTTAATTTATGCCATCAACAATAGCAAACAAGAGGCTGATGAACTGATAAAAATTGTTATGCCATTCTTTTTTGCCAAAATTGTTATGCCCAATCCCCAACCCCACCCTGGCCCCAACAACATCCCAGTGGTCGCAAATTATATAGACACACACACACACACACACACACACAATAAAATAAATAAAAAATATAATAATAATAATAATGCCATTCTTGAGATAGTTGCGGTGCTTTCACTCGTATTCTATATTGATTCATATTCATTTCTTTGAAGGATTGTAACCGATTATCTCTCCTCCTCGCTCCAAAAATGTGTGCTCCGTTTTCTCGTCGCCCTAAAAATTACTTTCTAATTGACATGCACACAGAAACCATCGACAGTCAATGAATAGTCTGTTACAGCGAGGGGAAAAAAAAGGAATCTTGCATGAGGCATACAGGCTATAACTGTTAATATTGTACTGACGTACCGGTGCATGAGCTCCGAACACAAAAAACACACATACATTATTTTCAAGTTGGCATTTGTTTAAAAACATTTCCATGACAGATTAAGCCTTTATAAATCCCGATTTGTTCCTCAATTTAGGACTGAATATCACATACAAGTAAACAAATGGTTTGGCTCAACTATTCAATATCTCTCAAACAATGATAACACACCAGCAATGACAACCACATCTCCTATCGTGTACGTCTATGAAAGACGAACGAGCCAATGAGACTATGTTGTGGGCGGGGTGACACGTGTAGCTCTGCCCCATAAGTAGCCCCGCCTCATTCTGCAAGCTGCAGACAGGTCCTTCTCGATTGTTTTTGGTAAATTATTATATTTTACCCCTAGTCAAAACATGAGATTACACATGCAGTAAAGCACTACTGAGAGAGAGAGAGAAAAAAAAAAAAACTTACAGTTGAGGATAAATTAGTTTTTATTCATATAATCTCTTCTGCCATTACATTCCTTTGCTTCTGTATATAAAAGATTTGTATATTGTACATATATACACTACCGGTCAAAAGTTTTGAAACACTTGACTGAAATGTTTCTCATGATCTTAAAAATCGTTTGATCTGAAGGCATATGCTTAAATGTTTGAAATTAGTTTTGTAGACAAAAATATAATTATGCCACCATATTAATTAAAAAAAAAAAGTTTTTGAAATTGATGACTTAGACCAAATAATAAAGAAAAGCAGCCAATAAGTGTCCAACATAGATGGGAACTCCTTCAATACTGTTTAAAAAGCATCCCAGGGTGATTCCTCAAGAAATTGGTAAAGAAAATGTCAAGAGTACATGTAAATGCAAATTCTAGGCAAAGGGTGACTACTTTGAAGATGCTAAAGTATAACACAGTTTTGATTTATTTTGGATTTTGTTTAGTCACAACATAATTCCCATAGTTCCATTTATGTTATTCCATAGTTTTGATGACTTTACTATTATTCTAAATCAATTCATTATTATTATCTATGTCTTGTTGTTGTATTGTTTGTGCATTGGAAGCTTCTGTCACCAAGACAAATTCCTTGTATGTGTAAGCATACTTGGCAATAAAGCTCATTCTGAATCTGTAATATCACCACAATAATCATATATAAAAGTAATGATACAGTAACACAACTTTACAATAAGGTTATTTGTTAACATTTGTTAACAATATTAGTTAACATGAATTAACAATTAACAATACTTTTATAGCATTTTTTCATCTTAGTTAATGTCAATTTCAACATACTAATAGATTTTAAAAATCAAAAGTTGTATATGTTAACATTAGTTAATGCACTATGAATTCATTTTAATAGAAGTGGCCCATCTCTGCTAAATACTCTCTGATATTATCGACACAACTGTCCATCGCCAAATCCATGGTACTGTCATAATATTAAGGTGGGGTTAATATCTAGCCAATTAGAATGGGTATTTTGTGTTTACAAGATTAAAAGACAGTTTACGGTCCAATTGGAGAATGCGAGTATGTGAGTGACATCTCAAATGTCCAATCACAAGACGTCGTCAAGGCAGTGACGCGTCTGCAACAATCGCCCAATCATTCAACGTTCTCAGTGCAAAGACGTGCCTCTGATTAGGTCAGGAGGCGGAACCTATCGAAAAACGGATGGGAAAAAATAACGCAGCTCTGGGTGATGGTGAAGATGGCGGATGGGGATAGTGGCAGTGAGCGTGGTGGAAGCAGCGGTGGCGGAGGAGGGGGTGGAGGCAGCGGATTTCAGCATTTCCAGAGGGATCAAGAAACCCAGGAGCTGGCGTCCAAGCGCCTCGACATCCAAAACAAACGCTTCTACCTGGACGTGAAGCAAAACTCCAAGGGCAGGTTCATCAAGATCGCAGAGGTCGGCGCTGGGGGCTCCAAAAGTCGGCTGACACTTTCCATGTCAGTGGCGGCGGAGTTTCGGGACTACCTGGGGGATTTTATTGAGCACTACGCCCAGCTCGGGCCAAGCACCCCGGAGCAGATCGCTCAGTCCTCGGGTGGCGAGGACGGCGGGCCTAGACGGGCCTTGAAGAGCGAGTTTCTAGTGAGGGAAAACCGCAAATACTACCTCGATTTGAAGGAGAACCAGCGGGGGAGGTTCCTCCGGATCCGTCAGACCGTCAACCGTGGGCCTGGTGGGTTTGGGGGAGGAGGAGGAGGTGTGCCCGGTGGTGGCATGCAATCCGGGCAAACCATTGCTCTTCCTGCGCAGGGTCTCATCGAGTTCCGCGACGCCTTGGCCAAGCTTATCGATGACTACGGCGGGGACGACGAGGAGCTGGCCGGGGGTGGCTGCGCCGGGGGTTACGGGGAGCTTCCTGAGGGCACGTCGATCACGGTGGACTCTAAGCGGTTCTTCTTCGACGTGGGCTCCAACAAGTACGGGGTGTTTCTGCGGGTGAGCGAGGTGAAACCCAGTTACAGAAACTCTATCACGATTCCCTTCAAAGCTTGGAGCAAGTTCGGGGGAGCTTTCTCTCGCTACGCCGAGGAGATGAAGGAGATCCAGGAGCGGCATCGAGATAAAACGTATGAGCGGAGAGGAGGCGAGGAGTCGGAGGGGGACGACTTGGATGACGACTGACCTGGCGGTCCGGTGTTCCCACATCGCAGGAACCGTGCAAGAGAGAGGAACGAATTCACATGCATAAAACGAACCTTAATGCGCAAACTATGGCGAATAAAGATGTTTGACTGAGAAACACTGTCATGTATATGTAAGAGAAACCTGTTTAAAAAGCAGTATAGATGATGTTTGGCTAAATATATGGATATTACAGGCGGCTGTTCTAGGTCTAGACTATTTGGAAGTTCTTCCCCTTACACATGTCTTGCAAGAAAAGAAAAAGAAAATGTTTTACCCATTTAACTCAAAGACTGTTCATAAATGATTCAACCAGGAAATGTAGTGCTAGTGTATCAAGCTACAATGATATCTATAAGTGTTTTTTTTTTTTTTGTTTTGTTTTTTTGGTGTTGTACCATTATGGAGAGCAAGCCAGCATCCGAATGACATGGTGGGGAGTGTTTTCTGAAAATGTGTGTATATGCATATGCATATATATATATATATATATATATATATATATATATATATATATATATAAATCTTAGATGCATAAGATCTAAGTCTTATGCATATATATGCATAAGACTTAGATCAAACATTTTAAAAGGTTGTTTAACTTTTATACACAGAATACAGTTCAAGCAAAAATGTAAATCCTAAACACAGTTGAAATGGTGCTATGAAACAGTACTCCACCCTGCTGAGTATTGAGGTGGGGGTGAATTGTATTTTATTTTTCTGCTGTTTCTTATCAGGATAGAGCAAATCACTCTGATTGGACGTAGGGATGAATGTATGTACTAAATTTCAATAGAATGTGTGCATCGAAATTGGAAAGTACACAATTTACTTCTCTGTTTCTAAATTTATAATTGAGATTGATTAGGCTCTTTAAAAGGGAATAATACCAGATCGTAGACATTTTGTTGAATGTTATGTCCACGTTAGACTGGTAGGTTAATATCAGTCCATATGACTGTCAAATTAGAAGTTTTTGAATTGAGCATGTGGAGTGCTTTGATGACTTAACTGGAAAGGAAATCAAATGTAGAACAATACCCAACCGGGTTTAAATAGATGTATTTTTTAAAAACAGTATACAGAAATATATATACAGAAATATATTTATATATAGGCATAGAAACAATTATAAATGCTTCCTAAACAGGCTTAAACATAAAACTCGGATGCAATTATACAGGGGAATATTTCTTACTAGTTTTAATACCTTTCCTATAGACCTAATGGTTGGAAGAGCGTAGGAAAAATAACTAAATTATGAAGTAAACTATACAAACTGGACTTGACAATGAACTCTGTTTAGTTTGTATTTATTTTTCTCCCATATTTCTAAGTTACATTTAGGTGTTACATTTCTGACCTCCAAGAAGAAGTCTGCATTCTGTCTACTCTTTTTCTAGATCTCTCAAATTGTGCGTGCCTGACGAAGTTTTAAACCTCCCTCTGTTATTTTGTTCTTGTTGCTGTGAGTTGGTGTTATACATTTTTAAATCGACAAGAGAAAAAGGAGTGATATTCCATAATTTGCAAATAGGAGCATTTGGCATAATCCTGGTAAAATGTTTGTCATTTATTAACAATAAAGCCTTTCCTGGCCTTTTTTATTTTGATTTTCAGGCCTTCTTAGCTACAAGAATTAGCCATACACGCCACCTGGGAGCCATAGCGATTTTTTACTAATTTTAAATTAATATCCATATGAGTTTTGACCTCATTCTTGTCTGTACTGTGTAATGTGATAAAGGCAGCTGTTCAGTCAAGTGTGTTCTGCTGTAATTCTCCACAAATTCCTTTGAAAAAATAAATAGAATTTCTTTGCTGAGAACATGAGTGTTTGCATTTAAAATGGTTTGAAAGGTGTTTTGCTTATTCACTGAAAACAAAAATGACCAGTAAGATTTAATTGATTTTTATTCCGCAAGTTTTAGCACACAGTAAATCTTAATGGTGTAAATCTAAGTAAAATCTACTTGACTTTATGACACAATATTGATTAAAATGAGTAAATTAAACGTAAAAATTTTATTAAATTCAGGAACTTTCCCTTTCCCTCACAAATATGATATATGTGGTGTTTAAATAAACGTCTTATTAGAACACGTCATGTTTTGAATTTTCCTTAGAAACATATGTTTAATTATGTCAGACGTGACATACGGAAGCCTCCCACAGGTAAACAAAGCATGCTATATAGTCTACGAAACAACATCACACTTGCATTACTGGCGATAGAAACAAGATACAGAGCTGCACAGACCTCAGCACTTAGTGCACAAAACACCATGACGTTAATAATCAACAGATAATTATTTGAGATCATAATAGTTTATTTTGAGTAGAGAATGAACTTAAGACTGCACAAAACAAGAAGTTACCAAACACAACAAAATTAACAATAAAAAATGGTGTAAATAATCTATCAAACAATGAAACCATGCAAGCTCATTAATTATTTAAGCCCAATACAAGCTGGGAACACCAACTACAAACAGTTAAGTAAAATGTACTTCTTTTATTTACCAGTGAAATTTGCTCAGATAAGCAAATAAATATGACAAGATTTTCTACTTTAGGAATAAAATATGATACATTGTAAAAGTAACAAAAAATCATAAATAATATTTGCTTACAAGCTAGAGCATACATTTTTACATGTTTGAATGTAGAATTTACTTAATATTTTCAAGTTCATGCTTAAACTAGCTTATTCCATTTTCGCAACCATTGACAGATGAATTTTGTTTAGGGAGGCGAATAAAGCACACATTGTGGGTGATCAAGGGGCCATCAAATTACTATCCGGAAACTTTATACTTTACAAAATGTGAATCACTGGCCATTCATAATGTTCAGTCCTTTGCCAAAAAATTAACATTGTGTCATTATTTACTCACCCTCATATTCATAAACCTGACTGACTTTCTTCCTTCAGTGCACAAAATGGAAGAATGGCAATGAATGGTGTCTGAGGCAAACATTCTGCCTAACATCTACTTTTTTGTTTCATGGAAGAAAGAAAGTCAAAGGGGATAAGCAAATAATAATTGAATTTTCAACTATCCCTTTTACCTACAGCAACTTTCAGCTTCAAGCATCTCAGCACTATAACAGAACTAGAGTTATTGTGCTGCTATTTCATTTTTCATTATGATTTCTAGTGATTAATTCATTGAAAAGAGTTTACAGAAGGTGCCCTAGATAGCTAGAATTAAACATTCCAGAATACATGCATACTGATATCATGCATACTGCTACTTCATAGAACCTCTTAGCAGTGTGCAACGGAATCGTGCATACTCTCAGTTTTTTCCACTTCACAGATTCAGATTGGACATTGCCAGAGGGAACTGGCTCCCCCAGCTGAGCCTGGTTTCTCCCAAGGTTTTATTTATCCATTAAATATCATCTTATAGAGTTTTGAGTTCCTTACCACAGTCACCTTCTTTGGCTTGCTCACTGGGGGCCTAAAGTCAAATAAATTTTAAAGCATGATTTTCAGTTACATTTTCATTTAAATTGCTCAATGAGCACCTTAAAGGAATATTCCAGGTTCAATTCAAGTTTAGCTCAATCAACAGCATTTGTGGCATAATGTTGATTACCACAAAAATCTATTTCAACTCGCCCTTTCTTTTCTTAAAAAAAAAAAGCAAAAATCGAAGTTACAATGAGGCACTTACAATGGAAGTGAATGGGGCTAATTTTTGGAGGGTTTAAAGGCAAAAATGTTAAGCTTATTATTTTATAAAAGCACCTTCATTAATTCTGTTAAAACTCATGTATTATTTGAGCTGTAGTATTAATTGTCATTTTTAAAGTCGTTTTAGGCTGTAGGGTTTGTTGAAATTACATCGTCATGGCAACAAAGTTGTCAAATTGGCTATAACTTTAAATAGAAAAGGTTAGTAAACGATTTTATCACTAAAATCATGTTAACACACATATTGTTTGCGTCTTGTGGCTATACTTTTGAAACAGTGAGTATTTAATGTTTACAGGCTGGCCCCATTCACTTCTGTTGTAAGGTGCCTCACTGCAACCCATATTTTAGCTTTTTTTATAGAAAAGGAGGAGCAAGTTAAAATGTATTTTTGTGGTAATCAACATTATGCCTCAAATGCTGTTGATTGAGCTCAGAATATTCCTTTAAAACATTACAGACATATAAGCATAATATTCTGTTACAGCATAATTTTCTGTAAAGATGCTTTGAAACGATGTGTATTGTGAAAAGCGCTATACAAATAAAAATGACTTGTGTGTAGTAAGTGTTTTTTGATTGCTTTTACAATCAAATGGCCTTTTATTAATGGTGCTTGCCAAGCATTACATACAGTAAAGAAAGCGTCTGTGTTACAGTAATGAGAATCATCATTGAAAACAATGGGAACAGAAAAAGTACAATATCCATATGCGTTACCTTAATGAGAATTGAGGGGGAAAAGGTGCTTAAGTGTCCTGAAAATAATGTCACAATGCAAAAAATGGCCCTCAGTGGTCCTAAATGTAGGCTTCATTTTCTTTACACAAAATATAATTTCATATTCTCTTTGTAATGATTTGGGTTACATATGACCAGAACACTTTCTTGACAGGTTTTGTGAGAATCACCCTGTGTCATGTAAGTTTCAGTTACCAGAAGAGGTAGCAAGAAAACAAGGCCAGTGCCAAGAAGAAAACCAATGTGCTTGATTCAAAAATGCTTTGGAGATTTTTTTTTGTTTGTTTGTTTGTTTTTTGCAACACTCTGTCTGGTTGTGCAAGACTGTGAAGTTTACTTTGACATTTGGAATTAATACACAGAGTTTTATACAATTGATATGCAAGTGATATGCAGTTATTTTGTCTTCAATGAAGAATGAATGTGCCTTTTAACCATGCCTGAATTTTCCCAGGACTCTGAATAAATAGACCACAGTCACGCACACAAAACCGGTGGTTTGCTCAATTGCAAGGAATACCAAATAACTTATGAGAAACTACAACTGATTGGTGCTTCACATGGTCAAAGGGCAAGAATTCTCATAAAATACACTGTATTGATCCTGATACTGTACTGACATACTAATTTATAATCATGTACTCCCTTTTTGCATAACTATTGCTTTTCAACCATGGAATGCATTGTGCATTCAAATATGATTGGACGCATCTTTCCTTCTGACTGCATTTCAGTTTTCTAGCTTTCAGCATGATCCTCTCTCCCTTTCATTTACTTAGTAAAAGATTGAAAAAAAAAAGTTGCATGGAATATCTGTAACCACCATTGCAGCATATCATCCATTTTACAGCCAAATCTGTAAATTAACATGGACCCTGGTTGGTCTACTGAACAACTGTCCCTCTTCAATCCTGTGTCCCATAACGTCCTACTGCATCAGTACTGAGATAAACCCAATGACCCACGTCTGACGTGATTTCACAATCAGTCATAGTACGATTCACACGCACACACTCACACACATGTGCTAAGCTTCGCCCATCCTCTCACTGATGAGCTGTAAGGCGAAAAGGCAGTTCAAGGGTACGCAATTCCAGGTCTGCCAGAGTTTCCGTGATTTAGGAGATTATTTTACATTCTCTGATATCCTGCTGAGATAAGAATAAGATACAAACTGCCCAACACAGCTGTCAGCCATACTGTTATTCATTTAGATTTTGCTCAGAGGTTCATACTGAACAGTCGCTCTTAATCCACTAATCCTGGGAGACATCTATCCACCTTGCAGTGCTTATATGCTCTGCAAATACAGTTACCCTTTTGCACAAAGCCACAACCAGTTCCCATTGGCCACATTTTAGCTTCAGCATTTAAGAACACCATGAAAATTCTCTCAAACTAGAAAAAAATCTGCCTCTACCAATTCAACAGGTCAAATGCTGACATTTTAAACTACAATCATTGGGCATCAGAATGTTAACCTCAGTTACCGTTTATTCTTTTTGCTATAAAAATGATCGTGAATGGAACGTCATTCGGGTTTTGAACAACATGATGGTGAATAAATGATGAATTTTCATTTCTGGGTGAACTATGCCATTAAGTATTGAAAAAAAACATTGCTTATAAGTAAAGAAGACCTTTTTACTCAGTTTTAGCACTTTAATAGTTGACTGTGGTAGACATAATAACAATTATGGTGGTGTGGGATAGTGGTCTAGGCTGGCAACCCACAGGTTGAAGGTTCAAACCCTGCAAGAGGCAATCAAGATTGCTATTGTAAGTGGTCCTGCTCAATTTGCTCTGAGCGGAATTCAAACCAGCGTCAAGGGAGGCAGGCATGCTAACGAGGAGGTTAAAGGCTACAGCCCTGGTGTCAGTCACTAGTGCACCTCTTGAGGCCAGGGGAGTGAGGTTTACACATAACGCACAGCTTTCGCGTACCAGCTGGCTCCTGTTAAACTATCGCCATTGTACCCTTGAGCGAGACACATCACTGTAAACACAAATGCTCAAAATAATTATTTGTTTTGAGTAGGGAAAAATTTAATCATACAAATTAGTTCAAATAAATTAAACTTGATGAGTATTTAGAACTTTCTCTTTTTTTTTTTTTTTTTAGATTAAGAAACTCATACTTTTAAAGTAACCTGAATTTTTTTATTGTTTTGAGTTGAATAAACATGACCTTTTACAGGAACTTAAATTTGACTGAAACTGGGCTGTTTTTGTTGGTTACCCTTATGGTGAATAGTGGAGCTTGAGCTTAGGGACAAGTACAATTACAGATTGCACTACTGTATATTGCTTTATATGTTGAGCAATTGCTATGCTAATCAAAGCATAGTGTTTCCAATTAGCATGCATTCAGCATGCTAACATTCACTGTTCACAGTAAACCTGAATAAGTTAGCAGAACTCAGAACATTTGAGGTTATCAGTTACATCAAATTTCTTTATGTAATTATTTTTCTGTAATTTCTGTTTGATTATAAATAATTGTTGTTTAATTATTCAGCGTATGCATGTATATTTGTAATATACTTACAGCTATGCGATGGGTATCCAGTAGGTGGCAGTAGCCAAGAAGAGAATCCCAGAGTAGACCTAGAAAAAGAGAGAAGGAAAAAAAGGGTTTGAAGTCGTTCACATTACCTTTGGTGTGACTGACAGTATTGTACTGAGCTCTAGCTGTGACCGGGTCTGTGAATGATTGTGCAAATGATGCTGGCTGAATAAAGAATCCAAAACGAATCACATGCTTGTTGACCCCTTCCTTCAAGTGTGTTACATTCTTAAGTAAAAAACAAGTTTAAGTAAGCAGAACTGTCAGATTGTGATTTTATACTACTCATGCATTTTGATTGCTCTTAACTTGAAATATTGAGTAAGCTTACTCATACATTTAATGGTACTTAAAATTAACAAGTAATCTCAATTTAAAAACTTCAAGAAAACCTAGCTAGTACTAGCTAGACTTGGCTAGTACTGTGAATGCTAGCATGCTGAAGGCATGTTGAGTGGTAACACTATGCTTTGATTAAAAAAGCAGTATAGAACATTCTTAACTTGTACCAGTCTTCAGCGTTAGCTCAAGCTCCACTATTCAGCATATATTTGACCCCAAAAAACTCCAACATAACAGAAACTCTTCTAAATAACACAACACAACATTACACACTAACAAGTCTCCCCCTTTACATTCATCTTGCACAAAGACACATTATATAACACTTAATTTTAACATTTACCTTCCCTGTCAAGAGCCATGCAAAGCATGAGAAAGAAAGAAAGAAAGAGAAAGTTCTAAATACTCATAAAGGTTAATTTTATTTGAACTAATTTGAATGATTTGTTTTTTCCCTACTCAAAACAATTAATTATTTTGAGCATTAGGGTTTACAGTGAAGCTAGTTCTAGCTATTAAGATCATCTACTTCAGATTTTAAGTGGAGATTCCATTGTAACATGTGGGGACATTTGTGCTAAATGACATGTGGTTTATAATATGCATCGCAGCAGTTCTGAGGTGAATTGTCCACTGTGTGGCGCTTAAAGCAAGTTAAATGTTCTCCAAAACAGATGAGGTTTTTAAGGTTAATGCTCCATCTAAATCAACAAAACTTGCCTCCTTACCCTAAACCTTAAACCTATAACCAATAGTGTTATAAAAGCAAATGTGAGATGAAAAATGCTATTTCTGGAACAACCTTTTAATTTTACGGTGCTTTTATGACACTTTCATCTCACCTGTTGACTTCCGTGCTCTTAAGGAATTGTACTCTGGTTCTTTGCATTGCAAGTGTAACACACTATCAGTTGAGCTATTGCGCAATTTAATCACGCTTGAATAAGCATGTAAATGTAGTTGAATATGTAATGCAAACGTTAAAATATATCGCCTTACAAGTTATGTGCTATATTAAAAGTGTTTTGATGTCATAAGATAGCATTGTGTGAGGAACAGGGCAAAAAGTAAGTGTTTATGAACTGATAATCTGCCGTTTTACTCGTGATTTGTGTGAGAATAAAGGTAATTTTTTTAGCACCTCTAGTGTTCATTTCACCAGGATGTGCCCAGATATGTAAAAATGTAGGTAGGCCTATAGTAACGTTCTATGATACCAGGTTACTCTATGGACAACTTTCAATAAAACCATTTTGAAACATTAAAACAGTACTGTTTGTCCCTCGGTTTGTATAAAAAGAAGAAGAAGAAGAAAAAAAACAGGCCCATGTAATTAGTATATTGTAGTTTGATAAGGATAAAAGTGTCAGACAAAATGATAACCTGCAAATAAGCTACAAAAATGAAAAGGCATTCTGATTTGAAGGCAAGAAGTAATACACCAATAGGATGAAAGAGAGAGAGAGTGGAGGAGGTGGAGTACACAGGAGGGCATCAGAGGTATCATGTGACTCATGACAGAGAAGCTCTTGTGTGTACTGCCCTGGGTTTCCAGGGCTATATTTAGCTTTTGTGTTGCCGTGTATGTTAGCTGTATGCAGAAAGAATCTAAAATTGCACATGCTTGTCCCCTCTCTCTCTTTCCTTAACACAGTCCCCCACATACAATCTGAAAGTTTTAGAAGCCCAAATTAGTGGTATATGAAAATACATAGATCCTCAGAGAGAACATTATATAAATTCTTAATATGTTAATCTGCCAAAATACTCTGTTATTAGAAGACAACTTTTTCATATACTGTAATTTCCCCAGTTTTCTGCAGCTGAGAAATTTCTATAAGGGTAGTAGATGTGCCTTTTCATGTTGTCTACATTGTCATTCAAACGTTAAAAAAAGAAAAGAAAAAGAAGAAAAAAGCAATAGATTGCTACAGAATTTGTTTATTAGGAAATCTGATAGTGCATTAGTAGATTACAATGTCAGCTGAACACCATAATGTTTATTCTATCCAGCACAGTATTCTCTGCCTACACTTGAACACATAAAATCTGAATAAATGCAAATTTTTTAAGTCATTCAATATTTTTTGCATCATATTTGCTTACATGTTTCACCTGCACAAAGATACTAAATTCATACGGGTAAGTAAGAACAAGAGGGTGAGAAAATGATAACAGCATTTTCATATTTGAACGTACTATCCCTATACTTAAAAAAGGAAAACATCAGTAGATACACTGGAGGCCAATAGTTTGGAATAATGTACAGATTTTGCTCTGATGGAAAGAAATTGGTACTTTTATTCACCAAAGTTGCATTCAGCAGGTCACAATGTATAGACAGCTTTGCAGATCATTGGCATTCTAGCTGTCAGTTTGTCCAGATACTCAGGTGACATTTCACCCCACACTTCCTGTAGCACTTGCCATAGATGTGTCTTGTCGGGCACTTCTCACACACCTTACAGTCTAGCTGATCCCACAAAAGCTCAATGGGGTTAAGATCCATAACACTCTTTTCCAGTTTCTTTGCCCACTCTAACCTTTTCTTTTTGTTTTTCTGTTTCAAAAGTGTTTTTATTCTTTGCAATTCTTCCCAATGCGACATCTGAGCCTGCATCTCCACTCCCTCGCCACCAGAAGTAACCCTTGACTGAGTTCTAACTGGTTAATCGAGGGTGCCTTTCAATACTCTATTGTTTTTTTAATTTTTAATTTTTTTATTAAACCCAATAGAAATATACATTTATATTGGAATGCAATATGAGTGCAAATGAATAAATAGTAAAGCAAGGCATATTTACAATTTAAAATGTAAAAAACAAAACAAAGGGGTCTTCTTTTTATAAATTTTCGAACAAATCAAGGTCCTGTATAATCCTGGCAAATTTGCAAGCTTGTTTATTAAAAAAAAAAAAAAAGAGTATTTTGTGAAAAAATACTTATTTGTCGTTTTCAGTTTTGTTCAAGGTGATTAAATCAAAAGTTGTGTAATAACTGTCCAATAAGTAAAAGGAAAGTATTTGGGGTAAAAAGCCTCCTGTTGCAGTGGCTAAAGGCCCCAATATAACACATTGTTTTTCTTAAATGGGGAAATGAAGAACATTCAAAGTGGACTCACATTGAATGATCCAATCACAATGGAGATTAATTGGTTTATAGTATACTTAAGATGTTATGAAATGCCAAATGTGACTCACATTAGCGGAAAATGGCGCACCCTTTTCTGAAATATTTTAAATAAGCATTATCTTAATTTGTTACTGTAAAAAGCATCTTGTTGTCTCAAAAGTATTAGCATTATTTGACAAGTTTTGCCCTATAACTATCTCCCCTATATCTACACGATATCACTATAAACCCCCTGGGGGCCTATTACCCCAAGAGTGGGGTAAAAGGCCCCCTCGCCACTTTAAAAAAACAAAAAACTTTTTTTTCTCCCCTTTTACTCCCCAATTTGGAATGCCCAATTCCCAATGCGCTCTAAGTCCTCGTGGTGGCGTAGTTGCCTCTGCATCTGAGGCATTCCACGCATTTTATCACATGGCTTGTTGTGCACGTTACCGTGGAGACATAGCGCATGTGGAGGCTTCATGCTATTCTCCACGCATCCATGCATAACTCACCACGCGCCCCACCGAGAGCGAACCACATTATAGCGACCACGAGGAGGTTACCCCATGTGACTCTACCCTCCCTAGCAACTGGGTCAATTTGGTTGCTTAGGAGACCTGGCTGGAGTCACTCAGCATGCCCTGGATTTGAACTTGCAACTCCAGGGGTGGCAGTCAGCGTCTTTACTCACTGAGCTACCCAGAATACCCTGATATTCAATAAGATTAATGTATTTTTTTTTTTTTATTTTTTTTTTTTATACCTCGATATACTTTGTAACCAGAAAAAAGCCATTTTTCCTTAAGGTGTGCCTTTAGCCCCATTGAACCCTATATACACTACTGGTCAAAACGTTTGAAACACTTGACTGAAATGTTTCTCATGATCTTAAAAAACTGTTGATCTGAAGGTGTACGCTTAACTGTTTGAAATTAGTTTTGTAGACAAAAATATAATTGTGCCAACATATTAATTTATTTAATTACAAAACTAAAATGTAATTAATTTATTATTATTTTTTTTAATTGATGACTTGGACCAAATAATAAAGAAAAGCAGCCAATAAGTGCCCAACATAGATGGGAACTCCTTCAATACTGTTTAAAAATCATCCCAGGGTGATACCTCAAGAAGTTGGTTGAGAAAATGTCGAGTACATGTCTGCAAATTCTAGGCAAAGGGTGACTACTTTGAAGATGATAAAATACAACACAGTTTTGGATTTTGTTTAGTCACAACATAATTCCCATAGTTCCATTTATGTTATTCCATAGTTTTGATGACTTTACTATTATTCTAAAATGTGGAAAAAAAATTATAACAAAGAATGAGTAAGTGTTTAAAAACTTTTGACCGGTAATGTATTTTGTTTATTACTTGAGTGAACACTTAATAGTTTGGTCTCCTGGACACAATAGATAATGCATCATTTGGCCTAATTTTAGATTTAATAACTCTATTTCAGTAATAATTAGTAGATTATGACAAAAAGGAAAACTGGGGCAGAACGGGATAAAATTGCATGCCTTAAAAAGAA
Organism: Myxocyprinus asiaticus; assembly: GCF_019703515.2. Taxonomy (NCBI): domain Eukaryota; kingdom Metazoa; phylum Chordata; class Actinopteri; order Cypriniformes; family Catostomidae; genus Myxocyprinus; species Myxocyprinus asiaticus. The sequence goes on along the minus strand of NC_059346.1, from coordinate 9,538,471 downwards.
AATGCTCCATTTTCACTTGAACTTCTCAACATCCTGGTTCCCTCAAAGAAAAAGACAGTGTAGCTGATACAAATGGATTAGGACCCTTTTGTTGATGAAAAGTTGCGAAAAGTTTTCAGCTCTCCCTTAACTGCAAAGCATTTGTACAGTCTTCGTGGTTTGCCTGAAACACAGTAAGAGTCTCTTTATTTAGTCATTCTTCATTCATTCAGCATAAATGTTGAGTACAGCAGATGAAATGAACTTGTTAAATAAACAATATCAAGTACATGCAATTAGGGAGATTCTATGACTATTCTACATTACTGCCCACTATTGTTGCTCTATAAATGTATATTTATAGCACATATTGAATATCAACTACTGTATCTTGTCAGTGGTTTATACCATGGCTCTGTATTGGAATAGATTGTTTTGCAATGCAGATTTTATAATGGGGAACAATAGCGCTGTTCATCGTAAAAGTCAGTAGATTATTTAAGGAATGAGCGCTCTAAAAAACAATCAAAGCTTTGCTTGTTTCTGGAGTGATCTACCACAGAACATTAATTAAAAACACACACACACAATTTCAGCTTAAAAACAAACGTGTATACACCGATGAGCCAAAACATTATGATCGCTCACAGATGAAGCAAATAATTTAGATAATCTCCCAACAAGGCCACATGTCAAGGTCTGGGTAGATTAGACGGTAAGCAAACAATCAGTTCTCGTAGTCAATGTGTTGACAGCAGGAGAAATGGGCTGGATTAAAGACCTGAGCTACTTTGACAAGGGCCAAATTGTTAAGATCAGAAGACCGGGCCAGAGCATCTCTGAAACGGCAAGGCTTGAGGAGTGCTCCTGGTCAGTAGTGGTGAGTACCTACCGACAGTGGTCCGAGGAGGGACAAACCACAAACTGGTGACAGGTTGCTGGGTGCCCCAGGCTCATCAATGCACGAGGGCAATGAAAACTATCCCGTCTGGTCCGAACCGAAAGAAGGTCTACTGTGGCACAATTCACAGAAAATTTTAATGATGGTTACTGGAGGAATGTGTCACAACACATTACACAAATCTGCTGCGTATAGGGCTGCGTAGCCACAGACCGGTCAGAGTGCCCATGATGACCCCTGTCCACCATCGAAAGCGCCTACAAGGGGCACATGAGCATCTGAACTGGATTTTGGAGCAGTGGAAGAAGGTCACCTGGTCCGATGAGTCCCGTTTTCTTTTAAAACACGTGGACGGCCGAATACGTGTGTGCTGTTTACCTGGGGCAGTGATGGTACCAGGATGCACTGTGGGAGGATGACAAGCCGGTGGAGGCAGTATGATGCTCTGGGCAATGTTCTGCTGGGAAACATTGGGTCCAGCCATTCATGTGGATGTAAATTTGACACGTGCCACCTACCTAAACATCGTTGCAGACCAGGTACACACCTTCATTGCAATGGTATTCCCTGATGGCAGTGGCCTCTTTCAACAGGATAATATGCCCTGCCACACTGCACACATTGCTCGGGAATGGTTTGAGGAACATAATGAAGAACTCAAGGTGTTGCCCTAGCCTCAAATTCCCCAGATCTCAATCCGATTGAGCATCTGTGGGATGTGCTGGACCAATAAGTCTGATCCACGGTGGCTCCACCTCGCAACTTACAGGACTTGAAGGATCTGCTGTTAATGTTTTGGTGCCAGATACCACAGGACACCTTCAAGGGTCTTGTAGAGACTAAGCCTCGGTGGGTCGGCGCTGTTTTGGCGGCATGCAGAGGACCAACAGCATATTAGGCAGGTGGTCATAATGTTTTGGTTCATCAGTGTATTAGCCACAAAAGCCAAACTATGCAGCAAAAAAAAAAAAAGCTATTAAACACAATATTCTTCCTAAATAAAGAGTAAAATTACCTCTTAGCTTTTTTGGTTCCTCATTTTCTAATTTGTCCATTCTAAAATGTGGCAAGCGTTGTGAGCTGGTCATCACTTTGCCCTTTTTAACGCACAGGTACGTGCTGGGTTCAGCTATTGACTTTAAGCTCTTCCAGTCCCCCTCCTCTTCACCCCATTGAAACAAGAAGGTTTTGTCAAAAGTAAACTTCTTTTTTCCTGTCAATACCTGTATATAGCAAGCAGATACTGAATTGAGCAATATAGCAAAACACCCTTGTAAATAACTTCTTAAAATCAGAGATTAGAAATGTGCAAGAGACTATCTGACACCAACTTAATTTCTAGCAATATCCAAATGTTCTAAAGGGAGCTAAGAATTGCATTTTTGAGGTTCCAAATGTTAGACGAATTTGTCATGAAAGCCATTTTGCCCTAAATACACCTTTAGAGGCTGCATACTGTAAGTCTAAGCTCATCCAAGTTAGAAAATAACATTACCTTAAAGCCGATTTCACCCCTACTACCAGAGTCTGTTTTAATAATGGGGAAAATGGACTTTTTTTCCACCTCAAAGCAGAAAGCCATTTTGTGGGTATCCTCTTTCTCCTCATACACAGTGACTAAGCAAAGAAGAAAAGAATAATCGTATTAGGTTAAACTGTAAACAGTATTATAGGAAGTTGTTATGGAAACATTTGCAATAGGTAACACTTTATCATAACTTTGATAACATTAGCAAGTTTTACATTACTTGAATGCTAAAATTAGGGAAGGTTCCTAAAAGTTTTCTTCTTCATCCATATCTACAGTACTTAACCCTTTTTTGCATTCAACTTTGATGAATGTATTTTCATAAATGTTCATATTTGAGTGCACATTGCTGACTTAAAGGTGCAGTATGTAAGATTCAGAAACCCTTGTTATTAATGATACCTGTGGCCGTTAAGTGAACTGCAGCCAGCTACCTGTTGCTTGTGCTCATGCACACACTCCATAGGGATGCGAGCGAGCATCCAAAACAATGACGTAACGTACAAAGAGACTGAACGTGATCCACCTGCATCATGCTGACAGATGAGGTAGCATAATTAAAATTACACAGTTATGATTGTTTTACTACAAACTTTGAGACCATACTAAAACTACTTATCAGCTAACATAGTATACTGATACACACATACAGCTACATACTACCAAACTATACCAGACAGTTTACTGTTGCACTGCAGTTATGTTGCACTGTTGTATGTTTTGTTTGTCATATGTTGTACTACGAATAAGAAACCAGCATATTTGCTTAAATTTATCCTGTATACCTGACTTTTAGTATAAAGAGAAGATCGTTGAAATTATTTGAAAGTTATGAAGCAAGGTAGCTTGCAATTCGTCAGCATTAGCAGCTAAAATTACGCAGATCAATCCTTATGGCACTATATTTCACATGCTTTGCAGTTATGTAAGCTTATCTGTCCAATAAGAAGAACGCCAATTCAGGGTCGGTTTTGATCCCCAAAACCGAACGAAGGTCCCTCCAGGAATCAAATGCCCTGCCGATGTTCACTCTAGTTTTCGCTCGACCACGATCACGTTCCCGCTTAGCCAGACGGGATTCAGTAGATATTTTTTTTTTCTTTTGGCTTACTCTGAGTTTGTGTAGGAGTCAGTGTTGTGCTGGGAGCTGGCCGTTTGCTGGATTCCATCTCTAAGATAATGTTACCTAGTGTTAAAGTTTGTTGTCACTGTTGAATGGCGGAAGAGAAGCTATTACTGAGGCAAGGCTCTCGGGAGCACGCATAAACGTCACATCCTTTGGATTTTCCCGGCAAAAGCGACCCGCTCCCTTCGCATGAAAATCAGTCTACAGGCTTTAATAGGCAACCTAGGAAGTCCGGGAAGGGCTCATTTTTTAAGTTGTGTTACAAGCCGTTCACATATTGGCAAAAAAAAGGCGAATATTACATGAAAATTGTTACACATTGCACCTTTAAGAAAAACAATGTATGTTTCAAGTTCTTGATAAAGTTAAGTGTTGCCCAAATGTTGACAGGCTGCCATAAAAAGAACTCAAACAGTCGTCACTAGTAAATCATTTAAGGTCTATTAAGGAGGTCCCCAGTAGCCTACAGTTCTTAAAGGGATAGTTCACCCCAAAAATGAAAATTCTCTAATAATTTACTCACACTCATGCCAACACATATGTGTATCGCTTTCTTTCTTCTGCAGAACACTAATTAAAATTTTGAGAAAAATAGTTCTGTAAGTCCTCACAATGCAAGTGAATGGGTATTAAAATTTTGAAGGTCCAAAAAACACATAGAGGCAGCAAAATATTAATCCATACGACAATGGTTAAATACATACGTCTTCAGAAGCGATATAATAGGTGTGGGTGAGAAACAGATCAAATAAGTCCTTTTTTTACTATAAATTGTCCTCCATGCCCAGTAAGTGGTGATATGCACAAGAATGTGATTTGCTAAAAACAAAAGAAGAAGAATGTGAAAGCGGAGATTGATCTTAAAAAAGGACTTAAATACTTATCTGTTTCTTACCCACACCTATTATATGCTTCTGAAGATATGGATTTAACCACTGGAGACATATGGATTATTCTTTCGCTGCCTTTATGTGCTTTTTCAACCTTCAAAATTCTGGTCACCATTCACTTGTATTGTGAGGACTTTTTTCTAAAAATCTTTGTTTTCTTTCAGCAGAAGAAAGAAAGTCATTCACATCTGGGATGGCATGAGGATGAGTAAATGATGAGAGAATATTCATGTTTGGGTGAACTATCCCTTTAAGCAATGAGTCATTTGAGGCATTTAACAGCACAGGTTCGTACCTTTACCAGTGTTTCCACAGTCGTTGACCTGACAATAATCCTCGATCATCTGATGAGTTGCTGTTGTGCGCTTGCGTTGAACGCACACATACTTTCCGTGACTGGTTTGCAACCGTGCTGGTCTAATTTTGTATTTCATTTTGGAGGCCTTGGAATATCAAAGAAGGCTGATCAATATGAGGTCCATGGAAAGAGTGTAACAAAACACAAGATTCCAACAACAGCTGAATTTGGGTCATTACTGGGAATCGGTAATATTTAAACTTGGAATTTCTTTCCTAACTACATTTGATTAATTGTCTGAATAATCTACAACATTAGGCACAAATTAAACCTCTAACAAATCATATTTCCCACCTCAGGCATCAAAGCCCTTTTTTTATTTAAAAAAAAATGAAGAAAATTTTGGACACCTTTTGTTCTCAACCCCGTCGCGGGCACAGTGGAAGTGGTTTGAAAATGATTCTACACAATTTTTTTTAATAAAATAAACATCTGCTTACTGCTCATGTGTCCCTCATACCAATTTAATGACTACAAATCTAACATGTATGCAGGGTTGGGAGGGTTACTTTTGAAATGTATTCCACTACAGATTACAGAAGATCAGTAACGTATACTAAATACTTTGGATTACATCTTCAGCACTGGTAGATTTTTTCATTATCTGAAAAGCCTAAATATCTTATGCAGTGTTGTTTCTAAAACAAGATAAATCCAACTGATTTTGTTTTAAGATTTTTTAGATATTTTTACAGGAAAACAATAAAAAAATATATTATCAAAAATACGATTTTTGCCCTAATATCAAAGGTCTTACTAGAAAAAAAGAAATTATGATCTAATGTAAATTTTCTTGATAAAACAATATGATCGTGCCGGGTAACACATGCATGTAAAATGGCTAGAAATAGCATTTTAGCTTAGCGTAAAGTTGACAATTTACACAAGGTTTATTTCTATTTCTTCTGCTCCAAACTTACTTCATACTTACTTGTCTGTCTGCTCGTATGAATGTAACACATCATAAGAAATTGTTTCACCGCTGTTCAAATACACTTTGGATCGCATCATTTATATGTATAAATGTTTTCCATCTGAAAGGACTAAATATTAAATGAAACAAATGACAATAAAATGCAAAGTAATCTCTTCAGTAATCAAAATACTTTTTGAATGTAACTGTATTCTAATTACCAATTATTTAAATTGTAACTGTACTGGAATACAGTTACTTATCTTTTGTATTTGAAATACGTAATCCCGTTACATGTATTTTGTTACTCCCCAACACTGTATATATGACAGTTTTCTCATTTCGAAGTGATGAAGCTACAAATAGGCAAACTGTGTGTCTGTGGTCTCATTATGTTTGTTAAAAATGCTTTAAATTCCGATTTTTAACTAAAACCCCAACTTTTTTGTGCTAGCCCTTAACATATCGGGCTGTGCTCAGCAAACAATACTTTGATTTTTTAAATTGTGTTCCCATTTTAATTATCCAGTTTTATTATCACTCTTGTCTGCACCCATATATTTTTAACACAATGTTTCATTTAAGTAACTAAATAGAATTTGTAATGTATAATATATTGATTATTACATAACTTTGTTACAATATTCCTAAATGTAGTGAATAACTCAACCCCATCACAGGTTGGCAGTGAAGAAATGTGACAGGGTGGTGTGTGACAGAGTAGTATTTATTTATTTATTTATTTATTTATTTTGGTAAAACATCTTTCTCAGCAAAGGAACACAAATAAATGCTTACATTAATGGTGCTGTAAGCGATTTTAGCCATTCTAGAATTTTCACAAGCTTTCCAAAACCCCGCCTTCCAAAGATACCACGTTAGCTTTATTAGACCACGAGCAGAAGCGGCTGTTAAAAACAACAGCAGCAAAATAGCGCCCACAACTGACGACATTTTTTAACAACATGGCATAAAATTGGCATTAAGCCTCAATAATTCGCTGCAAGTACAATATATGCGTATATATGAGAATGCGTAAAATGTTTGACAAGCAGAAAGCATCAGAGACCCACAGACACATTATTGTTTGCCGTTAACAGAGTCTAATGCTGTCACAGAGATATCTCAGGACACTAATTTTATAAATGTCTTTCAGGCAATAGGTAAATATTTTGCATACCTTTCCATGAAGGAAAAAAAAAATCACCTACAGTGCCTTTTATGACAATGTGACAGTGCACATTTTATTTTTTTATTTTTTTCTAGGTTCAAATTCAGTGAAGTGACAAACGCTTGGTATAAGATAGAAAGAAGGCATTCTTTTATGAGAAAGATTATTTTAATTCATTATAATGGACATATCAACATCTTGAAAAAAGCTTTCAATAGTTCATTTAAGTAAACCACCACTTTCTGGGGGACTGAAATATTAATATTATAATCCCAGGAATTAACCATTTAGTAAGCTGCCTAAGGGTCCGTTCACACCGAATGCGTACGTGTGCTAAAATGCTCGAGCAAGTGTCTCGTGACGCCTTGAAGTTCTTTTAAACTTGACGAGACCCTGAAAAAAAAAAAAAAAAAAAAAAAAAAAAAAAAAACAGTCATCAAATACGCCCGGCCAAATGCACGTTTACGTATAAAACAATTAGTAAACAGTGCGGATGGAACTAAAACAAGTTCGGTGTGAACGACCCCTAACTAAACAGCATTTTGCGCATCATAGGCACTCTCCGTGTCGTGTCAGCTCAGCTCATTTGTTTGAGTTAAACACTCGGAACGCCCAAATGATTCCCAAAACAGGTTGTTTGCTCACTCCAATTATAATGCGATTAGAATAGATATTGCATGCATTGCAAACCATGCACAATATCAATGCACAACCGTTAGCTTATACCCCAGCAAACAGGGAACGTCCACTTAGGTCCGCATTTGGTCCGCTTTGTAACGTTCGCTGGGCATCCGAGGACATTCCGAACGTTCGCTACAAGTCCAATTTTCGTCCCAAGTTTGCGACCGTCCCTATATCGTCCCTCATCTGACATTTCAATAACACTTGCAAAATCCATTCGCCCATGTGTTCCCTTTTATTATCAGACATGACACCTTGCAACTCAGACAAAGGAAAAATTAAACCAACCCAGCTATCATAAAAAGGTCCTCAGAACGTCCCCTAAACGTCCCGAACGGACGTCCTGTGAACGTCCCCTTGAACGTCCTGAGGACCTTTTTTGTTAGCTGGGACGTGAAGGGAACTTTTTCAGATAGTCTGTCTATAATTTATTAAAAAAAATTGTTTTACACAATCTCGTTTCAATTATCCAGCACATTTTAAGAGTGAGATCTATAAATAATTATAACAAATTGTAATCTATCAAGATATAAACATATGCATGCATATACCTCAGCTGGTGTTCAGAGCGATTTCTTTTCCCGTCCTCAAAGTTCTGCACCGAGTGCCTGACCGAAAGAGTATCTCCACAGCAGCACTGCTATTAAAATGCATCCCACGCCACTGTGACGCCGCGTAACACATTTAGTTTAACTCAGGGGCGTAGGAGTAAGGGGAATGTTCGGCGAGAGGACAGTAAACTTTGACAACCTAGTTTTCAGTTGTGTCTTGTCTTTGATGAAATTGCATATATTTTTAGCATACTGTACCTGAATGCACTCGTTTTATTATGACGGCCAGATTGGACAAAACGGTACCTCATACAGGCAGAATTTTTTAAGTAGATGTATTTTTATATTAATAAAGTCCAAAATCAACTTAATGCTGCTTTCATATTGTGGTAAAACAAAAAGGAGCACGTGGAATTGACTAATGTCATTCACCATTAAGGCTTTATATACAGCCATAAGAATTACCTATGGCCAATGTGAAAAAGAGTAGGTGAATGTGTAGGTTAATCTATTTCTACCATAAAAATACTTCGTTGATTCCTTTGTTTAACCTAATGTAATCAGGTTGTTTCGTTCATTTTAAATGAGATTTGTTTTTATTTTATAAAAATAAATAAATAAAAAGGGACAATAGTTACAGGGCAAAGTGTATCAACTTATGCAAAAAGTTTTGAGACAGCAGATGTTTTTTATTTTATTTTTTTTTTTTTTTTGAGTAACAAATGAAGATAATGCTTATTCAGATTAACTACTTCAGAAAAGGGTTAACCATTTTCTGTTCATTTTAATCTCATTTGGCATTTCATAACATCTCAAGTATTCTATGAACAAACTAGTCTCCATTGTGATTGGATCAGTCAAAGTGAGCCCACTTTAAACATTTTACATAAATCTATTCCCCCCACTAAAGAAAAAAAGTTTTATTGGGGCCTTTAGCCCCCAGGGGGCTTTTACCCCAAATACTATCCTTTCACTTATTGGACAGTTATTGAAAAACTTTTAATTTAATCACCTTGAACAAAACTGAAAATTACAAATAAGTGTGTTGCCTCCAAATAAATGTGATAATTTCAAGGATTCTCATTAGCTACATAAATTTGCAAAATTTAGAAAAGTATTAACTATTAGATTAAATTACCTCAAAGTTAAACTTTAGACACTGCACACAATTATCTAATAGATCAGAAATATTTTCAGTGTATAGTGACAGACAGGTGTTTAGGAAAGTTTGAAGGCCTTGTTACTGCATTTTGTCTTTGTGGGGTAGACTACTGACAACAAAAGGTGCTCACTCTTGGCTGATCTTATAAATTATCTCAAACCAAACATTAATGCATAAACTATATGGCTAACTTTACAGAACTACTTCTCAGTTAAACTGTAACAGCAAAGAATCAGAATTAACCTATATGCACTGTGAAGAAGCATTGAGAAAGTAACTATTTTACCCCTAATATAGTTACTTGTAGCCTGCTTGTCCGTTTTGTCATTACCGGCGTGAACGACTCACATTATCGTAAAAGTGGGCAAATTAACTGGTATCCTCTGGGACAGGTGTGTCGCCCACTGATCCAGTTTAGAATGAAAAGTGCAAATTCGATAATCTAGAGTGCCGAATGCTGTGCTTAAAGGTGCTGTAAGTGATTTTGCCATTCTGAAATTTCCACAAGCTGAGCCGTTGAATTAGCCACACCCCCTCTTTGCAAAACCCCGCACATCAAAGTTACTGTACAGACCGACACTGAGCAGAAGACCGTCATACCATGGTTGTCAAATACAACCTTAGCAAAATAGCGCCCTTAACTGACAACTAGTATGAAAAGAATGGCATAAAAATGGCTTTAAGCCTCAATAATTCGCGGGTTTGTTATGTGAGGAGGACACTCACCCACGTATTCTGCACACCTGCACTTTCAAATTGCAATACAAAGATAAAAAATAAAATTAAAAAAAAAAAATATATATATATATTCAAAATACAAATATGAGTATTTTATTTTATGAAAATAAAACAAATAATACATCTGTCCACTACAAATACCAGTTATTTTAAAGGTGCACTTCCTAATATTTTACATCTTGAACTTATCCCCCTGAGCAATTAGGTCACAGTTATAAAAACTTAGGACACTAAAGAGAACTTTCTACCGACTCTGAAAATCACCAAAAGAAAGATGCCCAGGGTCCGTGCTCATCTGCGTGAACGTGCCTTAGGCATGCTGCATGGAGGCATGAGGACTGCAGATGCGGCCAGGTCAATAAATTGCAATGTCCATACTGTGAGACGCCTAAGACAGCACTACAGGGAGACAGGAAGGACAGCTGATCGTCCTCGCAGTGGCAGACCACGTGTAACAACACCTGCGCAGGATCAGTACATCCGAATATGACATCTGCGGGACAGGTACAGGATGGCAACAACAACTGCCCAAGTTACACCAGGGATGCACAATCCCTCCATCAGTGCTCAGACTGTCCGCAATAGGCTGAGAAAGGCTGGACTGAGGGCTTGTAGGCCTGTTTTAAGGCAGATCCTTACCAGACATCACCAGCAACAACGTCGCCTATGGACACAAACCCACCTTCGCTGGACCAGACAGGACTGGCAAAAAGTGCTCTTCCCTGACAAGTCACGGTTTGTCTCACCAGGGGTGTTGGTAGGACTCACATTTATCGTCGAAGGAATAAGCATTACACCGCGGCCTGTACTCTGGAGCGGGATCGATTTGGAGGTGGAGGGTCCGTCATGGTCTAGGGCGGTGAGTCACAGCATCATCGGACTGAGCTTGTTGTCATTGCAGGCAATCTCAATGCTGTGCGTTACAGGGAAGACATCTTCCACCCTCATGTGGTACCCTTCCTGCAGGCTCATCCTGACATGACCCTCCAGCATGACAATGCAACCAGCCATACTGCTCGTTCTGTGCGTGATTTTCTGCAAGACAGGAATGTCAGTATTCCGCCATGGCCAGCGAAGAGCCCGGATCTCAATCCCATTGAGCACGTCTGGGACCTGTTGGATCAGAGGGTGAGGGCTAGAGCCATTCCCCCTAGAAATGTCCGGGAACTTGCAAGTGCCTTGGTGGAAGAGTGGGGTAACATCTCGCAGCAAGAACTGGCAAAACTGGTGCAGTCCATGAGGAGATGCACTGCAGTACTTAATGCAGCTGGTGGCCACACCAAATACTGACTGTTACTATATGACCCCATTTTGTTCGGGGACACATTATTCCATTATTCACATGTCTGTGAAACTTGTTCAGTTTATGTCATAATTGTTTAATCTTTTTATGTTCATACAAATATTTACAAGTTAAGTTTGCTGAAAATAAAAACAGTTGAAAGTGAGAGGATGTTTCTTTTTTTGCTGAGTTTATATATACAGTTGTGCTCAAAAGTTTGCATACCCTGGCAGAAATTGTGATATTTTGGCACTGATTTTGAAAATATGACTTATCATGCAAAAAACTGTCTTTTATTTAAGAATAGTGATCATATGAAGCCATTTATCATCACATAGTTGTTTGGCTCCTTTTTAAATCATAATGATAACAGAAATCACCCAAATGGCCCTGATCAAAAGTTTACATACCCTTGAATGTTTGGCCTTGTTACAGACACACAAGGTGACACACACAGGTTTAAATGGCAATTAAAGGTTAATTTCCCACACCTGTGGCTTTTTAAATTGCAATTAGTGCCTGTGTATATACAGTCAATGAGTTTGTTAGCTCTCACGTGGATGCACTGAGCAGGCTAGATACTGAGCCATGGGGAGCAGAAAAGAACTGTCAAAAGACATGCGTAACAAGGTAATGGAACTATCCAAAGCCTTGATAATGCCAGTCAGTACTGTTCAAGTGGAAAATTCGGGGATCTCTTGATACCAAGCCAAGGGCAGGTAGACCAAGAAAGATTTCAGCCACAACTGCCAGAAGAATTGTTCAGGATACAAAGAAAAACCCACAGGTAACCTCAGGAGAAATACAGGCTGCTCTGGGAAAAGATGGTGTGGTTGTTTCAAGGAGAACAATACAACGATACTTGAATAAAAAAATTAGCTGCATGGTCGAGTTGCCAGAAAGAAGCCTTTACTGCGCCAATGCCACAAAAAAGCCCGGTTACAATATGCCTGACAACACCGTGACATGCCTCACAGCTTCTGGCACACTGTAATTTGGAGTGATGAGACCAAAATAGAGCTTTATGGTCACAAGCATAGGTGCTATGTTTGGACAGGGGTCAACAAGGCCTATAGTGAAAAGAATACCATCCCCACTGTGAAGCATGGTGGTGGCTCACTGATGTTTTTGGGGTGTGTGAGCTCTAAAGGCATGGGGAATCTTGTGAAAATTGATGGTAAGATGAATGCAGCATGTTATCAGAAAATACTGGCAGACAATTTGCATTCTTCTGCACAAAAGCTGCGCATGGGACGCTCTTGGAATTTCCAGCACGACAATGACCCTAAGCACAAGGCCAAGTTGACCCTCCAGTGGTTACAGCAGGAAAAGTTGAAGGTTCTGGAGTGGCCATCACAGTCTCCTGACCTTAATATCATCAAGCCACTCTGGGGAGATCTCAAACATGCAGTTCATGCAAGACGACCAAAGAACTGGTGGCATTTTGCCAAGACAAATGGGCAGCTATACCACCTGCAAGAATTTGGGGCCTCATAGACAACTATTACAAAAGACTGCACGCTGTCACTGATGCTAAAGGGGGCAATACACAGTATTAAGAACTAAGGGTATGCAGACTTTTGAACAGGGGTCATTACATTTTTTTTCATTGTTGCCATGTTTTGTTTTATGATTGTTCCATTATGTTACAACCTACAGTTGAATATGAATCCCATAAGAAATAAAAGAAATGTGTTTTGCCTGCTCAATCATGTTTTCTTTAAAAATGGTACGTATATTACCAATTCTCCAAGGGTATGCAAACTTTTGAGCACAACTATATATATATATATATATATATATATATATATATATATATATTTTTTTTTTTTGTTTTTTTGTTTTTTTGTTACAGACATTACATCAGAAATTAGCATACTTAATTCTGATTCAAAGTAATGGCCAGCATCATCCAATCACTGCCAACCATGTTAAAATAAAATTATAAATTCTAAATCTATGTACTGATTACCATTGCCCCATGTCTGCCAAACATGTTGTGTTGTCCAAACATCATCTACAGCCTGAAACAGAACCTTTGGTCAGATTTTAGAAAGTGATGCACTTAGCTGCATAGCAAAGCAATAGGATGCTCTCTATTTAGTGAATGGCTTAAAGGAATAGTTCACCCAAAAATGAAAATGTGCTGATAATTTACTCACCCTCAGGCCATCCAAGATGTATCGGAGTTTCTTTCTTCATCAAAACAGAATTTAAGATATTTAGGATTTAATTTCAGGCCTCCTCCTTTAGACAATGCAAGTGAATGTACACCATTTTTTGATGGTCCAAAATGCATATTTAGGGTGCATCAAAATAAACCACACGACTCCAGTCAACAAATAAAGTTCTTCTGAACCCAAACGACTGATTATTTTTAGAAACAAAACAATACTTATATACTTTTTAACTACAAATGTTCATTTCCGTACATCTCTGTGACATGCTCATGAGAGGGATGATGTAAGCTCGTTGGTAAGGTCACGCGTCACGTGGAGGAGGCGGCAGGAAGCGTGTCATTGTTTACAAGAGGAGTGCTGTACAAAGGTTTAATTGGGTGTATCCTGGATGATTCAACCTTCAGAAACCCCAAAGGAAATCCACGCCGGGAAAATATTAACTTTACAGCGACTGAAGCTCTAGCTTATCGCGCTGAACCTGGATATCAGCAGGAGCGCAGCTAGGGTTTCTGGGCCCCCTAGCTAATTTGTACTCCGGGCCCCAAGCCCCCACCCTCCAATTATCTTATTGCCACGTGTAAAAACAATCATTATCAAGAAGCATAACAATTATTGCATATTCAATAAGAGACAATAAAGAACTAAATTTGAACAGTTTATTAAATTAACTGAAATTATGCATTTATAACTATATACAAATAACTATATATACAGCTCAAGTAATTAACAACATTGTACTCTCTCTCTCATACACAGACACTATAGAAACTCTGTCTGGATGTCTTTATAAGCCGTCAACTTGTAATTTATTATTCCCCAAGTGCCAAGCACCGCGTTTTTCTGACAGCAAAATCTTTGATCAGATCTTGGAAATCAAGCTGTCTTGCTATATTGTGTTCAATAGACAGCATGGCCAGACCATTTAGTCTTTCCTGAGACATTGTTGATCTGAGGTAGTTTTTAATAATTTAAGCTTACTGAAGGCTCTCTCTTCACTTGCAGTGGTCACAGGCAAAGTGCAAAATATGCGCAAGGCAATGCATACTTCACTGAAAATACTCTGGAGCTGCATCCTGTAGAGTTGATTCAAAAGCTCAATTGGGGACAACTCTGAAGGGAAAGTAGCTGCATATACAGCATTGAGATGTCTCATCTCATTAACCAACCCAGGTGTAAGATCACTGTGGTATTTTTGTATTAGTGGATGGCACTAATATGCCATCCACTAATGGATGGTATCCTCACTCATATGCCCTATTTGCAGGACACTTGCAAAGTCCTCGACTATAGCTGCTGTAGTAAGGAATTGTGTATTCATGTCACTGATCAGGCTTTACATGACAGTATAAAAAACTGAATCTCTGAATACTTCGTCAGCACTCTCCTGAGCTACTTCTGCTTCATCAAATTCATCATGGAATCTCTTCCTTTTATGGTGGCGTCCATGTTCTTTGGAGAATTTAGATTCAATCTCCATCTGATTTTCCACCAGTGAAGCTTCAGAAAGCAGGATGTCCCTTTTCTCTCTAATAGCCAGCATGCTCTCAAAGGCCTCTTTAACAGATGGCAGATGTTCTGCAATTGGTCTGACGGCATCAATCCGTGCACTCCAATGGATATCTGACAGCCTATGTAAGGAGCAACTGTCTTCTCTCTCAAAATGGCCCAACGTTCAGGGCTAGCTCTGGAAAGGCAGTAAAGGCAGTAAATGTTTCTAAAAAATTTGGCTACCTCTGGACTGGATTCTGCTGCATGCACAACTACAAGGTTTAGTGTGTGGGCTGCACAAGGCGAGTATGTGGCCAGTGGTTTTTTTTTTTTTTTTTCATTATGTGAGCCTGTACTCCTTTGATTCTGCCTTATATATTTGCACCATTGTCATAACCCTGGCCCCTGCAATCCGCTATATCTATGCTATGATCTAGCAGAACACTCTCAATTATATCTGCAATTTCTTTCCCGATGTACCTCACATTCTGCTCTGTGTGGGAAATGTCTGGAGTTGCATAACAGAGAATTGAGAAATATATTGCATCTTTCCTTTCCTTCAGGATTGTCTTTAAAACTCTCTTCCCACACTTATCAACTAATTCATTTCAAGTGGTCTTTAAGGAGTGGATCATAATGTGACCAAAGTTCAACTGTGCCAAGGAAACTGCCATTATGCACATCTAGAATTCATTCTGGAAGAGCTCTGTTTCTCTCAATTTCTGTTTGTAATTGTTCGTCCATCTGCTTATTAATACCACTTGCTGTCATCACTGAGTGCTGTAGGTTTTTCCATTTAAAATAGCAACCTCTGTGGACTTTGTTGCTATCACGATTTGGAAGCTTGTCATACATCCTGTGCCAAGATACCTCAGACATCTTGCATCTCTATTGCTTAGAGCACTCTGGGAACCTCTTTTCAGTTTGTTTGAGAAAAGCAAGCATGGAATACAGTATAAAGCATTTGTGCTTTTGCTGTAAGCAAGCCAATCCTTCTGAGCTTTTCCCTTCCACTGGCGGCCTTTGTGAACTGCAAATATTCTGGAAATTGTTTCCCTTGTGAATCCACTGGCATCTCCTTCAACATGTCTACAACCTTTGTTGCCAACTTTCTGATAATCATCTCCCTTTCAATGTCCGTTAATTTGTCTGGCCACAGACCTGGGTCATCTGTTAGGTGATCTGTGTTCTCATCTCCCTCATCACCAAACTCTTTACTCTGCCTCGTTTCTTCAGCTACACTTTTGTTGTCTTGACTGTACTGCCTACTTCCATCATCACGGTCACTGCTTCTGTCCTTGACCTGATCTTCCTGCCCAGCACATTTCTCCAATGTGAAACCATGAGAAGGCTCTGGGTCTGGACAAGGCAATACGTTTCAATATACTAATAAAATAAGTCTGTAAATTAAAATAACTACTCCATATTCATTACATTAGCAACTTACAAAACCTTTCTGCACACAAATCACATGAGCTGTTACACACTGACACCATTTAAATTATTAAATAAAAATTCAATAAATAGCAACAATAAAGCTTGTTTTCTAAAGCTCACCTCCTCCTCCTAGTGATGGGGAGATCGGATCATTTTACTGACTTGAATCTTTGAGTCTCGTTCAGCAAAATGAACGAATCTTAATTCAAGTCATTTCAATCATTTCGTTCATTTGAGCAGAATTAAATTAAAATGTTACATTTTCAATAGCCAAATCCCCCCAACACGTCTACTTACGCAACCTTTGATTATAGTCCCAATAAGGAAAAATTGATAATGCAGCCAAGGACAAATGATGAGAAATAGAATGATTAGTTGACCTCTGGAATCTTCTTGTCCAACTCGTTCGTTCTTTTGCATGGCGTTCACGGCTGTCACGTGACAAAAGAACGAACGACTCGGACCAAAAGAGTCGAGAGGTCAACTAATCATTTGTTTCCTGTACAGTGCTATGCGGTTTTCACATAACAAACGAACGGAGGTTGCGCAAAGCGAATGCGCGTCCAACACAAAATGAACGATTCACTCTCTGAAACTACTCGTTCTTCTGAGTCCCATAAAAGATTCATTCAAAATGAACGAATCGTTCATGAACGACCAATCCTCCCGCTGTCTCAGATCTTCTTCAGTCAAGGCATGAGTGATTATTCCTTACGGAAGCTCTGAACCGCACGGTGAAAAAAAAAAAATAATAATAATTGTGTCTCAGTTCCTTCCTGAGCCAAAGTCTTAAATTGTTTTCTCTCTTCCTAAAATGTTTTTTTTTTTTTCTCTCTCTCTACCAAAATTTTTTCTTCTCTCTTCAAAAAAAAGTTTTAGGAAGAGAGAAAAAAATTTAAGACTTAGGCACAGGAAGGAACTGAGATTCTTTTATTATTATATTTTTTGTTCCACCGTGCAGTTCAGAGCTTCCGTAATTCCCGACACAGTGTTTGTTTCTGACACAGAAGGGGTAGTTTATAGGTCAAGGAATAGCTTGTAAAAGAACAATGAACTTTACTATTATTATTAATATTATTATTCACTGAGTGAATAATGGGTTTCACACACCAGCAGCTCCAGAAAGAAATGTGGAAATTAACTAAAACACCGACAGGATAATTGAATCGGTGAGTTGAACTCGAGAATCAAATCAGTTCTATTCGAATGAATCATTCAGACTGGTTTTATCAACGGGATTCTCCAATTCATTGAAATGAACCGACTCAAACAAACGATTCACTCATGAATCGAACATCATTACAACACTTCTCTCATAAACTCACCCGGGACAATTAAAGCAGATTTATATGATTACAGCGTAATCGATCGATTCCTCACAGAAAGCTGTTGCAAGGCTTCGGAAAGCTTGAATATATAGAAAACTGGACTGGTTTTATTGTCGCTTGGTGCTTTTCCATCTTTTTTGAAGCTCGATGCTCCATTACTATTGCTTGATTGCATGGAAAAACATACATTCTTGGAAATATTGTGTTCCAACCTCCAAGGATAAACATTGGGGTGAGGAACTGATAGAATTTTTATTTTATGTTAATTATAACAGCTTCATACGGGCTAGCTTCATAATCATAGCACAAAACAGGGAACATAAATAACCTTTTTTTTTTTTTTTTTTAAACTGGGTGACTAGCTGTCTTCCTCATCTTGCTCTCTCCTCATTTTCATGTTTTTCTTTCCTCTTTTGGTAACCCGATTTTGTCTGCACCATCTCTTGCCATCTATTGCGTGTAAGGACTCACAACTGTGAATTGCCCCGTTTCTGAATAATCCGCGAACGTCTTAAAGGGACACGCACTTGGCACAGTCTGAGGGCATTCATTGTAGCGTGCTTCTTAATAGATTATTATGCAAAGAGGCCATTTAAATACCAGAATTATACAGGAAAGTATGGGGGTTCTACTGGGCCCCCGTCTGACCACTGGTGACCAGGGCCCTTAGAATCGTCTTAATCTTCCCACCGTTACGGTGCCCCTGGATATCAGTACACCCCTACATTCTCTCAAATATTGGAGGGTGTGCAGTGAACATTTTACCCCTGAGGATTTCAGACCATCAAAAGAAACAAAAGCTCAATATCTGAATTCATCGACTGTGCCCGTACTGTTTTTTTCAGCGAAATCAGGTATGTGTGAAATCTTTGTCATCACCCAATTTCTAATTTACCGCACCTGCACTCAATTCACTCGCTCATCACTGCCTGCATAAATAAGTTTTTGAAGCTTCTCTTCTGTGTGATATCACCTGTAACATTTATCTCACTGTGTAAACCCTGTAAATCTCAGTAAATGCTCTCACACTTGGTTTCACAAACTACAACTTGTGTGGCTTGAATTCTTGACAGTCATATAACCTATATATTTCTGCTAAAGAAAAAGCACAAGTAGATAACGCAACGGCATTGCTCCGAAATAAAGGATGGTTATTTACTGCAGTAATGTTTTTTATTATTATTATTATTATTATTATTTGGAAATTACTTTTTATTTTTATTTTATTGTTTTGAAATTGTTTTGGATGTTTTGGCTTGTGAACGGCGCTTGGTCTGTGCAAGTTTCTCTTGTAAACAATGACGCGTGACCTTACCAACGAGCTTACATCATCCCTCTCATGAGTGCACATCACAGAGATGTATGGAAGCAAACATTTGTAATTAAAAAGTATATGAGTATTGTTTTGTTTCTAAAAATAATCAGTCGTTTGGGTTCAGAAGAACTTTATTTGTTGACTAGAGTCCTGTGGATTATTTTGATGCACCCTAAATATGCATTTTGAACCGTCAAAAAATGGAGGACATTCACTTGCATTGTTTAGAGGAGGAGGCCTGAAATGAAATCCTAAAAATCTTAAATTCTGTTTTGATGATGAAAGAAACTCAGATACATCTTGGATGGCCTGAGGGTGAGTAAATTATCAGCAAATTTTCATTTTGGGGTGAACTATTCCTTTAACCTCCAGTGTGCTGTCTGTCTGCACTGGTCTCACAACAGTTCGAAATGCACCTTATTTTCATCCACTGTATACAGCCTCTGAAAGAAACATTTTTCAGCTTTTGGATAAACCCATTGATTCTCAATGTGATAATGCACAGTAAATATAGGATTTCTTATGTTGTGCTAAAGTACACATTAGTGTACATTGTGTTTAGCAGCTTGGTGTTTCACAATAAATCGCTCAAGTTTGAGTTTAGGACAAGACATTTGTAACTTCCAACTGGTGACAGTAAAGTAAAAAAACAAAAAAAAAAAAAAAAAAAAACATTTTGACGAATGTAAAGTGAGTCGTACAACTTATGTTTCTGGGAGCAGTTTTTCAAATCTTTTCAGCACAACTGTGACTGAAAATTGGTACGTTTTCTGAGCTGCCAAGCTACCAAACCATATTCAGTGCACGGTTTTGCAACCAGTACTTGTAATGTACAGACCCAATAATGGCAGTATTGTTCTTCAATCTCAAAAAACATTAGTCAAAGTTTTTCCTTTCATTTGTACTGCAACAGCAGAGAGAAAAAAAAGTTAATTTGAGCCCATTTTTACAGATTTTATAGTCAAATCTTTTCAGTTTGTCATGTCATAAATCAATAATACAGATATTCAAAAATAGTTAAAATTTTTCTTGGCTATAAAATAAAAGTCTGGGAAACACTGAATACTGATTAAATGATTCTGAAAATTAGTAGCAGACAGTCTTCACTAATGGCTTAAATGAAAATAAATAAATAAATAAAAATAACTATGTACCTGCAACATTTACAACAAATTAAATACTTATGGAGCAGGTCTTGAAGAAGGCAAAAGGATCATCCCCCAAAATTACCGGCAGTCCCCAAAGACAAGGGCACCTATTGTCTGTTGCCTCAGTGGTCTGGAAGATAGTGCACATATTGTACAACACAGTTTGCTAAGGATACTCATGTATTAATCAAATTCCCGAACTTACCCACAATTCTTAAAAACTTCACTGCAAATTTCCAGGACTGGAAAGTAAAGGACCGGACAAGAGGAGATGACACAAAAGGAAAGGAGAGAGGAGAAAAAAGGGAGAGGACAGAAGGGTAAAGGATAGAAGAGGAGAGATGAAACAAGAAAAGGGAGAGCAAAGTAGAGAGGACAGGAGAAAAAGAGACAGAAGATGAGAGGAAGACATTTAAAGGGATAGTTCGCCCAAAAATGAAAATTCTGTCATTTACTCACCCTCGTGTCATTTCAAACCTGTATGACTTTCTTTCTTCTGTGGAACACAAGAGAAGATATTTTGAAAAATGTTGGTAACCAAACAACATTGGTGCACATTGACTTCCATTGTATGGACAAAAAAAACAAAAACAAAAAAACAGACATTTCTCAAAATATCTTCTTTTGTGTTCCACAGAAGAAAGTCATACAGGTTTGGAATGACATGAGGGTGAGTAAATTATGACAGAATTTTCATTTCTGGGTGAACTATCCCTTTAAGAATGGAGAGGACAAGAGAGGAGAGGAAAGGGGAGATGAGAAGAAAGGAGAGAGAGAGAGGAAAGGCAAAGGGAAAGGAGAGGAATGGAGAAAGGGAAGAGAGGGAGTAGACTGATGTAGACAAGTCAACCCACCTTTGCCTGACGTAAAATCTCAGCCAAAAGCTGGTGGTGAGGCCTTTCTTCTTCCTGAAGAGGTCCATCAGGCTTGGAGAGAAAAGGTCAAGTGTATCAAAGAAGTTCTCTCTAAGATTTTTCCCCACCATTCTGTTGAACTCGTAATAAACCTGAAACATAAAACATAGCAAACCATGTATAAGCCCATGGTCAAATTACCCCATCTATGACCCCCAACACTACATGATTTGGGTCACACAGTGTTAACCACTCCCAGATGGTCATATATATACCCATTTTCCAGCTGCATGTTGCATTTTCCTATGTGTTAATGGTATTTGAGTAAACAAATGAGTAAATTCCATCCTTAGTGCTTGTGCCTGCTTAATTATATGATTTTAAATGATGCCTCTGTGCTCTTTTTGCTGCATCTTGATACACATGCAAAGGCTATTGGGAGCAATGTGTGCATCAAGGTGCAGCGAAGAATAGCGCAGAGCCATCTTTTAAAATCAGGTAGTGAAGAAGGCACAAGCTGTCTAAGGATGGAATTTACTAATTTGTTTACTCAAATACTCAAAAAAAAAAAAAAAAGTCATACATACCTGACTTTCTGTAAAAAGAGTTGGCCATTGAAGTACCATCTTGCTGATGTCAGGCTTATCTTTGACAACTTCTTTTCTGCGAAGAGCAAACGTCATGTCCATCTGTTTCTTAACAAGGGATCCATTTGGCTTTGTCTTCATTTCATTCACAAGAACCTGACAAGCTCCTTCAAGGTTGTGGTCATCCATCCCCTCTGGATTTTCAGGTAGGAAATTTATTTCCCCTTTCCTTGGCTTCTTGATGTCATTGTTGGGAGGGTCGCCGTTTGTAGTGTACCTTCCACATTTACCACCATTGACAGCAACCTCAAGTCGACCCAACTGGCACATTTTGGTCTTATAGTTACCCATCTTGAACTTCAGACTATTCTTCCATCCTTCCAAGCCAGAGGTTGACCCTGATTCTTTAAGACATGGGTGTGTTTGTACTAAGGCTTTTGCAATGGCTTCAAATTCTTCCTTTGTTGGATATGCTTTAAATGCATACATGGTCTCGGCCAGTTTCTCAAGGAAATCATGTTTAAGCTCTTTTGTGACTTTCAGATTCGTTGCATCCTTGAGATACAGCAGGTTACCTTGATGAAGCCAATACTCAAAGTCAACAGAAAATTTGGGAATGCAAAATATCTCTGGCCACTGAGAACTTCTATCCAGAGAGGAGTTGGACAGGATCTCGGTGTCTGCCTGGCTGCTTGTGTCACTAGAAAATTCAGTTTGTGCAGTGATTGGTACAAGCTCAGTTATAGGGATGATTTTGATGGTTGGCTTCTCTGGGAGCTCAGAGATATCTGTAAGATTACACAGTTCGTTGTTAAATTCAGGATCTTGGTATTGTAAGGTGAAGCTGTAGTTTGCTTGGAGAGTGCCTTTGAGCCAGCCAATCAAATCTTCAAGTGTGGCTGGTCATGTTGTCATCGTCATCTTTCTTATATCTCCCTCGGAGACAATAACTCTCATGGTTAATTTCTGTTGGACAGCCACCTGGGAAAAAAAGATAAGACAGGTATTTAGCAAATAACATATCATCTCAGTGTTACCGTAAGTTCTCCTTGTACCTTGTATGCTGATAATGGGAGGACATCGTTCAACTCTGACATCCTAACCACACACATATAGGTGACATCACTGCAGAGAAGATGGTAGGATCTCAAATGCTCACAGTACCCTGCTGTCATGTGGCAGACAAACAGAATTTCTGTATTAGCTGCAACAATCTTTTCAATCTGGGCAAACATGAGCCAGCAGAGAGAACCATGCCTGGATGATACTTGATTCCATCTAAACAGAGAGACGATGCATCAAGAACTGACCCTGGCTGTGTAATGTTTTGAGCGATTACTCTCTGAACATTCAAAGGGAAAGAGGCAAGCAAAACTGGGGTGACCTTTGCCATCTCAACTGATGGTCTGAAAAATTAGCTACAGTTAAGATGGTAACTGATTGCTTTCTGGTTTGTTAGCAAGTGTCATGGCAACATTTTTGAAATTCTGATCATTGCGAATTGCCTTTTTAAAGAACTTATACTTCCCCTCTAAGCGCATAGTCCAAACCTCACACAGGGGGCCAAATTTCGTTATAAGCTGAGGGTAATGTTCCACATAGTGATGTTTGGCTTGAAACGAAAATCTGGAAATGTTGATTGCAGCAGCTGTCTGTGCTCTGCTATCTTTCAGTCCAGGATATGCAGGTCTCTTCAGTATGCCTTGGTGGCACAGCCAGCTCAGTAATGTCTTTGAGAAGCATGAGAATTTCCCAAGTGTTGTCACCCTCAGGGACACAGTGACCAATGAGAAATGGAAGGAGCCATATGAGACACCAATTCTCATGGGCATTTCCACCAATGATCCCTTTGGTGGAAAATCCTTTTCCAATCATCTGAGGTCTGTCTGATTTGTCAGTAAATGTGTAATTAAAGTACCTGATGGCGTGATTTAACATACCTATAGTGAAATACCTCTTGCCTATCAGGTCTATAACACAGGGACAACTCAGTTGGAACAATGCCTTCCAAGACATCATGCAAGATGCCAGGAGGGTAACCAGTGACCACATGAAAGTGATCGAGATTCTCAGTAAAAGGACAGGCTCCTTTCACACCATAAGTCCGACTCACTCCTGGGTCCTCTCTCACCTCCTGCACCTCCCTATCATGAGAGTCTTTGTCTCTAAGTTGAAAGAAACCAGAACATATCACACTCTCACAGTTGTACCTAGTTTCTCCAGGTAAACACAATTTTGCTCCAATGACTTTAGATCATAGATAAGAGGTTGCAGAACTTTTGCAGAACCACACTTTTTGACTGTAGAGGTATTGCATAGTAGAGGAAGCTGGATAGAGTTGAGGGTTGACCTATATTTTGCAGGTATGTTGGCAATGACCTAGTATACTGTGCACATTTTATGTTTCAGCTTTGATGTTCCTAGAGGATTGGCTACTTCAATGTCATCAATGTAAAGGCCAAGAGCAATTGTGAACTCGTCCCTTGCAAGAAGAGAGTTTTCATTTAAGTACTGTTCATCTACATACGATCTGTATTCCTGTAGCACATGCACTTTGTTTTTACCTAACTCTGTTTAACACACAAAGAATGAGGACATATACAAGTGGTTTTTGGCCTTTTTCCGCAACATATTCGAATGGGTTTGCCAGTGGAACCTCTCTGCGTACATAGGCTGCTCTCCTTTTAGCAGTTCCTAAGGGTCCATCTTTGGCACAAAAAGTCATCATGTTACTTTGAAACAGCACTTGTAATCTCTCAGAACTGTTTCATCCATGTCAGCATATTCCTTTAGCACTGCCCTCACTCTTATGCAGAAGTGGCTGTGACAGCTTATTGATTTGACAAAGCTGTTGTATTACTTCTTGCACAGCACTCTCTGGTATGTGCAGAAGAGTTTGCATCTTTAACAAAAGAGATGCCAAGTTGTGCTCAAGCTGTTTTTCTAAATCATGAAGATCATTCTCACTGGCTTCTTCACTCACCTCTTCTAACTCCTCCATATCCTCAGCATTTTGCTCTTGTGCAGCATCACTGTCATGGCTTACATAATCATGACCAGTTATTTCTGACTTGAACCTCTTCCAGTTCTGTACCTTGTGTACTTTACTCTTGTGCGCTTTGAAAGTGGAGTAGACAATGCTTTCAAAGTTACAGTCTTTATAAGGGCAGCTGACTTTATACATTTAAAAAGTAAATTTAAATTTACTTTTAAATGTGCAGTATGCAGGTGAATAATGTAATCAGCCTCAGAACAAGACTCAGCAAACCCACATGACAGACAGCAAAACTTAACAGATACATCTACATTTGGTTTCTGATCTGGAGTTTTGGTGTGAAGGTGGGATAAGTGTACCTTTAGTGCATTGAGTGAGTTAAATATACAAAGACATTCCTTATGTAAACAAGGAAATGGTTCCGTTCCTGCATAACTTTCATGTTTGAGCCTATAATGTTTAAATAGCTGTGCTCTCTTTTCAAAGTTATGAGAACAATATTTACACTCATAAGTATTCTCTTCCTGTGACCTGCAACACAATAAAACAAGTTAATCCTAGAAAAGCCTGTTAGAGAGCTATGAACCTAGATACAACTGGAGTTACATCTAGTAGCTACTGTTTTTATATTTAAACAGTTAATTAACTTTAACTTAATCTATTTCAATCAATAGCAGTGTCAAAATACAACGTGGTCACTAATGTTAACTTAAATGCACTCACCAGATTCAGTACACTGTGGTTCGTCCTGTCGCCCTCCTCTCTCCTCCGCTGGAAATGCGGTGTGCGGCGCCTTGTGCGTCGAGAAGCAGGTGTTTAAGTGCGCGAGTGAGTAAAGTAACTAGCTAACAGATAGCTAGCAGATGAAAAATGTCCCTAACAGACGAAAAAATGTCTGTGGAACTTACTGGGCGGGGGTTCAAGCGCGGTGGTGTTCGCCGCACGCAAGTGAGAAAAGTAGTTAGCTAAGAGGTGAAAAATGTCCCGTCGAACTGTTTAAAACTGGGGTCGGGAACCTGTGGCTCTTTGTTAAAAATCAAGTGGCTCGCCGGGTGTCTCACCATTCACTAACACATGATCATTTAAAACTTTATAAAGATAATTTTCCAACAGAAAGTGTGGGTGCGATTGCAAAGCTTGAAGTCAATGACACTGTTTTGATTTCCTTCCGAATTTGCCGTACAGCCTACTCCTGGTGAACAATGTTTGAAATGAACACCCGCCAAATGCGGATTTTTCATGCAGAGTATTTTGCTGATGTACCAGCCATTGTGGAGGGCAACCTGTAAGACTTCTCGGAGTGATGTATTACAAGAAATTAGACACAAAGATGCGCGTTTGACGAAACGTGATTATATTTTGAAGAACAGATGAAAGAAAAGCCACTAATGCGCGTCTGATTTGATATGTGTGCGCATTGAGCTCCACTGTTCACTAGTTCAATTAAAGTGCTTCTCCAAGACATGCACATTCATGGAGTTCTGGGCCTCATTTCCCAATAACTATTGATCTTAGCGGTTAAGAGCATTTTCTACGAGCGATTTTATGAACGTTCGTTATTTTTTATGTGCACCCAGGGTGTGAAATAGCACCCGCAAAATGCGACGAGGCTCAATCCAGTTTGCGACCTCCTCGTCCAAATGCATTTCATGCACGGGTAATTTTGCTCATCTACCCACAACAGGTGGGTGACCTGTAAGACGTCTCAGAGTGACACATGACAAGAAATGCTGTAAGTCAAAAAGACACGCTTGAAGAAACACACTTTATTATATTTTTTTGTTATTAACATTTTTTATTGATTCCAAGACAGACAAGAATAAATTTAACCACAAAATTATACATTAGGAATCAACTTAAAACCCTTTATAACCCCCACCCACCCACCCCCCGCCCGCACAAATATAAAATAAGTAAATACCCACGTATAAACAGACACACAAATAGTACATAAAAAAAAGACAAAGTTCAACATATAGTTAAAGAAGAATAAAAAAAATTAAAAAAATTGTCTCCCTCCACTGCCCCACACTAGGACCTCTCTAAATGAGACAAATAACTGCCCCATTTTCTGCCGTAACTCGACAGGTTCCCCTGCCGTCTGGAAGTCATCTCCTCGAAAGCTGCCACTTTACCCAACTCGGTGCACCACTCACGAAATGAGGGTGCATCAGTTGACTTCCAACCCCTAAGGATTAGCTGTCTGCCAATCATCACACTGGTTAGGACCCAGCTTTTCATATATTTATCTCCTATATTCAGGACTCCTCCATCACACAAAATACAAAGTCTGGGGCAAAATGAAAACCGAGTGTCCAGTACGTCACACACAAAACGCTGGATCCTCAACCAAAATTCCTGAATCTTAATACAACCCCAAAAAACATGGGTTATGTCCCCGTCTTCTGACTGGCATCGCCAGCAGGTGGGTGAGTCTTTAAGACCAATCCTGTACAATCTAGAGGGGGTCCAATAAAATCTATGTAAAATCTTAAATTGCAAGAGGTAAACCCTTGCATCTCTAGATGCAGACTTTATGTTGTTTAGAATCCTTGCCCACACTCCCTCCTCCAATAACAAATTTAAATCTTCCTCCCATAATCTTCTGAGAATTTAAAGCTCTGTCCCCAGACTCTGAATTAACAGGGAGTAATACACTGATGCCTCATGACCCTTCCCAAAAGCAGCAATCACCACTTCCAGAGTATCTGCCGCTCTAGGGGGGTGAATGCTACTCCCAAAAACAGAGCAGAGCAGGTGGTGCAGCTGTAAATACTTATAAAATTGAGATCTGGGAATCCCAAAATGCTGAATCAAATTTTCAAAAGATCTCAATACTCATACAGGTCACCAAGTGTATTAACCCCCCTCACAATCCAATCTGACCAACAGAAAGGGGATTTATTAATACATAGTTTAGGGTTCAGCCATATGCTCAAGGCTACGTTTAAATAAATATCAGAATTAAACACTCTGGACACTTCTGTCCATATCGAGTGCAAATGCAAAATAACGGGGTGCGACTTAACCTCTCCAGCTAGTTTAATCGAAAGGCTTTGCAGTGGTGAGATAGGGGCAAGAACTTCCTTTTCAATACAAAACCAGGGAGGAGCTCTCTCAGGTGGAAGCGACCAATGAACCAAATGTCTAAGACTGAATGCATAATAATAAAATAAAATCTTGGGTAGGCCTAATCCACCTTTGTCAAACGGCCTATGTAACTTACTGAAATTTAACCTGGGACGTTTACCATTCCAAATGAAGGACTTCGCGATGCTATCAAATTGCTTGAAATAAGAGAGGGGGACATCTACAGGGAGAGATTGTAGCAGGTAGTTAAATTTTGGAATACAATTCATTTAAATAACATTAACCTTCCCAATCATCGATAAGTGTAATGAAGCCCACCTGTCCACATCGCTCGAAAACCTTTTTATTAAGGGGTCAAAATTAACTCTAAATCAGACAAATTTGCTGGGAATAAAATTCCCAAATACTTAATTCCCTGTTTGGGCCACTGGAAGGCACCCAGCTGGTAGGCCATTACTGGACAGTACGCTGTCAAAGCCAAAGCTTCGGATTTAGACCAATTGACTTTGTATCCTGAGAATTTGGAAAAGGAGTTAATAATTCTGTGGAGGCAAGGCATAGATCTAGTGGGGTCGGAGATGAATAATAAAATATCATCTGCGTAAAGCAGAAGCTTATGCGCCACACCTCCCGCCGTCACCCCTGGAAAATCATCCTCCTTTCTTATCGCGGCTGCTAATGGTTCCAGGGCAAGACAGAACAATAATGGGGAAAGTGGGCAACCCTGCCGGGTGCCCCTATCCAGAGTAAAATAATCTGAAATTTACCCATTTGTTTGTACTGCTGCTACAGGGTGTCTATAAAGTAACTTAATCCAACCAATAAATGTACTCCCGAACCCATACCTTTCCAAAATCTTAAAAAGATAATCCAATTCTACCATATCAAACACCTTTTCGGCGTCAAGAGAGATGGCAGCAACCGGAGACTGATCATTCGCTACTGACCACATAATATTGATGAGCCGCCTAATGTTATCAGAAGAGCTACGGCCTCGAATAAACCCAACCTGATCTATATGTATAAGTGATGTCATAACTTTACTTAATCAATTAGCCAGAATTTTGGACAACATTTTTACATCTAACTGGATCAGGGAAATTGGGCGGTAACTTTTACACTCGCTTGGATCTTCGTCCTTTTTTAAAATCAGACTCATCCGGGCTTGTGTCATGGTTGGCGGAAACTTTCCGTTCTATAATGATTCCGTATAAACTTCTAACAAAAGTGGAGCCAGTTCTGTAGCAAAAGATTTGAAAAACTCAGTGGAAAAGCTTCAGGCCCCGGAGCCTTGCCAGTAGGCAAGGCTTTAATTACCTCATCAAGCTCCTCCAAGGTTATCTCAGAATCAAGAGAATTTTTTTGCACAGTCATCAGTTTAGGAAGATCTAATAGTTCCACAAAGTTCCTAATATCTTCATCAGTGGATGAAGACGTGGAACCATAGAGATCAAGATAGAACTCTTTAAAGGCATTATTAATATCAATGGCTGAGGTAAATATTTCAGCACAAGCAGATTTCACTGAGGGAATGACAGAAAAAGACTCTCTCTGCTTTATATATCTAGCCAAAAGTTTTCCTGCTTTGTCACCCAACTCAAAGTATGACTGTCTTGCCCTGAATAACCAAAACTCCACTTTCCGTGACAAAATATTATTATATCTGTATTTCAATCGGGTCAATTCTCTGAGGCCATCAGACGACATTCGGCACTTCAGCTCTGCCTTGGCACTTTTAATATTCCCTTCCAACTCCACAAGTTCTTGTGCTTTGGATTTTTTAATGAATGAGGCATACTGTATGATCTGACCCCTAAGAATCGCCTTAAGTGCCTCCCAAGCCATGCCCACAGAGGATACTGAGGACCAGTTGGTCTCCATATAAACACTGATTTCAGTCTTTAACATTTGTTGAAAATCAGGATTTTGCAAAAGGGACACATTAAGGCGCCAACTATATGATTTCTTTTCCTCTGTATATGGCAACACCTTTAAACTGTTGGGCCTCATGTATTCAGATAGAAGACAAAGGCAGGCCTAACACAGTCGTAAAAACATAACTCAAGCCCCCACCTTCTAAGTCGTAAATTTTACTGATAAAAATCGCACCAAAATCAAACAAAGGGAGTCCAAAACAGACTACAGATCCATGAAGCCTTGCTCACTAAAGGATCGAGCTCTCAACTCCTATTGGATGAGGCACACAACAGAACGTCCCTCAAACATAACATCATCAGGAGTTGAAACAATTCTGAAATGGTCCAGAATTTGCTTCCAGCGACTTCGTCCACCGAATATAGACGTAGCTTTTTTTGCTGCTCTCTGGTGCAACCTCGTGGCACAAGGAAGTAATGTTCGACTTGAAACTGTAGCCATACAATCTCCATCTCGCTGGACAAGTTGAGATTACTCTGTGTTCAACCAAACACTCTAACGGATCCAAAGGAGACCGCCGAGCAATTCGCATCTTCATCCGTTTGCCTACAGAAGTGAAGAGATTAAAGATTTCTCTTCCATCTTCAATCAAGTCGACATTTCTCCGCCAGCCCGCCGAGAATCAACAGCCGTACTGCCCGCTGACAATCAACAGCCGTACCGCCCGCCGACAGAGCGAGGAAACGGCCTCCCGTCATCACCCGAGCCTCAAGGAACAGGGTCAAAGTTAAAGGACGGAAGAAAACACATTCTACCTGTGTCCTCATGCGATTCAAGTAAGAGGTTACGTCTGGGCAGAGATAGAATATTATAGCGTGTTATTCTTGTGTTTCAAGGTTTTTGCTTGTACAGTTTACGGACCGCCATGTCTGCTCATTATTAATACTCAGGGTATTAATTATCACAAATTTGTTTTGCTGTATTGTGGTCCAACCAAATTGGATTGTGCAATTTCGCCATTGCGGGTGAAACAGAAACTGAGTTCATCCATTAAAGAGTCAAATAACGCAGGACTTTTACGAGCCCCGCTCGTAAAACCGGGTCTCTGAGTGATGAACACAGCTGCTTTCTCTCCCGCTATCGCGAAATCAGCTTTAGGGCTGTCACTTAATCGTCTCATCTCTCTCTCTCTCTTACTAATCACACACACACACACACACACACACACTGTCACACACACACACCTTATGTGTTATAGGATTATTTTATTTCCATATCTAATCATATCACTGTTTAGTTTGTAGTTGTAAGTCGGAAGTATATTGACTGCATTGTATTAATTATTAATTGATATTACTGCATAAATAAACTTTGTTTATATTACAAAGAGAAGTGTTTTGGTTTGTTTTGCATACGTCTGTGTCATGCTGACGGGATGTCAGTGCTCAGATTCAAACCTTCATTCATTGTTTTTTTTCCGAAAATCGATATTCTTCGGATGTCGATTTTCCTAAGAAAACAATCTAATATTGAGACTGTTTTACTATTTGGTTATTAGTCCCTAATTCCAGGGTGGTGCCCCGTCAATGTTAATCCTTATTAATATTCTATTGATTTTTGATAATTGATAATTATCTTTGATGATTGTTGAATTTGAATGATCAATAAGCTAGTGTTAATTTTAATTAATGTTTCATCGATGTTAACAATTAATGATTATCTTTGATAATTGTTGATTTAAAGGATTAAAAAAACTAACATTGATTCTCATCAATGTTCTATTGATTTTAATAATTAATAATTATCTTTGATAATTATTAATTATTGCTAATAACCAAACTTGCTCCTAAACGTAGCACACTACATTTACTGGAGTCCCATATGAGGTTTAATGAGTTAGATCCAATTAATTAATTTAAATATTAGTTAATAACTACAGAAATAATTAATTATTTCTGATAGTAACACTGATCTAAACAACCAGTAAAGCCCTACATAATAATTGGTGCCCCGTGTGAGGCATCCTACGTGCCAGTTCTGTCACAGTGTGTATGCATAAGAATCCAAAGTAATAACTTGAATCCTTACTTCAAAGTTTGGTTCTGTTTGACATTTTACTTCTCAAAACTTGCCAAACATAAGCCAGTGTGGTGTGAAAGTGCTCTTAAGAGTGAATTAGGGGTTGGTAAATTTGCTATAGTCTGCTTAAAATCTGCTGTTGTTGTTATTTAACTCCTAACACTTTCATCTAAATGTTACAGAGAGGTGCCAAGTCATTTCATCGACGTCCACCAAAGAGAGAACACAGTGAAATTTGCACATTACATAACAGTAGACCGTAAGCCACAGGTCGAAGCCTCTCAACTGTGCTTTCATGTTAGCAGTATATCAACTGTAAAACAACAAGCTGTCAGAGCCACTATCACAAGAATTTTTACGACCCCAGTAAAATGAGTCACCAATTGCCTTGCGTGACTGGAGCTGAAGCTCCACAGAGGTTAGTCGACCCAGCACTGCAAGATGAACTTGCTGCTGTCCTCCGTCTCTCCATAGAGGAGAGAAATAACCTTAACGGCTACAATATTAGTCGTTGTGATGAAGCATTGCAGGAACTAGTTGATTATGTCAACAACCCGGTCAGGAAGCCAATGCGCAAAATCATGTACCTAGTGGGCCAAATGTTCCTTCTTCATCACCGCAAAACCCAACTGCAAACTGCCGAGCACCAGTCCCAGCTCGCCCAGCTGCAGAGTAGCTATCAAGTGGTGCAGAATGAAAATCTCAGCCTGCACCAAGAAATTAGGTGCACCCAAGCTGAGAAAGTCCAGGCACTGGAAGATAATGCCCAGATGCAGGAGGAAAACGAAGCCCTGTGCAGGCAGCTTCAAGCTGCCCAGCTAAAAGTAGAGTCAGATCAGGTAAGTGCAGCTGAAATGCACCGCACAACATCTGACATAGAAGAGGGCTCCCTTTTTAGCGATACGCATAGAAATGTGCCCCTGAGAAACCCAGGGACACACGCTAGGAGCCGAGCTACCCCTAGTGGTACAGTCTCTGACTTCGTCCTCCAAGACACCTTTCAAAATCCTCCAGCAGCCCGCTGGTTGGATGCAGGTGCCCCTCCTTATAGTTGCCCTCCTCAGTCAGTTTTCAGTCACGCCACCTTGCGTTTCAAACCGATTGATTCCACACCACGAAGGGGGGACAGTTATTTTCAAGCCCAGAGTGGTGTAAGCGGCTCGAAGATCCCATTAGCCAGGGAGCTGTACGCAACCCGGGGTCCACCCCCACGCGTCGACTGGACTCCTTCCCCACCACGGAGGGGAGGAAGTCGTCCTCATCACTATAGCGATCCGAGTGACTATGATGTTTCGGATGACTCGGACGACCCGTGGTCATACTGACACCAACACTTGCGCATCCGACAACTTGAGTCCCTCACAGGGGACATAGAACGCTTTGACCCAAGTAATCGAGATTCAAACATCGACAATTATCTTAGGGAAATTGAGCACTGCCTGATTGATTTGCCTTACGCTTCGTCGCGCGAAAAACTCAAGCTTATATGGAAGACCACGGTAAGGAGTGTCCATGCGTTCATGGAAACGCTACCGACTGGTACACGAAACCGCTACTCAGCTCTGTGTAAAGCCCTAGGTGAGGAGTATTCGCTGTTTATCGACGAAGCCTCTGCTACCATAGCTGCTTTCGCCATCACCCAGAAGAGCCACGAGCCTCCACGTGATTATTATAGACGCCTGAGAACCACGTACTTCCAAGGAAGTAACATACCAGGTCTGGAGGAGGAACGAGCTTTCAAGTCTCTTTTCCTTCACAACCTCCACGAGTGCATGCGATATGACGTCACGATGCACTGCAGAATGGGCAACCCCACCATGCAGGAAATCAGAAGATACGTGCAAATGGCATGGGAGACACGTGTGCGCCCTGCCTGAGGGCATGAAGGCGACGCCAGAGCCCTGGGGATCCAAGCCTCATATGCAGACCTAGCGCTTAAAGGCAACAAAATGCCTCGCGTTAAGGTGAATGCTAGAACCGGACCCCAGAGGTGC
Source organism: Myxocyprinus asiaticus (assembly GCF_019703515.2). NCBI lineage: Eukaryota > Metazoa > Chordata > Actinopteri > Cypriniformes > Catostomidae > Myxocyprinus > Myxocyprinus asiaticus. Next base: position 9,504,821 of record NC_059346.1, on the reverse strand, counting down.
CGATCACCCCGCCAGCAGGGTAAGCAACAGAACCAGGGGGGTGGTGACCAGACACACCTCCAGGGTCACGGCAGGCCTAAACAACAAAACGTTCGCCGGCCGAAAAGAAATGTGCGGTTTGAACGAAAACCCAAACAAGAAGGTGAGTGGGTAGAAAAGGTTTCAAATCCCCTCAGAGAACAAGATTTGAGAGAGGAAATGGAGGATATAAGGAGACACTTGACTGAGTTAGTAACTAAGCTTGACATGCTCCGTTGTTCACCAGGTCCGTCGACCTCCTCAAAGGAACATGGCACTGAAACCCCGTCAGTATGACTAGACGATGTACCCCCTCCCGTTAACGCCAAAGTTTACTTTGTAGGTCGGGAAAAGGGGAACAGGGTCCAAGTTACTCCCCAAAACAGTCACTCCTAACATGCCACACCCTCCTTTTCTGACCTTCTTGGGCGATCTGTACCGTAAGAGCAACGCCTGACACATGGGTCATTCAACTCCCACGCACTACTCAACACCGGTTCCGAAATAGTCTAATGGGTTCCAACACCTTCGCAGAGGTGGCTAGAGCAAAGCTCTCCCTTGGCAAACCGTTATAGACAGAGACCTACAACATAAGCATCACAAGCTACACGCAAGATAGGTCGTCTTAATACGGAATTTTATACGGAACCACTGTTAGTTGGCCAGGACCTACCGAACCGATTGGCTCCGCTCATTGACTGCCGTCGTGGACACGTGGGCTCAGGTTGACATACCGAGACCACTTTGTCCAGAAAACAGTTCGCCAGCTTCAGATGCACACGTCGCCGTCGTCCAAAAATCCAGCAGAGACGACGACTCCAGTAAGAACAATTACAGGGCCTGGGTAAAACCCTTCAGGGTATTATAGTCACTGTAAATTTGCAATCCGTTCTTATCAATAACACTTTGCACGCTTTAGGGACTTTGTCAGAGAAAACAACTTATGCGTGTATCGTTAGAGATCTAATGCAGGACCTCCTCAGGGAAATTAGTTCCTCAGTCAACAGTCTGAGTGGTGGAAGGATTCCAGCTTACCTGGTATCCCTAGACCTTGTCGAACAAATCCTTAGATCTGCTACTATCTCCGTTGTGCAACCTTCACAGATACACATGGCATATAATTTTGGCATTGAAATTCCAACCCATGTAAATCCTCAGAACCTCAAAATAGGATTTATCCTCAATCTACCGTCATAGGCAGAATATATATAGACTAAAATCTGTATTTAATGTTGGTTTTCAGAGAGGTAATGCACACATTCACCTCAAAACACCACCAACACTCGCCTACCATGATGAGGACCCCTCGCTCTACCTTATCTCTAACCTAAACATGTGTACCAAGACAAAGAACATTCATTGGGTTTGTCCAAACGCAACCCCTTTGTTAGAGAGGTGACTAACTACCTCCCTGAACAAGTGTCATGGTAGCATGTCCATCAAAGATGAAGGAACAGAGACAAAGGTAGAGTGAGCTGGCAATCGCTGGCTCAGGCCAGACTGATTGTTGAATTTGAATGATCAATAAGCTAGCGTTAATTTTAATTAATGTTTCATCGATGTTAACAATTAATGATTATCTTTGATAATTGTTGATTTAAAGGATTAAAAAAAACTAACATTGATTCTCATCAATGTTCTATTGATTTTAATAATTAATAATTATCTTTGATAATTATTAATTATTGCTAATAAACAAACTTGCTCCTAAACATAGCACACTACATTTACTGGAGTCCCATATGAGGTTTTAATGAGTTAGATCCAATTAATTAATTTAAATATTAGTTAATAACTACAGAAATAATTATTATTTATTTCTGATAGTAACACTGATCTAAACAACCGGTAAAGCCCTACAAAACTCACCAGGGCATGATCTGAGACTAAGATATTTCCAATTGAGCAGTCAACAACAGATGAAATGAGGGATTTGGATATAAAAAAAAAAAATCTATTCTAGAATAAATCTTATGGACTGATGAAAAAATTTATAGTCCCTACCAGATGGGTTCAAAAGTCTCCAAATATCTGTAAGACCATGATTTTACACATCCTGTGAAGCGTCAATGTTGCTCTAGGGGGTTTACAGACTTTTGCTTCACTATGATCAAGGACTGAGTCCATCAAAAGATTTAAGTCTCCTCCCAATATTATATCATGAGGGGTGCCAGCGGCTTGCAGCATCCCTTCAAGATCTATAAAAAAGCCATGATCATCAGTGTTAGGTGCGTAAAGATTAGCCAAAATCAACCTTTGCCCTTGAATTTCAACTAATACAATAATGACTCTTCCTAATTTATCTTTAATCTGTTTGAGACATTTGAATTGTAGATGTTTATTAATCAATATAATGACTCCCTTGCTCTTACTTGAGCCAGCACTAAAAAAAACATGTCCACCCAATATCTTCCCAAATTTTTCAGCTTCCTGCGGGGAGAGATGTGTTTCTTGAAGAAACACTATATCATATTTCTTATGTTTAAGAAAAGAAATAACCTTCCTTCTTTTTATGGGGTGCCCCAACCCATTCACATTCCACGTGGAGAGAGACAATCTGCTCATATTAACAACTGACATATTGATATAATAAAAAAAATAAAAAGAAAATATGTCAAAAACAAAATTATACAGAGCACATTCCCCATTAGTGAAACAATCAACCCCCAACATCCCCCTGAACAAAATAAACAGAAAAAAGAAAAACGTGCACATTAACCCCGTGCACGACAGCGCCAACCGGCGACAATCCCTCTAAACTCAAATGGTCCATGAACGCCCATGAGCCCACGACAAATTTGCCATCGGATTGCTCAATTTTGCCTCACAAATTTGTGAGGCAAAATTGAGCAATCCGATGGCAAATTATATTACATAACAGAAAATACATTGTAAAATAAACCCAGTCAATAGGAAGAATGAACACAAAGAATGTGTAGATTCATTCACAGAACTGTCTCAAAGGTGTGATCTTCCACAAAACAAATTCCAGCTGATATGAAACCGTTCAGATTCCTCAGACAGACAAACAAATGTTCAGTGAGCCAGCTGTTATGAGTTCAGCGGATGACGTAATCATTCCAATGTCCCGTAATAAAAACTCAACAAAACAAACTACAGCCAGCAGGAGGAGTAAGCACGAAGAATGAACAGATTAATCCACAGCTGTTGCAAAGGAGTGTTATGCAATAGAACAAGCTCCAGCTGCTAGGCAGAGCCAACACAAAAGGAAACAAAACCGGCATCCCGGTTCCCTGGATGGTCGAGTCAATTCACTCAGAGGCCGCATAAACGTATATACCATGACTTCCTTTGTGTGAGCATGTAGATATTTTGCGATCATCCGTAGTGTCCACTCTCAAACTGTTCGGGAACTTTGATGCAAAAGTTTCTTTAAGGAAAAGTGTTATTCACAAAACAAGCTCCAGCCACATGGTGGAGCCAATGCAAAAAACCTAAAATGTCACCCAGCTTCCTCAAGAGTAAGTACAGCGAGTCGACCCACTCACATGAGAAACATCCAATGGTTTACTCAGACACTGATTCTATAAAATACATTGCCAGATTTGGACATGTAAATACTTTGCGACCGACCTTCGTTTCTATTCTCAGTTTGGCTGGAAACAACAGAGCGAACGAGATCTTTTTCTGATGTAAGAGTTTCTTGCATTCCTTAAACCGATCGCGTTTCTCTCGTTGAACTCGCAAAGTCCGGGAGCAAGAAAATATTATTGTTCTTCCAAGAAAGTGGATGGTTCTCGCGCAACACAAGATCTTTATCGGATGATCTCAGAAATCTGGCCAGAATCTCCCTCAGCAGATCTGTGAGCTGGGACTCTGTGAGCTCGCTCGATTTCCAGCTTGTGGCCTGTTATGTCGAGCAGACTCGGGAAAAGCTCGTCTAGGAATTGCACTATATCTCTGCCCTCCTCATGCTCAGGAATTCCAACAATTCGAACGTTATTCCTGCGGCTTCTATTCTCAAGATCTTCAAGCTTTTCAAGGAGATGTTCCAAATCAACTTTGGTCGCGGACGGATTAGCGGTTAATTCCCTCTCCGAAGATTCCAGAAAATCAATTCGTTTTTCAACATCAGTCACTCTTGTAGCTAACATAATCGATCGATGTATTACAGCGAGATCCTCCAAGTCAGCAAGAATCTTTGTCAGCATCACCGACATGTTGTCGGGGCTTTCATCCTGAACACGTAAGTGTCTTTTAATGTCTCCAGAGCCCGAGGATTTTGACTTCTTTGCCATGTTTTGCAACAAAGGGCAAATGTGTAACTGGTATATAAAAATTCACAAGATTATGACATGAAAATAATTGAAAATTCAGCAAAGTGTGCAGAGCTCGTCGCTCACACGTCTGCTCCTTGCGTGGCGTCACGTGACCTCCACACTTTATTATATTTTTAAAAACAGACAAAAGAAAAGCCGTCAATGCTCGTGTCTGATTCGCTGTTTTTTCAGAGGCATGCAACGGGACCCTGTCTCATGGAGCAAGTGCATGTGAAGAGTTATCACTCCTTTTTCTCTGTTTCACTCAACTGAAAACTGTTTGAAAGAATAATGTAATCTATGAGAATGCTGTAAATTATCTCTGATCATCTTGTGAGTTTTGCTTTATTTCCACGGAGCAGTTCGCTCTTACACATTGTGAACGCAACTCTGCAGGTTCAGTAAATACAGGTATCTTTGTATCAAAGAGACGAAAGTGATTAAATCAAAGTAATACAAGACACGTTCACCTTGAATCTAAAATTGAGTTCTATTTTCTTTTCTTTAGGCAGCATAAACTGTATTACCAAAGTGCACACACATCTGATAAGAACACACATTTGGCAGCATTTTTTGGGAACACAAGGGAATTTATTATAATAATTATAATTATAATTTTTATTTATTTATCACACATTATACATTTGCACATATACTGTGCATGTAGATATTTTGCAGTCATCCATAGTGTCCACTCTCAATCTGTCCGGGAACTTTGATGCAAAAGTTTCTTTAAGGAAAAGTGTTATTCACAAAACAAGCTCCAGCCGCACGGTGGAGCCAACGCAAAAAACCTAAAATGTCACCCAGCTTCCTCAAGAGTATGTACAGTGAGTATTATAATTATCGTTACATTTATAATTGTCTTTAGTTGGGGTCAGAGTGCAGGGTCAGCCATGATATGGTGCCCCTGGAGCAGATAGGGTCAAGGGCCTTGCTCAAGGGCCCAACAGTGGCATCTTGGCAGTACTGGGGCTTGAACCCCTGACCTTATAATCAGTAACCCAGAGCCTTAACTGCTGAGCCACATTTATAATTGTCTTTAGCTCTTAATTTGTAGGCTATAAGTAATTTTTCACCAGTTGTGATACTTGCATGATGGCAAATGGGGCCGTTGGAGAAATGTTTGGATTTGGGGAGGTGGTTATATATAAGATTTTTTAATCACTTCATTATTTTAATTGCTTTTTTCATTTCATTTAAAGTGCTATTTGAATTTAGAAATGTCTTTTAAATTTTTCAGAAGGGGAAAGAAGCACTGCATATTTTTGTCGTTTAGAAAAAAGAAGGCAGGAGAGACTTTCAATTAAAGCATTATTGATTAATGGTAATGTAGTTACAGATCAAACTTTGATTGCTAAGGAAGCTGTCTCTTTCTATAAAAAATTACATTCCTCAGCCTTTTCCTCGGATGATGCTGAATTCTTCTTCAGCCAAATTAAAGATTTAATTCCTTGTATAGATGAGGAGTGTGTGTTTGTAAGGGGGAAGTCACCCACTGGTCCAAGGACGGTATCCAATGGCGTGGCTGAAGGTCTCCTGCGTGTTCTGTCTTATCGTGCGCGACATTAAATAATACTTTATTATTTGATTTGATTTCCATGTTTTATTAATCTTATCATTAATTCTTTTCTTTATTTCATCTGCTATTGTAATTTCAATGCTATTAGGGTCCAGTGCCAGCCGGACACAGGTCCTTTAACTACAAATTCATCAGTTTCAGATATTAGTAAGTTTTAGACTAAGTCCTTATAGATTCTCGCCTTTATCCGTTTAGTCTTATTTGGCTAAGTTCATATAGATTCTCGACTCACCGTTTAGCCCCAGTCAATTAAGTTCTGTTTTACAGATTCTCGGTCCTACTCTTAGTATTCCCATTTAAATCTACTCGGCTAAGTTCTATTATAGATTCTCGGTTCGCCGTTTAGCCTTTTAATACATACTTAACTAATGGGTTACTTCTGAAGTAGCTTAGTTAAGCCAACTCTGACCATAGATTTATAGTTAATAAGAAATATACTAGAAAACAGTCTTCAGAATGAATCATAATAACAATTTATTTACCAGGTAATAGTAATACATTCAAACAATCCAATTAAAATAATAAATCAAACTCAAAGCTATCAATGAACCAAGCATAATAATATAATTAAAGTTGAATTCCATTCAAACATTTACCAAACATAAGTAAAACAATTTGCAATTACATTGTAGAGACAAAACTACACACAATGTTTACTGTGTGGATCTTCTGGCTACAGAGAGAGACCTTCAAACTTTTATCAATAATAAGAAATACCTGGTAGAGAAAAACTACATGCAAATGGAAAAGCATGGGAGATCTGGCTTACAGATTCCCTGAGCTCCTCTGCCATCCTTCCTTAAGAACCAAACGATTCCATTGTTATTTCAGATGTGTGTGTTTGATGTTATTTAGGATCTGGTTTTACAATTTAGGGGGTTGCAAGCAAGTTCTTTGAAGCTTACATTTATGTTTACAAAGAATGCACCTAATCTGCATACAGCATCTGGTCTCTGTGGGAGATGATCTGGGAGGGGTCATGCCCCTGATAGAATACAGTATTTTACTAAGTTCTTAAATCTTACTTGTGATTTGACTCCGCTGAAAGGGAATGAAACCGTTTTTACCAGTTGCACTGAGACCTCTTGAATGATACCAAACATGTATCAGAAAACCTTTTACATTACAGAACAGCATAAGTCATAACTTAGTTTTTAGTGTCCTTAAAGTGACCTGAGGTGAGAGAGAGCAGATGTGAGTGTGATTTGCGTTTTATGGTCCCCAATAAGTGTGGTGTGTTCTCAGGTGGATCTGCTCCTCTGTGTGAGTTTTATGACGTTGGATCTCACAGAATTCTTTGACTTTCCCGGAAGTGATGCAGACAATTTTGTGACAGTCTTACAGTGTTGTTATGTGATGCTGATATTACCTCTGATGAGCTGGATAAAGCTGTAGACAGCTTATCTTTAAACAAATCTCGAGGTAGTGATGGCCTTACAGCCAATTTCTATAAACACTTTTGGGACAAAAGATCCTTTCTCTCTTATGTTAAAAGAAGCAATGGATAATATGACATTCCCCTCTACTATGAAACAAGGTGTAATAACTTTAATCCCTAAACCGGATAAGGACCCAAATATTTTAGATAACTTTAGACCCATTACTTTATTAAACACCGATTACAAAATTTTAACTAATATCTATGCTAGTAGATTGAAAAACATCCTATATAATATTATAAGCGACTCTCAATCTGGTTTTATGAAAGGAAGATCCATCCATAATAATATTTGTTTAGTGCTTGATATTTTAGATTATAGTCATGTTATAGACAATGATGGTTTTGTTTTATTTCTCGATTTCTTTAAGGCATTCGATACAATTGAACACCCATTTATTTTCCATTGTTTAAGTATATTTGGTTTTGGAGAGAAATTTAGAAGCATTATAGAATCTCTTTATGAAAATTCAAATAGTTCCATTTCCTTACCAGGAGGCACATCTCCCCGATTCTCTATCAAATGTGGGGTTAAACAGGGTTGCCCCTTATCCCCATTTCTCTATATAATGACTACAGAGCTGCTTTCTATCTTTGTTAAAAATTCAAACATAGCTCCATTAGAGGCTTTTGGGCAACCAGTAATCATCAGCCAGTTAGCTGACGATACTACCATTTTTATGAAGCAGCTTTCAGAAGTTCCCAAAATTGTACAAATGATTCACACCTTTTCTAAAGCCTCTGACTTAAAATTAAATCTGAACAAATGTGAGTTAATGCCAATCCATCAATGTCAGTTAACCGAGGCCTATAACATCCCTATAAAATCCACAGTGAAATATTTAGGAATATATATTTCCAAAGACTCAACTGAACACAAAAATTTAACCTGTGGAAAGTAGTTGATAAATGCCAAACTAAACTTAACTCATGGTTATTGAGAGATATTAGTTTATTGGGAAGAATATTTTTAACAAAAATGGATAGTTTATCAAGGTGCATCTATCCTGCATACTCATTGGCAATTCCAAATAAAGTGATTAAAAAAATTAATCATGTTAATTTTGATTATATCTGGAGAAAGAAAGTTCATTACATTAAAAGAGCAAAGTTGACTAAAGATTTCAAAGATGGAGGTCTACAAGCCATTGACTTTGATTTCATAAATGGTACCCTGAAAATGAACTGGTTAATATTTTTATATTAACAACATTTGGTTTCATATTCCCAGAGAAATTTTAAAAAAATTGGGAGGGATAGAATTTTTACTTAGATGTGATTTCACTCCCCAACGTCTTCCTATCAAACTATCACAGTTTCACCAGCAAGTCTTGTTGTACTGGAAGCTTTTATACAATCATAATTTCACGCCACATAAGACCCCAATATGGAATAATAGATATATCACAATAAGAAACAAATCACTGTATAATAAGGACTGGATGGACAGTGGTATCTGGTCAGTGCTTCATTTAGTCAGTAGCAGAGGATGTTTTATATCATATGAGAATTTCTGTCTTAAATATGATATAACCTGTAATCGGAACACATTTAATTCTATAATCAAAGCTATCCCCAACTCTATTATTTGTCTAATCAAAGGATTTCTTCCAAATTCTAATCCCACCACCCTGAGTCTCCCATCACTTTTAATTGGAGGTTGCAATTTCAAAGAAACTAAATTTCCCAACAAAACTATCAGAAATATGTTTGATAATATTTTATTCCCTACTGTAGTTTATAGAAACTTCAGTTTTTCTCAAAATAAACAGGTTGCGAACAAATTATTTAAAATTCCCATTTACTCCCAAAGCTAAGGAAATTTGTGAATTTGTACGACTAAGATTTGGAAATGAAACTAGTAATTGTGTATTCTGTGATAATATTGAAACTACTGATCATTTATTTTTCCAGTGTATGTATGTAGATGCTTTATGGCTTGATAATCATGAGTGGCTTTACCCAAAGGTTCCTCTTCTTGATGTCTTCTCTCATAAGGACATTGTCTATGGACTTGTTATGAACAGCAACAAAGATAATTTTCTGGTTAATAATATCCTTATTCTTGGGAAATTTTATATACACAAATCTAAATATTTGAAAGTGAAACCCAGGGTTTCTGTATTTCACAATATGTTTATTTCTTATACAAATGCCCTTATGTTGATGAAACGTACAAATGCAAAAAACTTTTTGATATAATAGAAGAATAGGATTTGAAAAACAAACCCTAACTTTTTGGTTTAATGTTTTTTTTTTTTTTTTTTTTTGTAATGCTCTTTTGCACTTGATCTCATTGTTATATTGCAATGATGTATTAATGTTGACATGTTGTTTGTATATGATATTGTTTAAAAACAAAAACAAAAAAGTGTAGATGCCATATTAGGAGGATCAAGCTTCTTTTCTGCTAGTGCGTTTATGGCGGTGTTTTGATTTTGGAAAATATCACCATGGTAGGTAATTCCTGCTGCATTAAAAACTGCAATAGCAAGTCACACGATCGTTCAGGAAATAAACCGAACAATGGGATAGGTTTTTTCCTTTTTCCGACGTGTAAACAACGCGAAGGAAAGCATGTGGAGGAGGTAACGAGAAGATGTCGCATGGTGTGGACAGCGGCAGCAAGACGAAAAGACATTATAGCAACATCTCTGCGTCAATGAGAGGGTGTTGTCTGCATTTTCAATCAGGTGAGTCCCGTGGTGTGTAACTTTGACCTTAATTGTACAATATATTTCTTAAAAAACGTGTTGACAGCACGTGAAGTGTAAACATAGGTTTGTGTGTGAGTGAAGTAATGGGGGAAATCTAAAAAAACAGGCAAATGTAAAACCACAACACATGTTCATTTCATTTAGTTCTTCTGCCAGCATGAGATGCTGTTTAAATTATATAAAGATTCCCATCAGCTTGTATAACCTATGAAATTGCTGTATTTACAGGACAACCAGCATATGAAATGCTTGACACCCACCCTGACTGGGCACCATCTTTGCTTTTGGGCCACAATGAAGTGAAACTGACAAAAACAGATTTGCACGTCAGTTAAGGGGACATGAGAGGTCTGGGGTCAGGACAGGAGAGAAAGTGGAGGACAGGGTTCGAAGTGAAGCAGATGAGAGGGCTCGACAGGAAGCAGAGGAGGAGGAGGTTATTATCAAATCAAATCAAAATCAAATCAAATCACTTTATTGTCACACAGCCATATACACAAGTGCAATGGTGTGTGAAATTCTTGGGTGCAGTTCCGATCAACATAGCAGTCGTGACAGTGATGAGACATATACCAATTTACAATAACATCAAATTAACACAACACAATTTAAACATCTGTTGTACACATAATTACACTCAACAGTATACAAATAATAACATACACTGTACAGTATACAATACGCACTATATAGATACACATTATTCAATAAAAATATATTAAAAAGTATATATATATAGAATGTACAGTATTGTACTGTATTGACATTCAGCTGTCGGTTGATAGTCAGTTGTTAAGAGAGAACATAATATAATAATAATATAATTCATGACAGTCCGGTGTGAGATATAAGAGTAAGGGTAATAAAGTGCAGTGATGATGTATTTGATCGTGGGAGATCAAGAGTTCAGAAGTCTGATTGCTTGGGGGAAGAAGCTATCATGGAGTCGGCTGGTGCGGGTCCTGATGTTGCGATACCGCCTACCTGATGGTAGCAGTGAGAACAGCCCATGGCTCGGGTATTTTAATAAGCAATAAAATAACCTTATTTTAAGGTTATCAAATAACATGACAATAACTGACATTAATACACAGTATATGGATATGACTTTCCCAACAGAAAAATATTGTCGATTTGTTTTTATTAGGCAAATTTTGTAAGTTTGGTGCACAAGAAATAGAAATAAACCTTGTGTAAATTGTCAGCTTTACGCTAAACTAAAATGCTATTTCTAGCCATTTTACATGCACGTTACCAGGCACCATCATATTTTTTATCAAGAAAATTCACGTTGGATCATAATTTCTATTTTTCTAATAAGACTTTTGATATTAGGGCAAAAACTGTATTCTTGATAAAAAATGTTTTATTGTTTTCCTGTTAAAATATCTAAAAATCCTTAAAACAAACCCTATTTGATTTATCTTGTTTTAGAAACAACACTGCATAAGATATTTAGGTTTTTCAGAGAATGTATTTTTAACATGTGTATTTTGTCTTACTGTACTGGCAGAGTTTTTATATTCAAAACAAGTGAAAAAATCTACCAGTGCTGAAGAAGTAATCCAAAGTATTTAGAATATGTTACTGACCTCGAGTAATCTAACAGAATACGTTACAAATTACATTTTACAGCATGTAATCTGTAGTGGAATACATTTCAAAAGTAACCCTCCCAACCCTGGTTAACATATATACAACAAGGAAATGGAGGAGAGGGAACGGCCAGACGTGGAGGAGAGGGCACAGCCGGACGTGGAGAAGAGGGCACGGCCAGACGTGGAGAAGAGGGCACGGCCAGACGTGGAGAAGAGGGCACGGCAGGAAGATGACATGGCAAAAAATCCTCATGACCACAGTGTAGAGGAATGTGAGCTCTGCCAGTCCAGGCATGATGAAATAAACCATCTACTAGAGGAAAAAAGGCAGCTGAAGCATGAACTTGATAAATGCAAAAATCACAGACAATTTTTTAAAGGATGATAATGTTACACTGGACTTCCAAGCTGTGCCATTTTTCAGGTTTTGTTCTGCCATATAATGCCATTTCTGCCTCAGGAAAGAAGAAAGTTGACACCTTTTCAGATGATCCTTCTTACCTTCATGCATCTGAGATTGGATCTGCACATCCAGCACATCGTCCATCTATTCAGTGTGCACCGAGCAACTGTTAGTGCTACATTTAAGGAAACATGAGTGTTTTGTATGCACGCTTGTCTCCACTAGTGCACTGGCCAGACAGAGAGAGTTTGTGACTTAGTATGCCACACTAGTTTGTGGAGACATTTGGAAATAGTGTTGCTGCCATTGTGGACTGCTTTGACATTTTTAAAGAAAGACCATCAAATCTTCAGGCAAGGGCACAAACATTTTCAAACTACAAACACAGTCACACACTGAAAAACCTCATATGCATTACCCCACAAAGAGTAATTTCTTTCATCTCCAAAGGGTGGGCAGGGTGCACTAGTGACAAACGAATGACTGAGAACTGTGGTTTTCTAGACAAACTACTACTAGGTGACATAGTATTAGCTGATCAAGGGTTTGACATAAAAGAGAGTGTGGGATTGATGTGTGCTGAAGTAAAAATACCAGCATTTTCAAAGGGGCAACATCAGCTGGAAGCAAAGGATGTGGAGGAATTGCACACCTCAGAATCCATGTGGAGAGAATAATCGGTGTTGTACGCAACAAATATAAAATCCTGTCTTCAACTATTCCTATCAGTATGATGCTGCCATGTGAGGGTGAGAATGTGACATTTTTAGACAAAATTGTTACAGTTTGCTGTGTCCAAGTGTTGTACAATGATTGCTTAAAAAGTACACTGCAGCCCGGTGAATTTGCGTGCTTTACATTGATCAGTTTTTACAATAATAAGTGTTTTTAATGAAAAGATTTATTTAATGCTTGTCTAAAATGTTTTACATGCCTTGCTTCTATTGTTTGTAAAACAACTTTTTATATATGAATTGAACATTATAAAGATTTGAAATGACATGAGCAAATTTTTATTTCTTCAAAAACAAGGATTTAATCAGCAAAAAAAAAAATTGTATAACAAATAAATGTTTTTTATAAAATGACCTTACAATAAGCAAAATAAATACCTGTTAATCATAAATAAAATAATAATATAATAAAATACAACAAAATACAAACATAAAATACAAAATTAAATAACAAAAAATGACAGCTTTGGTCACAAGCATTTAAACTCACGCAGAGTGTACGCACTTAGTCCAAAAACGAGGTAGTTCACGATGTCAGTGGAGGTAGTGCTTCAGGGTCTGAAATCCATTCTTGGGCTGCCAACTCATATGGATCTATGTCGTTAATAGTGTTTAATTTCTCCAAATACCGTTGCTTGGCACTGGCATTCAGTTTGTCCCGGTAGGGCCCACTTTCTTTTTCTTTTCCCTTCTCCATGTAAATCCGGTATTAACACTAGCAGAGCACGATCCTCTCAAGATGGTGGCGCCGCCCCAGCATGCAACACAGCATGATGTAGCTTCACATTCTTAATAGCTGTATTCTGTTAAAAGATGCAGCCGCCACCTTTGACAACAATATAATATAATACATTTACATTTATGAATTTGGCAGACACTTTTATCCAAAGCAACTTACAGTGCCCTTATTACAGGGACAGTCCCCCTGGAGCAACCTGGAGTTAAGTGCCTTGCTCAAGGACACAATGGTGGTGGCTGTGGGGATTGAACCAACAACCTTCTACTTACCAGTTCAGTGCTTTAGTCCACTACGCCACCACCACTCCGCACATACTGAATGTATTTTAATATATTTTGAGGATCTAGCCAGAGTTGTCTCCATAGTAACATATGCAGAGGCTCATGGGTACTGTAGTATTTGGTGTCATTAGACATACAGAATTGACAGAAAAATGTGATTCCTCAGAAATGAATTTGAAATATTTAGAAGTGACGGCCAAAACTGTGTCTCGTTTCGAAGGCTGCATATTAGGTAGGACGCGTCCTTTGAAGGCTGCAGTATACTGTCAAAACAAGTCTCGTTTAAACGAGACGGCCTTCGTAGGACAAACGGAAACGGAACGTATCATGGTTGCTATGACAGCACACCACTCTTAAACAAGCACGAGCGCTTTTAGTGAGAAGGGAACAATGTCTCTTTAGAAGGGAATGAATGAGGTAAATTTTAGGAGAGTTATAATGATGTAAAGAGAAAAGAAAATAGATTTTACAGGTGTACTTTTAGTCTAATACTTTATTTTCATTATATATTAATATCAGTATACATATACTCTGCACCCATCTACTGAGGTACTTTAACTTGGGAATTAACATTCCTTGCATTTGAACATCATATTTACGGGCAAATTGGCGTCATTGTTTTTTTTAGACATTTCTGTTGAACCAAAGAATTGTGGGTTGTGAGTGCCCACGAAGGATACACCTCATGCATCCTCCGAATTCCCATTAAAGAAGGTCGCATTCGAAGGCTGCATTCGGAGTGTCCTACTCGCTTTTCTGAAACGAGACAGCCTCGATGACATATGCGGCCGACAAATGCGACCTCCGGAGGACACAGCCTTCCAAACGAGACACAGACATGGAAACCCATTTCTGCCACTTAAAAAAAATAAAGTCACATAGTGTGCCATAATGAGAACATACCTCATAATGACTTAGGTTTTCATAATAATTACATGATTTTCTCATAATTATGACTTTCTACGATCTTATAATGACTGAACATAATTACAAGTCATTATTATGAGAATGTATGTCTTAATTATGGGAAATGTTCTCATTCTTATGAAATACTAAGTCATTATGACATAAGTCATAATTATGACATAGTATTTTATACTTATGAGATACAAAATCATAACTATGAGATACAACATCATAATTATGAGATGTGTTCTCTTTTTTATGAGACATGACATGTGACTTCATTTTTTTCAAGTGGCAGAGGTGTTGTTAGGATAACAATTTAATTTTAAGCGATTTAACTTACAATTATTCACACATTCAAATATGTCTACAAATTAGTAGAATATACTTACATTTTATAGTTATGCAATCAAACTTAAATAATTTAAGTACACGGTAATTAAATTGTTTAATTAGATATTAAATCCGGGCCTAATTTTCCTCATGATGCCATCTATTTTGTGAAGTGCACCAACTACAAACCTGCTGTGACTGCACTGATTGGAGTGTTTTTGAAGCTGCAGACACCAATCTGGACGAGCTCACAGATACTGTGACATCATATATCAGTTTCTGTGAGGATATATGCATCCCTTCTAGGACTTATTTAACATACAGCAATGACAAACCATGGTTTACAGCAAAACTCTGGCAGCTTAGTCCAAAGAGGATGTTTACAGAAGTGGGGATAGAATCTTGTACAATCAGGCCAGAAACACACTGACAACAGAGATTAGAGTGGCTAAAAGAAGCTACTCTGAGAAGCTGAAAAAATACGTTTTCATCCCTGTCCCAAAGAAACCCAAAATCACAGGACTTAATGACTACAGACCTGTCGCTCTGACGTCTGTGGTCATGAAGTCATTTGAGAGACTGGTGTTGGCCCACCTGAATGACATCACTGGACCCTTTCTGGATACCCTTCAATTTGCTTATCGAGCAAACAGGTCTGTGGATGATGCAGCATCATATCCTGCAACATCTGGACAGACCAGGGACATATGCAAGGATCCTTTTTGTGGCCTTCAGTTCGGCTTTCAAACCATCATCCCAGCTATTCTCCGGACTAAATTAAACCAACTCTGTTCCCACCTCTATCTGTCAGTGGATCACCAGCTTTCTGACAGATAGGCAGCAGTTAGTGAGACTGGGGAAATTCACTTCCAGCACCTGTACAATCAGCACTGGTGTCCCCCAGGTATGTGTGCTCTCCCCACTACTCTTCTCCCTGTACACAAATGACTGCACCGCCAAGGACCCCTCTGTCAAGCTCCTGAAGTTTGCAGACGACACTACTGTCATTGGCCTCATCCAGGATGACGATGAGTCTGCATACAGATGGGAGGTTGAACAGCTGGCTGTCTGGTGCAGTCAAAACAACCTGGAGATGAACACGCTCAAAACAGTGGAGATGATAGTGGACTTTAGGAGGAAATTTTTTTTTCCCTCAGGCTATCCATCTCATGAATAGTTATAACTGCCCCATTGAGCAATAATTATGTGCAATACACAGCTTAGTCTATTTATATTTATCCAAAATACCATACCTCTTCTGCCATTACATTTACACCTGTATATAACGGATCTGTATTTGTATGTGTGTGTGTGTGTATGTATAATATATATAATATATATATATATATATATATATATATATATATATATATTATACACACACACACACACACACACACACACATACATACATACATACACACACACACAGTTGTGCTCAAAAGTTTGCAACCCTGGCAGAAATTGTGAAATTTTGGCATTGATTTTGAAAATATGACTTATGCAAAAAACCTGTCTTTTATTTAAGGATAGTGATCATACGAAGCCATTTATCATCACATAGTTGTTTGGCTCCTTTTTAAATCATAATGATAACAGAAATCACCCAAATGGCCCTGATCAAAAGTTTACACTTCCTTGAATGCTTGACCTTGTTACAGACACACAAGGTGACACACAGGTTTAAATGGCAATTAAAGGTTAATTTCCCACACCTGTGGCTTTTTAAATTGCAATTAGTGCCTGTGTATAAATAGTCAATGAGTTTGTTAGCTCTCACATGGATGCACTAAGCAGGCTAGATACTGAGCCATGGGGAGCAGAAAAGAACTGTCAAAAGACCTGTGTTACAAGGTAATGGAACTTTATAAAGATGGAAAAGGATATAAAAATATATCCAAAGCCTTGAAAATGCCAGTCAGTACTGTTCAATCATTTATTAAGAAAATTCGGGGATCTCTTGATACCAAGCCAAGGTCAGGTAGACCAAGAAAGATTTCAGCCACAACTGCCAGAAGAATTGTTCGGGATATAAAGAAAAACCCACAGGTAACCTCAGGAGAAATACAGGCTGCTCTGGAAAAAGACGGTGTGGTTGTTTCAAGGAGCACAATATGATGATACTTGAACAAAAATGAGCTGTATGGTCGAGTTGCCAGAAAGAAATGCCACAAAAAAGCCCGGTTACAATATACCCGACAACACCTTGACATGCCTCGCAGCTTCTGGCACACTGTAATTTGAGTGACGAGACCAAAATAGAGCTTTATGGTCACAACCATAAGCACTATGTTTGGAGAGAGGTCAACAAGGCCTATAGTGAAAAGAATACCATCCCCACTGTGAAGCATGGTGGTGGCTCACTGATGTTTTGGGGGTGTGTGAGCTCTAAAGGCACGGGGAATCTTATGAAAATTGATGGCAAGATGAATGCAGCATGTTATCAGAAAATACTGGCAGACAATTTGCATTCTTCTGCACGAAAGCTGCGCATGGGACGCTCTTGGACTTTCCAGCACGACAATGATCCTAAACACAAGGCCAAGTTGACCCTCCAGTGGTTACAGCAGAAAAAGGTGAAGGTTCTGGAGTGGCCATCACAGTTTCCTGACCTTAATATCATTGAGCTACTCTGGGGAGATCTCAAACATGCGGTTCATGCAAGACAACCAAAGACTTTGCATGACCTGGAGGCATTTTGCCAAGACGAATGGGCAGCTATACTACCTGCAAGAATTTGGGGCCTCATAGACAACTATTACAAAAGACTGCACACTGTCATTGATGCTAAAGGGGGCAATACACAATATTAAGAACTAAGGGTATGCAGACTTTTGAACAGGGGTCATTTCATTTTTTTCTTTGTTGCCATGTTTTGTTTTATGATTGTGTCATTCTGTTATAACCTACAGTTGAATATGAATCCCATAAGAAATAAAAGAAATGTGTTTTGCCTGCTCACTCATGTTTTCTTTAAAAATGGTACATATATTACCATTCTCCAAGGGTATGCAAACTTTTGAGCACAACTGTATATACTTTTGTGTATTTCTATATATACTTATATTTTCTATTCTTATTCTATTTTTTTTTTATTATTATCTCTATCTTGTTGTATTTTTTGTAAACTGGAAGCTTCTGTCACCAAGACAAATTCCTTGTATGTGTAAGCATACTTGGCAATAAAGCTCATTCTGATTCTGAATTGCTCTACAACAGCTGAAAACACTCACAAGTCCCCACGTGCATGGAGCAAATACAACAGTGCCGCGTTTTCAATTTTTTTTTTCTCCCAATTTGGAATGCCCAATTCCCAATGCGCTATAAGTCCACGTGGTGGCATAGTGACTCGCCTCAATCCAGGTGGCAGAGGACGAATCTCAGTTGCCTCCGCGTCTGAGATTGTCAATCCGTGCATTTTATCACGTGGCTTGTTGAGCGTGTTACCGCGGAGACATAGCGCGTGTGCAAGCGTTATACTATTCTCCACGGCATCCACACACAACTCACCACGCGCCCCACTGAGAGCAAGAACCACATTATAGTGACCACGAGGAGGTTACCCCATGTGACTCTACCCTCTCTAGCATCTGGGCCAATTTGGTTGCTTAGGAGACCTGGCTGGAGTCACTCAGCACGCCCTGGATTCGAACCCATGACTCCAGGGGTGGTAGTCAGCGTCTTTACTCGCTGAACTACCCAGGTCCCCCGCGTTTTCACTCTTAAGCACACAGCACATGCATTTATTTAATTAAATGGTATTCTTTTCAAGTTTGATTATCACATTAGGTCATACCACCATTCCTGTCTTTCCGCCCCCAAATTTAAGACTTTAAATAAAAATTAAGACTTTTGTTACATCATTTCAGATATTTTAGACTTATGACCTTAAATTTCTGAAAACTGAATTTAAGACTTTACGAGAGCAATCCAAAGTAGTAGTATACTGAAATGTATTTAGTAAACATAGGCAATAGGCCTCTAAAAAATCTTTGAGACTCATCACCAAGGCCATTGCTTGTATTCACAGGTCTGTGAAAAAATTATGGCTAGGTTAAATTACATTTTAATTTACTAGAGATTTTCAATCAGTGTGCTCTTTGTTAGTCTCCTTTATTTAGGCCTATTTATAGTAGCTGCTCAGCTCACCAATAATTCTACACTTTCAATAAAACAAAATGGCATCTGTGACAAATATTATTTAAAGGTGCACTCAGTAATTTTTACCTCATTTAAACAGAAGAGTTTTTTAATTTTGAAACATACCTAAAATCATGACCACTCACATGAGATAAAGACTCCAGTCATACCAGTAACCTTATAAAACTGTTATATTCTACATGGAGAGGGTCCCCTCATGGGGGCTGCCATGTTAGGATCACATGACCAGCCGAATACTACTCGCTTAATCTCAGTAACCATCCTATTATCGGACAGTTTCACTCAAGGATTTAATTAATAATGGCTGGCAGTGAATAGTGAATTTCTACAATGACATTTATTGACATTATGACAGTTACTGAAAACTATTATGTTTGAATGATGCTGCATCCATGCCACTAGGTGTCAGTGTAAGTCCAAGACAATGTCAACAAAAACTGACTGCACCTTTAACTATCTTACACTGTAAAAAGTGGTACCCAGCAATTTTTACCTTACAGGTATATTTCTACTTAATCTAACTCCTAAAAAGTACTTTTGTTGGTGTAATTTAATTTGTCATATTGATCTTTTCGATGTTAAAATTATTTTTTGTGTTTGCAATGCAGAGTCAGCTATAAGCAAACATTTGTAGGTTGATTTCAATGAAAGTGTAACAATTTGGCTCTGTGATGTTATCAAAACTTTCCTCTGTTTGACTGGCCTGTCCAACCAGACACAGCGACATTGGCTCAAGCAATGGGGTGAGATGGGGCGGGACTATATGTTGATACAACCAATAGAAGATGGGTGGCGTTTTCCTGAACCTGTTTGAAAACAGTTTTTAATTTCTGCAATACCGTTTGATGACGCAGAAATGACACACTTCTCTTTAAATTACCGCATGAAGCACGTTTTTTAGATTACCTGAATAAACAATTTTTACATTACAATAAAATACAATTTCATATGTTGGAGAACCCAAATACACTATTGTTTAGATAACAGGATAATGGACCCTTCAGTTACAACTCAATTAAGGACTAACAAATAAGATAGGAAAAGAAATATCTTTTATGAATAACAAATCTTTTTATGAAAAGTTTTGCAAACAAAAATACACCTTAGGATTTTTACACCAAAACATATGCAATCATTATTTTGTAGATACAGCAAAACATAATGCACACACAAAATACAGGATAATTTCTGTTGTTTTATCTTTTTGCATACATTTGTACTAACCATGAAGGTATAAGCCAAATAGGTTGCAACTAATTAGGGTAGGGAAAGATACCAACAGTCAAAGCTAAAGGATATTAGCATATTTTAAATGAGCATTGCTGCTCATATCTGGCTAAAAAGAGATATTTTAAATAACACAAGAGCTCAGCAAAATGGTCATTGTGCAGCAAAAGCACATAACACACACCCAAAATACACATTTAGCATACAAATAGTAAAACAAGCTTCAAGATAGATATGCTAACACAGTTCAATGATCCCTGGAGAGAAATTCAGCTCATGGCTAATTATAAATATGATTATGTTTCAGCCTCATCTGGATAAACAAGTTGAACTGTAACATGGTCTCTCAGTGCTTCATTCTCCCGGAACACATACACAGGGGAGCTCTGGGGTTGTGTGTTACCTTTGAGTTCTCCATTACTCTCATCCCCGTCTGCAAGGTCACAAAGAGAGGTCACACATGGGTCATGTTCCTGCAAGGCTGTGGGATAGCACATAGCAGTTTTCTCGATCCGTACTGAACGGCGCACTGGGGTAAAGAAACGGATTTCATGCCCGTCTACACGTCCAGGTTCTCCTCCCTGCTGACTCCTCTTCCCTCTTTAAATAAACACCACAAAAATAAAATATTAGTTAGATCTAACTTGTCACATCATAAAGGGCTGAAAAAACATTTGATTATACTGAGCTAATGGAAAAAATATATATATATTTTCCTGTCTTTATTGAACATGCTTTCTTTTAGCAAGGCCAAATAGTTTTTATAACCTTTTTTGTGATCCTCTTAATCAGTCCTTCCCATATTGAATTTTACTTAGATGAAAACCCAGTCAACAATGTGCATGGGATCAAGGTTCAAGTTGGTTTTTGTTTGTGTTGTATGCACATGCCTTACCCTGGGGTGGCTGTAATTTTATATTTGACAACAGATGAGTCTCCCCTCATTCCACATATGAGGGCACTGACAGGTTTTGGAGTACACATTATGTTATCATGGGCTTCCTGCTCATCACCTGTCTCCATCTCTATAGGCTCTTTTGGAACAGGAGACAAATCTGAATAAAACAAAACATGGCAAGATTTATTTTGAATATTTACATACTCTACGTGATACGACCGTGCGCAATGTCTTATCCGATTTTTGTGAGAGCGCTATCTGTGGGTGTATGTGTGCAAACTGTGGGTGCTTTGTATGATAATGAAGTAATTTGCTATTTTCCTGAGAAATAGGTCGTTGCGTTAAGACGTTTCAAAAGCACATCTGTTTTCAGCGTAAAGTCTAAACTCAGTTCCTGCATTTGCAGTTAAGAGATTCCACCAGCAAGTGGTAATAAAGTTCATGTCCAAACTCTGAAAATATAGTGGAACATTGTAGCTATTTGATGAAACAGATTTATGAGATGTGTGTTAAACTATCTATAGGTCATGGTTTATTTTTCAATTATTTTGTTTGTATTTAAATTATATAATTTGTATTGTTTTTCCCCCCACCTATTGCCTCAAGAGTGATTTTTAAATCACTGCAAAAGTTATCAAATTACTGATAATCATTAAGAACCACATTTTCCATGCATATAAAAGGAGTGTGTCACTATCTTAGTAATATGCCCGATATTCAACAAGGATGCAGTTAATGCACAAAAGAATGCAAATTAATATTTCTGTTCTTCTAATTCACTACATATAGTCCATTTACACTAACAACTTTTTATTAATGTGATGTCTTTGTTTATTTCGCTGGTGCTTGACAGGGAATAGACTATATAATAGGACGCAGGCGGTGCCGGAGAAGAACCTCTGAATTAAATTGCACTTGACCCAGCCCATTAGCACATTGCAAACCCACTTGCGCCTAGACTTAGCGCATGCTTGCACGAAAATAACAAAACTTCATGGCCATGGCCACTGACTTTGCATGTATAAATGATGGCATAGCGCAGCGCTTTGCACTAGCGCTCTTAAAATAGGGCCCACAGTGAAAGTTTACATTTTCAAAATTACTTTTAGTCCTACTTTGATTTCACCTAAAACATGCCAAGTAATAGTATGAATTTAAAATGTATATTAAACACAGACCAAAGACATAGCTATACCTTTAGTGTATTACCCAACATGTTGTGAGTGGTTTCAGAATAAACCAGGAATATATTTGCTAACTGCGCCAAGAAATATAACAGTTTGGCTAAATGGACATGTGCAGCTTAAAGGAATATTCCGGGTTCAATACAAGTTAAGCTCAATTGGCAGCAGTTGTGGCATAATGTTAATTACCATCAAATTAATTTAGACTCATCCCTACTTTTCTTTAAAAAAAAAAAAAAAACAATATCGAGGTTACAATGAGACACTTACAATGGAAGTGAATGGGGCCTATTTTTGGAGAGTTTAAAACCAGAAATGTGAAGTCTGTAATTTTATAAAAGCACTTACATTAATTCTTCTATTAAAACTCATATATTAAGCTGTTAAGTTGTTTAAAACATAATATTTTAGAATTTTAGGTTTTGTTGACATTACATCATCATGACAACAAAGTTGTAAAATTGGCTATAACTTTCCACAGAAAAGGTTAGTAAGCAATTTTATCACAATAAAATCATGTTAACATGCATATTGTTTACGTCTTCTGGCTAAACCTTTGAAACAGGGAGTCTTTTAACACAAATAAATTGGCCCCATTCACTTCCATTGTAAGTGTCTCACTTTAACGGCCTTAAGGAGGTACAAGTCAAAATTAATTTTTGTGGTAATCAATATTATGCTACAAATGCTGTCGATTGAGCTTAACTTGTATTGAACCCAAACAATGCATTAAACGGGTGCCATCAGGCTGCCTGCCAAAGGCATTGATTTATTTTTTATATTAACCTATTGATTTGCTTCATAAGACATTAACTGGTTGACTGGAGTTGTGTGGATTATTTTTATGCTGCCTAAATATGCATTTTGTACCATCAAACAGCCAGCAACCTGATGGCACCTGTATACTTCCAATGTATGTACAAAAAGAGCTGAAATGTGCTTCTAAAAAGCCTCACTTTGGTTCTGATGAAGAAGGAAATTCATATACATCTGGGATGGCTTAAAAGGTAAGTACATAATGAGAGGATTTTTATTTTTGGGTGAACTAACTGCACTTTGGTGAAGTGCCCAAATACTGTATATTTGGGACAAAAATATAGAATACCCAATCCTTGCTTTTTACCTTGAGCCTGTCTCTTTTTAAGGATCTCAAAAACCACAGACCGGAGCTCATCCACTGGCTGTTGAGAGAAATTGGAATTGGTGAAAAGAACATTCATATGCTACGTGATGTTGTTTTTTATTCTTTTTGCACATTTGTGTTTCTGTATTTACATATCACTTCCTGCTTAGAAGTAACAGAAATTAGATTATATTCCAGGAAAGATTAAATATAATTTAGATAGTAATGCCTAATATTCTTTATCTGAAAATGGCATCTCAGATAAACCAGAAATTGTTAAAATGCCCTGGCATAGACCAAAACAATCCACACATACAGAGGAAATAACACCAAAAACAAAGCATGTATTGTTTGTGTGTGAGAGAAAGACTGACCTCTCTTACTACACGAACAGCCTCCTGGAACATGGGTAGGATTTCTAGATTTCCTTCTCTTTCCATCAGTCTGGCTTGGCAGATCCAGTATTTGGCAAACTTCTGTGCCATTGGCACCCGAGACAGCACATCTTTGACCTGCTCCACCGGGCAACCCTATAACACAAGACATGGTGCACAGCATCTGATCATTTCTGAATGTGCTTGTGAGCACACCCAAGAAAAGTCATCTAAATCAGTGGTTTTTCAGCACAACAATAAGGACTTATTCTACTGCCCACATTTTTACTTGCACTGACAATATTTTCAATGGCTCCGTTTTTACAGCAGTTAAAATTAACAATGGCATCTTATGATCATCTGCAGGGGAAATTAATCTTTAATTAGGATTAGAGGTAATATTATATATATATATATACACTATATTGCCAAAAGTATTCGCTCACCTGCCTTTAGACGCATATGAACTTAAGTGACATCCCATTCTTAATCCATAGGGTTTAATATGACGTCGGCCCACCCTTTGCAGCTATAACAGCTTCAACTATTATGGGAAGGCTTTCCACAAGGTTTAGGAGTGTGTTTATGGGAATTTTTGACCATTCTTCCAGAAGCGCATTTGTGAGGTCAGACACTGATGTTGGACGAGAAGGCCTGGCTCACAGTCTTCGCTCAAATTTATCCCAAAGGTGCTCTATCGGGTTGAGGTCAGGACTCTGTGCAGGCCAGTCAAGTTCTTCCACACCAAACTCGCTCATCCATGTCTTTATGGACCTTGCTTTGTGCACTGGTGCGCAGTCATGTTGGACAGGAAGGGGCCATCCCCAAACTATTCCCACAAAGTTGGGAGCATGGAATTGTCCAAAATCTCTTGGTATGCTGAAGCATTCAGAGTTCCTTTCACTGGAACTAAGGAGCCAAGCCCAGCTCCTGAAAAACAACCCCACACCATAATCCCTCCTCCACCAAACTTCACAGTTGGCACAATGCAGTCAGACAAGTACCGTTCTCCTGGCAACCGCCAAACCCAGACTCGTCCATCAGATTGCCAGATGGAGAAGCGTGATTCGTCACTCCAGAGAACGCGTCTCCACTGCTCTAGAGTCCAGTGGCGGCGTGCTTTACACCACTGCATCCGACGCTTTGCATTGCATTTGGTGATGTATGGCTTGGATGCAGCTGCTCGGCCATGGAAACCCATGAAGCTCTCTACGCACTGTTCTTGAGCTAATCTGAAGGCCACATGAACTTTGGAGGTCTGTAGCGATTGACTCTGCAGAAAGTTGGCGACCTCTGCGCACTATGCGCCTCAGCATCCGCTGACCCCGCTCTGTCATTTTACGTGGCCTGAATTGCTGTCATTCCCAATCGCTTCCACTTTGTTATAATACCACTGACAGTTGACTGTGGAATATTTAGTAGCGAGGAAATTTCACGACTGGACTTGTTGCACAGGTGGCATCCTATCACAGTACCACGCTGGAATTCAGAGCTCCTGAGAGCGGCCCATTCTTTCACAAATGTTTGTAGAAGCAGTCTGCATGCCTAGGTGCTTCATTTTATACACCTGTGGCCATGGAAGTGATTGGAACACCTGAATTCAATTATTTGGATGGGTGAGCGAATACTTTTGGCAATATAGTGTGTATATATATATATATATTGGTTTTACTAATTAACTAATGCCGATAGTTAATTCCTTTTAGGAACTACCAGTTATCGGCAAATATCTATGCCGATAGTTGCTGATAGTTTCTTTCCATCATTTCATATTTTCAAAATGAGTCCTCAGTGTGTTTCGGCTTCTTTATCCTCAAAAGTCCCGCGTTATAGAAGTTTTTTCTGGTTATTATGGGATTTTGGTTTGTACAATAAACCGCATCTAGGATTTTATTAATTTTGGACTCTTTTTCTGTGCCCGCTATAGTAAGAAAAGAATAAGACATTTTTTGACATTCCATAAATCAATTTTAAAAACTATCAGCCAATTATTCGGTAATCTGCCTTTCTTACCACCGGCAAAATCCACTATTGGTCGACTTCTAATTAGGATGCTTTTCGCAACGATCAAGATATTCCAAAAAAATCCAACTAATACTGAAACCAACAGATAAAGGTATGAACAATGACTGACTAACACCTTTATGGGTCATTATACAAAAAATGGGCAATGTGGGTTATTAGTTGCAGTTCATGACTCAGACTCATGATTTCCTAATATCCCTGATTCAATAGGTGCAGGATGTAGTGACATAAGTTGCTGTATTTGAGTAATGCTACTGTTACAGTGTGTGAAACACTGATAAAGTCCAATTTGACTATACATTCTTAAGTTTATTTTGTTCCATCCATTTAGATGGAAACAGGACTTGTTTTTTGTTTTGCTTAAACATTTCCTTGGATTGTTAAGAAGCGGATGTCTACCATAATATAATAATTTCATAATGTCCAGGGATACAAACTCAAAAGAGGTGAAAAGGGTGAGAAAGTCATAGCAGATGTTCTTTTAGTTGATTTGTTTGTTGTATTTAAAGCTTTTTGGGTGCATTTAAAGCTCTTAAAGTGTTCCTTTCAAGTGATTTTAATAAAGAAATTGTAGAACATTTTGGGCAAATTAGCTTCAAGAAAGGTACTAACTGAAAGGTGAGTAGTTTGCATCCCTGAACCTTATTGACATATTCTTATGCCACAAACAATCACAAATCAGAGTTTCATGGCCATTTTCCACCCTCACTCTGACCCTTTCATTTACAAGCCGGATGCAGCGCAACAGGGACAAGCAACAAAATCTAAGTAAATCAGACTATTTGTCCTAACCAGCCACAAACACGGCAAGCAACGAGCGCTAGTCGAAAATTTCGTCAGTTTCTTGGTTTCTATTTCTGCAGTGTCAAGCTGGGTAGCCCCGCCCACCGTGAAATCTCATTGGTCTAAAATCCTGCTCCTCAGAATTGTAGTTAGTAGATAGTTGCTTTTAGGAACTACCAGTTATCGGCAAATATCTATGCCGATAGTTTCTTTCCATCGATGAGTCCTCAGTGTGTTTCTATTTCTGCAAAAAATTTCATTAGTTGCTTGGTTTCTACTTCCGCAGTGTCAAGCTGGGTAGTCCCGCCCACCGTGAAATCTCATTGGTCCAAAATCCTGCTCCTCAGAATTGTACATTAAACATCAAATATTTTCTGATTGGCTGTGATTGTGCCACGTCACAGAGCAATTTCGTGTTCAGTGTGGACAGATGAATTCCTTGTAGCTGGAAACTTGTCGCTTTGCACCTGGTAAGGACATGGTATTGGGATGTTTTTTTGCTGCTGTGCCTTTAAGACTTCTATGTTAACACCCTCTTTGCATGAAAAATTAGTAACAGCACTTTGCTGCACTTACTGAATGGTCCAGTATTGTTCACGTGGGTGGTTTAGGAGGAGCCGTTTTGAACAGATACATTTGAAAAAGTATTAATCATTTTGGACTAAGAAGGAAGTTCAGCCAATCATCTTGCTTCTTTCTTTGTTTAATATTTAAATGACTTAGTTTTGCAGTTACTGTAAGCGGAGTTTCTTTGCAGTTTTTTCTCAAAATGCTATTTGCTCAGGTGGTTTCCTTCTAACAGCTAGCACGGTAAGGTCTGCTTTCACC
Source organism: Myxocyprinus asiaticus (assembly GCF_019703515.2). Taxonomy (NCBI): domain Eukaryota; kingdom Metazoa; phylum Chordata; class Actinopteri; order Cypriniformes; family Catostomidae; genus Myxocyprinus; species Myxocyprinus asiaticus. Next base: position 9,477,189 of record NC_059346.1, on the reverse strand, counting down.
ATGACACATAGAAGCTCATCTTTATAAGGTAAACCTTAACCAAATTTACTTCATTAGCGTTACGCCATTTGGCCTGTGGCCTAGGCACACCTAGTTAGCATACGCTCATTGCTGTTCGGAGCAGCAGCAGTACATAAGTCTTGGCAACAGATATGCTTATTTGGGGTCTGTGTTTGTGTTTATGTGATATGCATTTGTGCAGCTTCCCAGCTTTTTTGGGGGAATTTTTATGTCTGTTTGAGCAGCAACATGTAACACATGCTCGATGCAGCATGTCTTGCGTTTTGACTAATTTTGCACCAGCATTTTCACATGCTAATTCAGTATATTTGTGTTTTTCTAGCAGTAGCAAGTCTCGGTACTTGCTCTGCAGTAGCAGCAGCAGCGTACCAGATCTAGTCCACAAAGACCAATATCCTATCAATATGACATACACTCACATGCTAAATCTTTCAGAGGGTTTTTTTTTATTTCAAAAGATCAAGAAAATTTTTATTTCTCATCATATGGCGCCTTTGAAACCCCTTTCACAATAGCTGCATTTCCACTATCGGGACAAATTAGGGCGTGCCAGTGCATGTCAGGGCTAGTTGCGTTCCCACTGTCACTTCCGGGGCTTCATCGTGCCACCTCCATGCTTCCTTGTGGCCAATGATCAATGACCCACCAATTACCCTTGGCCAAACAAGGCCAACTGGGGATTGAGGCGGGGTCAATGTCAAAGGTGGAGTTTCGGTGAGTCAAGTCAGCACCAAGATCGCCGAACTTGCAGGTTGCATATCCAGCACACAACTTAAATTAAAAAATTTCAGGCACAGTACAAATCTGTAAAAATGCACAATGAACAAAGTGGTGCCCAATGACCACAGTTTGAGATCATGGACGTGTGCATGGACATCGTCCCACTGTTAGTGGGAGACCACTCGGGACACCATGGCACCAGGGTGGCATATTAAGGGCGGTTTTTAGGGGAATGCTGCGGGGCTATTTGCCTGATGTTGGGAACACAGATTGATTTCGGTCTTGCAGCTCGAGGACCGAGGCTATTGGCCCCAGCTGAAGAGTTGATAGCCCTAGCGCACTGAACGATAGTGGAAAAGCAGCTAATGAGCCACTAGCTTTATTCTGATGCAATTCAACTTTAAGAAAGGGTATGAAATAAAATAATACCTGCTGTAATAATTTAATACAGTCATCAAGTGATCGGCCCACAGCAAAGACAAAGTCATGAACGCATTCTTCCTGCTCCATAGAAGTCCAATATGGCTGAGGAAAAGCAGAGACTGTCTTCCTCCTCACCAGCCGGACAGGCATTGGGGGGCGTTTATATGTAACACCCCTTGCCTCCCGCCACTCCTGAAGTTTACGCCTGTGACAGACATCACTTATTTTACAAATACATACATTAACAATATAATTTTAATAATAAACTATATTTTATCATGATTTAGAAAAGAACATAGAAAATCTAAATGTTAATTAAAGCTAATGTGTGTAATTTTTAATCTCAGCGTTATATGCAGAGACAACTACATGCAAGCTATTCGTAGGTAGATTTGTTTGATAATCCTGGCTGGATAGAAACAGCAACACTGGCCCAAAATAAACTTGAGCCTGGGGGTGGTACTCTCTGTATGATGACCAATGGCAGAAGGGGGAGTGTCCAAAAAACCAGTTGAAGCAGTCATTACTTTTTTGTTTATTATAAGTCCATTTGGTGATGCTAGTGCAGCAGAAATTTTAAAGTGGTATAATTTTAAAATGTATATAATTTTGTGCCATTAGCGTCAAGGAACTGCAAAAATAATCACTAGAAAATTGCAAAAAACTGATTATAGAAAATCCCCCCCCGTCTTCCATTGGTTGTACAAACAGAGAGTTCTGCCCTAAACTCACACCACTGGTCGAGCCAATGTTGCCGTGTCAGAATGGACAGGCCGTAGAGACAGTGTTAAGGCTAGCATATGCTTCGTTTGTCTGTGTACTGTTCTATCTTGCACACGATCGAGTGCTCTAGCCATTCAAAGTCAACTCTTTTAAACCCGAGCCCACATGGACAAGCAGAGGCCGACGACATGTCAAAACGCGGACTGTCCTTGTGTCTAGAAAAACTAGTCTACATGTGGCAGTAGCTGTGTACTGTGCTGATGATGAAATTAGTGTGACACTCACTTTGCGAGAGATGTGCCGATATGCAGAAAACTGAAGTATACTTTGGCTTTTCCTTTTTAAGGTGAAATCCACCTACAGATGCACCTACAAATGGTCTACATATAGCTGACTCTGCATATTACTTTGGGATATGAAAGAATTTTAGCAATGAAAAACATTGCACACATCAGCTTCATAGGTAGCTTCCCAATTCAGCACAAGTAAACTCACAGTCTCTCCTCCTGAGCTGCAGTCGGCTTCTTCCTTCCATCCACCGGGGCTGTCCTGACACCCTGAGTACTGGGACACAAACTGGGTTTAGGAGTCTGCAACAGCACCGTTGGCTTGGCCTGGCTGGATCTCTTAGTGGCCGGCTGAAGCTCTTGGGGGGCATTGGTAGACTGTGGCAGCACAGAACTCTTGATGTTTCGACCTAATAGTTTGGTGGATGCAGTGGCATTGTTTAGTTTAACTGCAGTTTGCGGTTTATTTTTGATGACTGCTGTAATTCCACTATTTGCAGGCTTAAATACAGTTGAAGAGACACTTGTTCTTGTGGCTTTATTTATGACAGAGTTAAGCAATTTACTTTTGGCAGCATCTACATTTGTGTCAACATGCGAAATGTCCTTTCTCTGATTTGGTCTTTCTGTTGTGGAATGTGTTTTTCGGGTCATCTGCTTATTGCACTGAGCATTGGTGTTGTGTGTTTTGCTGTTAATCCCAAGTCTGGGCTTTTGTGGGAGTTTTGTTGGCATAGCCTGGGTATTAGAAACATTGTTTGTCTGAATTTTTGTCTCATTCCTGTTTGCTGGTCTTTGGCTCTTCAATTGCATCTTGGCAGTTGAGGTTGTTTGGACACTAATTTTTGCAACCATGTTATCTGAAACCAATTTTTTGGTTGGTCTGGTTGAATGATGGTCTGTCTTAGTATGCCTGTTATCTGGTCCTCTATGGGGGATACCACGTTCAGGTTGTGATGGACCACAGATTGAAACAAGACTTGAATTTTTTGACTTATGAGTCTTATCTGCAGTGCTGGAAGATGGCTGAGTTTGCTTGTTGGCTTTGCTTTGGACATTCTGATGGCTTTGTTGATGGGTTCCATTTGCTGTGTGGGAAAGCAGTACAGTTTTCTTGGCTTTGTGCAGTTTCCTTACAGGAATTTGAATGGAAGCTGTTCTGGCACCATGTGAACTCTGAAGGTCTGCTTGACAAAGAGCAGTTTTGTGCAAGAACAGTGAAGCATTACGGGAATTACTGGAGAACAGTGGTGGGGGTCTGGCAAATGAATCGGTTCTGAGTCTTGTTTTTGAGGAGGTGGAGTTGGCAATCTTTTTATCAACCTCTGCCAATGTCTTCACTCTCCTAATTTCTTTGACATTTGTGCCATTAATGTCACAGTTCTCCTTTTCATCACCTGCCTGAGAAAAACAAACTGACTTCAATACAACAGTCAACTCTTTCACTACAGAGAATAGGGCAAAATCTTTTTATACAACAAACTTACAATTTTTGATTTCTCCTTAGTTTCTGTATGTTTCTTCGCAACAGGCTTGTCCTTTAGATAAGGTCTTGGAGGAAAAACAGGCAATGGTAAATTGATTCTGAACATAAATACAGATTGTTTTGTGACTTAGTGGTTGATCAGTATGGGTTTTTCAATGGCTGATGCTGATATTTAGAAGATATACCCTAATGCTGATATATAAATACTACAATTTAAAGGCATACTCAGTAATTTCTGTCATTGTGTCATCTTGGACTTACACTAACACCTAGTTGCTTGAATGCAGTGTAATTTAAAATCAATAGTTTTCAGTTTTAGATGCCATTGTAGAAATTTAGTATTCATAGTCAGCCATGATTACTTTAATCAATGAGTGAAAGTGTCAAATAACAGGACGGTTACCGAGATTAAGTGAGTAGTATTCAGGTGGTCATGTGATTCTAACACGGCAGCCCCCATGTGCGGACCCTCTCCATGTAGAATAAAACAGCTTTTATAAGGTTACAGATATGACTGGAGTCTTCATTTTAATGTGAGTGGTCAAGATTTCCTACATATACTGCAACATTACAATGCATGTTTTTAAGAGTTAAACTTTTTTAATGAGGAAAAAAATTACTGATTGCGCCTTTAATGATGGTGAATGAGGCATACACAAAATTACTCAAATCAAATGAACACTTATTTTGCATATCATTTAGTCAGAATTAACCAAAAATATGTGAAGTGACAAGACTGGAACTAACGCTTCTATGGACCTTTTTCACAGGTCTGCATTCATGAAGCCGAAGTCGTCATAGTTGGCTAAACTTGAATGGCAGTGAATGGGGGACCACAGCAAATTTTATTTTTTGCTTAACCATTTGCTCCAACAGCAAAAGAAAAACGTTACACTTCCACAACTTTGTAAAAGAAGATAAAAATATACAGCGCTGGATAACAGCAGTAAGAAGAGAGAAACAGACCAAATTTTCTGTCACTCCCTCAGCAGCTGCGTTAGAAGCCTCGTGGCAGCTATGGTAACTGGTTTTATTAATTTTTTTATTCCAGGGTAATATAATACACAGGACAATGTTATAAATTTACACTAAATATTTTTTAAACTGGAAATATAAAAATGTTTGCTACATTTACGTTGTTAAAGAAGGTGGAAATGCGTCATAACAGGTCTGTGTTAGGCCACCTACTTTGGATTAGGTGCTTTCAGTCTGCCTTTTGCTGCCAGGTATTCTGCCAATTTCAGTTTGCGCTGCTCTGTAAATAAAAGAAGAAAAAAAATCCAGCATACTTAAATGGATCAAATAATAAAGTTTAACTGCACATGCCTACCTTACTATATTAAAACCACACAAAAAATGTATGTCTAGCTATCTAAATTGGGACATCCCATTGACCATACCATACCTCTTCTGCCATTACATTCCCTTGCTTCTGTATATAACAGATTTATATTTGTATATTGTACATACATTTGTGTGTGTGTGTGTGTGTGTGTGTATATATATATATATATGTGTGTATGTATGTGTGTGTGTGTCTGTCAGCTTCACAAAGGGACTAGTATGTCTTCATTTAATCTAAAAGTTGTTAAGGAGCTTGGATTTGGATTATATCGTAATACTAATAACTCAAGATAATTAGCCTTATAACAAAAGAATAGAAGTCAACAGGTAGTTCCCACCAAGATATATAAACAAACTTGTGGGTCAGGCTTTGCTGTCTATTTGTTGGGATCAAATGTCCCCTAAAAAGATTGTAAATACTTAAGTGCCATGTGAGGTCTTCCTGGTGTTGCAGATTGTAAAAACAGCTTCATTAAGGAACGAAATGTCTCAATTTACATGTAAATCTGTCTTATAAGTAGCCTATACAAGAAAGAGCATTTGAAATCAGAATCTGAATGAGGTTTATTGCCAAGTATGCTTGCACATACAAGGAATTTGTCTTGGTGACAGAAGCTTCCAGTGCACAACAATACAGCAACAAGACAGAGATAATAATAATAATTAAAGAAAAATAGATAAAGATAAAAAGTGGATAGAAAATAAAGTATATATAGAAATACACAAAAAGACTGATTCTGACTTCAAATGTTCTTTCTTGTATAGGCTATTTATAAAATTGGACAGATTTACATGTAAATTGAGACATTTCATTCCTTAATGAAGCTGTTTTTACAGTCTGCAACACCAGGATGACCTCACATGGCACTTAAGTGTTTACAGTCTTTTTAGGGGACATTTGATCCCAACAAATAGACAGCAAAGCCTGACCCACAAGTTTGTTTGTATATATCATGGTGGGAACTTCCCGTTGACTTCTATTCTTTTAAGGCTAATTATCTTGGAGTTATTAGTATTACGATATAATCCAAATCCAAGCCCTTAACAAAAACATTTAGATTAAATGAAGACATACTAGTCCCTTTGTGAAGCTGACACACACACACAGTTGTTGTAATACAATGCTCTGTATAGCAGCTCATCGGTTTCAAACTCATTGCTAGATGATTTCCCGACAAAAAGTCAAATTAACACTACTTGCTCTGTCGGACGAAAAATAACGGAAATGAAACAATCGTTACCCTAAATATCTAACACTGTACATATTTAAATTTAACTAGCCTGCAGTAAATTTGTAAGAGAGCGCTTTACCTGTTTTAGATAGGATAGATACGTGTTCACCCGTCGCTGTTTCCATCGCTTTACGATCACCTAATGAGTTATTGCTTCTATAGCCGAACAAATAAAGTACAATCTTTGTTTATAACAATATACGGGAGTCTATATTAGCAACACACAAGGTTGCTAACGCATCGTCTACAACTGTCGCTTGAATTTTGCGGGGATACGCCCCTCTCGGTTCCCATTGGTCCGTTCAAAAAATTGGAGAACGACAATTGGTTAGTGATGGTTGTCATATTGTTTGTGGTTCGTTATAAATGCAGAGAATATTTAGCAGAGATGGGCCACTTCTATTGAAATGAATGGGAGAAATTTGAACGCCCAACCAAGAAGCTCTAGCGCCCAACGGTCAAACGGATATAGAAAGGAAGTCCCGCCTTACAGGTAAAATAGCCAATCACCTTTTAGATACAGACATTACCTGTCAATCATCTCGGTATTGCATATGCGCATTAGCTATATCAGGCGGGGAAATTGCGTGTTTTAGCGTTATATGAGGTAAAGAAGCACAATTTATGATTCCAATATTATCGAATTTTATTGCTGATTTGAAATGTATTCTCTGATCGTAATCTTGACCAACTCTTTTTAAGATTTTGGCGTTCTCCCACTCAAGTAGATAGGAGCTGCCCTGACATAACTGGAAATAGCCTCCCTAGAGCGTTCCAAACATGGCCGACAGTGGACTGACTTGCTAGAGAGACTCTGATAAATGTCGATACATACAAACACCGCACATGGCTTCATGTATTGGGTGTTATACTGTTATAAGAGTATAATACAATAGTGTCAACGCAATGTAGAAATGACTCATTATTCTATATCTGCAACTGGTGTAACTAAGCAGATACAAAACAAACAAAACAGGTCAACAAGCCATGGAAAGCTATATTGGCTTTGAAGCTCAGGGCAAGTGTAACAATAGTTGGGAAATACACAAATATATATGCTTTTCGTATCTTAAAATATGTTATGAACATTGTTTCATTAAAGTAGCCTTTCTTGACTTCCTGAATCTGCACAGGATTAATATTCATTTTAAATATTTTTTTCTAAAGTAAAAATAATGTATCTAATTTGTAAACAAGTGTAATGTATTTATCCACTTGTAGATGATGACATTTTATGGTCAAGACTTTTTTCAATGTAAATATATTATTGATAAATATCAACATAGTGTATATATAAATAATATACACACACACACACACACATACACACACACACACACACACACATATATATATATATATATATATATATATATATATATATATATATATATATATATATATATATATATATATATATATATATATATAAATAAATTTAATTGAAATTTTAGTCTCCACCAGTGGCTTCATCATATCTTATCTGTCACTTTATCAAACGTTTTAAACCTATAAACTATACAATCCCAAAAGACTAAACATATTGACTAAATTATTTGCACATATGATTCCACTGTAAATACTAATAGTTATCTCAAATTGTAAAAAAAACAAAAAAAAAAAAAGTTTAACTTAAGCTTAATTTTTTGCTATTCTTACTAGTTTTAATAAAGTTACCATTACTCTCTAAACCCTTAAGTTGTCATTAATAAAAACATTTAAGTTAGCCTAATTGAACAGTACTTGAAATTATACATTATGGAATCAAAACTCAAATACACTGATCAGTCACAACATTAAAACCACTGGCAGGTGAAGTGAATAACAGTTATTATCTAATTACAATGGCACCTGTCAAGGGGTTGGATATCTTAGGCAGCAAGTGAACAGTCAATTCTTGAATTTCATGTGCTGGAAACAGGAAAAATGGGCAAGTGTAAGGATCTGAGCGACTTTGACAAGAGCCAAATTGTGATGGCTAGATGACTGGGTCTGAGCATCTCCAAAACGGCAGGACTTGTAGGGTGTTCCCTGTATGCAGTGGTTAGTACCTACCAAAAGTGGTCCAAGGAAGGACAACCGGTGAACTGGCGACAGGGTCATGGGCGCCCAAGGCTCATTGATGTGCGTGGGGAGCAAAGGCTAGCCAGTCTGGTCCAGTCCCACAGAAGAGCTCTGTAGCACAAATTGCTGAAAAACGTAATGCTGGCCATGACAGCCTGCTGCGTATGGGGCTGCGTAGCCGCAGACCCGTCAGAGTGCCCATGCTGACCCCTGTCCACTGCCAAAAGCGCCTACAATGGGCACATGAGTGTCAGAACTGGACCATGGAGCAATGGCAGGATGTGGCCTGGTCTGATGAATCACGTTTTCTTTTAGATCATGTGGACAGCCGGGTGCGCCGTTTACCTGGGGAAGAGATGGCAGGAGGATGCACTATGGGAAGAGAAAGGCCAGCAGTGGCAGTGTGATGCTCTGGGCAATGTTCTGCTGGGAAACCCTGGGTTCTGGCATTCATGTGGATGTTACTTTGACATGTACCATATTCCTTAAATTGTTGCAGACCACGTACACCCCTTCATGGTAACGGTATTCTCTGATGGCAGTGGCCTCTTTCAGCAGGATAATGTGCCCTGCCACACTGCAAAAATTGCTCAGGAATGGTTTGAGGAACATGACAAGAGTTCAAGGTGTTGGCTTGGCCTCCAAATTCCCCAGATATCAATCTGATTGAGCATCTATGGGATGTGCTGGACCGACAAGTCTGATCCATGTATGCCTCACCTCGCAATTTACAGGACTTAAAGGATCTGCTGCTAACGTCTTGGTGCCAGATACCACAGGACACCTTCAGAGGTCTTGTGGAGCCCATGCCTCGATGGGTCAGAGCTGTTTTGGCGGCACAAGGGGGACCTACACGATATTAGGCAGGTGGTTTTAATGTTGTGACTGATCGGTGTATATACGTTCTTTAAACTTTGGCTTAGAGTACTACTAACTCAAAATTATCAAGTACATAATTGCAGCTGTGTAGAATACACATAAGCCCTTGCACTTGAATAAATTATGCATGTTTGGTCAAAACAAGGGAACATGTGGAATGTTTTTGTTTGTTATTTAAATATTTCTTTTAGTTTTATTTCTTAAGACTATTGTTGTTGTAGCTGGTTGATAGATGTGATTTGTGTGAAGTCACTATTAGAGTGATTAGTGTTAACTATGGTGAACTTGGAGCCTGTTAAATTTAAGCCATTCTTCTTTACTCAACTGTACTTAACAAAAAGTGCAGATTTATGTGCACTTAGATACTGAGGAGAATCTAACATGCCATATGGCTAACCGAGATTCCAGTCATAATTACCCTTACACTGTAAAATACATGCTATAACAAGTCCAGTTGAATTCATAATCCTGTGGGCAGTGGTCCAATATGGTACTATCAAAGGTTACCCGAGTTCAGGTCCCCGCTCGAGGTCCTTTCTTTCCCTCTTTTCCCGTCATTTTCCATTTCCCTCTCAACACTGAAATGCACTCAAAACTTCAATTATGTCATGCAGTTGGTATGCTTCAAATATATTACATTTAGGATTGTACGAGGCAACCAAATGTTATCATCTTTATGAGCTGCCATAGATGTTTGTAGTAACATTGCATCATTTCTTTGAACATACCATTACACTGTTACAGCAATAGATAAAGCACATAATCTTATTTATTGGAGAGTGAGTAGACCTGCGGATGGTTTTAATGCAGAAAATCTGAATGCTTTAACACAATACTTTAGCTGTTACACAGTGGAGTCAGAGGGAAGCTGTGGTGTTTCGCTGGTGAAATTACAAATAAAAAAAGACATTACAGTTGGAAATCTGAATAACCTTAGTGCAAATAACAACTAATGTATTTGGTACTATTAGGTGTGCAAGAGGAGTCTTAATCATATGATTTTATCTGTCCTTTTGTTACACACCAGCAGGTTTTGAGGTTATTAAAAAATACCATATTACTGATGATTACAAGAATATTTAACATATTACACTAATTTAATAGACAAACCCAGATAATCTAAAAGGACCCCTTCCAAACCACAAAATAACTTGGAAACATACAGTATAAAATGAATCAAGAGGTTGATACACACACACACAAAAAACAGCTTTTGAAAAAAAAAAAAAAAGATTTTGTGCAAGTTCACAATATGTGACTGATTAAAGGACAGGAAATAATTAAAAGCTTGACCGAAAAGGGAGTATCTTACTGAATACCTCACACAGTACAGTTGTCCAACTGAACAGTCAATAATAGAAATACACAGTTCTTGTGCCCCCCTTTTCTTTTTTTTTAATCATACTTATATTGAAGAGATGCTACAGTTTAAAACAGGCTTACAGGTGTTCATGTGATCAACATGTCTCATCTTAAGACACTTGTCTTTTTTTGATTGAACATTTTTGGTATGAAAGCAAAAGATGTCCACATTGGGTGGGGGGAAAGGCAAAGAAGAAACAAAACATTTTATGATGTCACTTCCTGAACATGCCAACTTTAGGCATTTAGGCAACTAAATGAGACTGTACCATTAAGAGCTACCTGACAAAAAAAACATCTCGCTAGCACGAACAATGCAACCTGCTTATAAAACACAGCAATTTTAAGAACTCACTAAAACAAGGGGAAAAAATAATTTAAAAAATATACAACTTAAATTTTATGCTAAATAAATACAGCAAATAGATATATCATTTGGTTAGATTTCCTCTGGTCCAATGGGAGCAACATATACAGTTTGAGAGCACTATTACACAAACGTTTTGTGAAGAAAAGTGACTAGTTTTACAAACAGTTGTACTACTAATGCTTGTTCCTTTGGAGTAAAAAAGTCAATGCATTAAAGGGACAGTTCACCCAAAAATTACAATTCTCTCATCATTTACTCACCCTCATGTCATCTCAGATGTATATTACTTTTTTCTTCTGCAGAACACAAATTAAGATGCTTAGAAGAATATCTCAGCTCTGTTGGTCCATACAATGCAAGTGAATGGTGACCAGACCTTTGAAGCTCCAAAAATCACATAAAGGAAACAAAAAGTAATCCATAAGTCTCCAGTGGTTAAATCTATATCTTTAGAAGCGACATGATAGCTGTGGGCAAGAAACAGATAAACATTTAAGTCCTTTTTTACCATTAATCTCCACTTTCACTTTCAAAATGTGAAGACTATAAAAATAAAAATGGAGATTTATTGTAAAAAAAAAAAAAAAAAAGACTTAAATATAGATCTGTTTCTCACCCACACCTATCATATCTCTTTGGAAGACATGGATTTAACCACTATGGATTACTTTTATGTGATTTTTGGCACTTCAAAGTTTTGGTCACCATTCACTTGCATTGTATGAACCTACAGAGCTGAGATATTCTTCTAAAAATCTTTGTTTGTGTTCTGCAGAAGAAAAAAAGTCAAACACTTCTGCGATGGCATGAGGGTAATGGTGAAGTGTAAATGATGAGAACATTTTCATTTTTGGGTGAACTATCCCTTTAACTTACATAGGACTTGATGCAGTTTTACACATACACAGACACTGAATCATGACCAATTTCACCCAGCAGAATTATCTGACGTAAAAATGACATGTGGATGTCACGTGCTCCTGTATGTGTCATATGAAATGCAGTGTATTTTAATATTTCAGTATTTGGTGCATTTAACAACAGCATGCTTCACATATATTTTGATCACTTGTCGCATGGGTTCACATAAATGAACAGCGAAATGTCAAAGGACTAACACACAGTTTGTATGTGAAGCTCAGTGTCTCCCTGAGTTGTTGCTTGCTTGGGCTGCAATGGTCAAATCAGACTCATGCGTTGTCAAATATACAAACACACACTCACTTGCGTAAATATCCCTGTCACAAACTCCCTTTCAGATCTTTCACTCCAAGACACACACGCAACATCATTTTATGATATAATTTGGTACAAAGGTAAAGTAGCTACACTGCAATAAATCTTTTTCTTAATTAGTATTTTTGTCTTGATTTCCACTAAAAATTCATTCCCCATTTATTCATCCTAATGACTCTTTCTTTCTTTCTTTCTCTTTACAAAAGGAGATGTTAGACAGAATGTTCAGGACTGACAACATCAGTCCCCATTCACTTACATCTTTTTTCCATACAATGAATAATGAATAGTGACTGAGGCTGTCAGTCCCGATCATTCTGCCTTGAATATAATTTTGTGTTCCACAGAAGAAAGTCAGTCAAACGGGTTTGGAACAACATGAGGATGAGTAAATGGTGACAGATGTTTTGGGTGACCTATCCCTTTAAAACAAGAACAAAATTACTTAAGTAGCAGAACAGTTTAAGACAACTCGACTTGTTTTCATAGAATATACTATGTCCTGAATTAAGTTTATTTTTCTTACCGCACTTACTGCTTCTCAAGTAAACGTATCTTGTTCTAAGGCTGTTTCGATAGTCTTTTTCTGAGAAAAAATAACAAACATTCTGATTAAGAAACTGATTTGCAGTGTATGGACATCAAAATTAAATTAAAAAAGGCATCCACAGTTTCCCTCTTTCACAACGACTTTCAGCAAATTTCTATGAGCAATCTCGGTAGAAAGATGACGAAATAAACATTTTCAAATATAAAAATGTCTCTATTCGCACAGTCTATAAAATGCCCCAAAAACAGTCTCTGTTTGAAACAGGTGCCCTTATCCGCTCAGGTACACTTTGGCTTCTCTGTGCTTTCGTCTTGCACAGTTTCTTATACAATGTCTTCAGCAGCTGTCTTGTCAAACTATTGCTCCTTATAGCCCCCTGTAATTTACGGCTGTCTCAGAATCAAGTTACTGGCAGCTATTTTTTCTAGCGTTAAAAAGGGGTCTGATTATACAAGAATATTTTAATCAATGTCTGAAAAAGTGCTTAACATCCTGTAAGTGTATGGGATCTCAATACGTCCATTTGTCAAGTGGTTGATTGTGCATGCCAGTGAGAAAACCATGTGCTTATCGATGTAAGTGTGTGTTGATGATTGTGAAAGTGTATCAGATGGCACTTTCGTTATGTGTGTTGTGGTTGGCCTGGCGTGCAGGCATGCAGTTTTGCTCATTGAGGAGTGAGGTCATCTCATCGGGAGCTTCTGTAAGATTGAACATGTTTTCTAATGAGAGAAGGGGGGCAGATGACGTGCTGTTTCCCATACATGTGTGTCCGCTGTCTGGAGATTGCGGCGAGCTGTCCAACCGAGATGCCACAAGACCTTTTTGATACTGAGAACGTGTGATCTGATAAAGAGAGCAAATATGTTAGTCATAAGCAATGTTGGGAAAGTCACTCTGAATTTATTTGCACAACTGCATAAATTATTTACAAGCTGCTCATAATTTAAAGGGATAGTTCGCCCAAAAATGATAGTTCAACATTTACTCACCCTTATAGTCTCAAACTCACAGACTATTCCAGACCAGACTATTCCTTTAAATTATTTAAGCTATCCTTTTGAAAAAGAAGTTTGCTACACAAGTTACTAAAAAAGTAGATAACTACATTGAAGCTACTTAAGAGGGCAATATCTTTTTATATATTTAACTAAATGATGATATAAATTTGTAATTCATACAGAGCCATATTTTTCTGACACAAAAACAAATGAGGGTTTTGGGTGAATGAACAATCACAATTAGAGTATTAAACTTGAACAGATAAACACAACAACTATAACTAGAAAAATCTGGAAAACACGTCAAAAAATGTTGAAAAAATGATGAACAGCAGCATCTACATTTTTGTATTAAAAATGAGACGTAAAATGCAGCACAGGGGCTCAAACTGTGAACTATCTGAACAAACAGGCTCACTAGAATGATTCAGATTTTCCAATGCTATTCGAGAGGAGGAGGACATTTCTTAGGGCACATGGCACACTAGTTTGAAAACTCAGTTTTCAGTTTCCTAACGTCATTGATTTCTTAAGAATGCAGTAATGTTTTAGTGTGGAAAAGAGACATAAATGTAGTGAAAACATATTAGTATAGACATGGCCTTGGACACCGCAGTTTTATTACTTTATCAGTTGTAAAGCTGTGTGCGCAATAAATTGTGACAAAAAAACATGAGATGTAGCGTTGTGTCATGCTACGCTGCTACTCATTGGAAAAGAATAAGCTTGATACTGTAAAATATATACTTTTGACAACATCTGAGCGTTTATCACGTAATAGAAAAATGTAGGCAAGTTAAAGGGGTCATGTCATGAGGAATCAAAATTTCCTTGATATTTTGAAATATAAGAGGTCATTCTACTATAAAAACATATTGTAAATTTCAGAACTCAAAACGTAATCCACAATGCAAGAAAAACATTTATTGAAACCAAGCAGCAAAAACACCTCATTCTCTACTTTCACGACTTCCCTAAGTCATTTGGGGGCCCATTAATTCATGACTGCCTCTCCAGCAAAAAAAACAAAAAACATCAACGCCTGCTTGACATCATTGCATCCTTGGTCCTGCCCACTAGTGCTTCAGTTCGTACACTGAGAGAGAGCAGGGCAGACAGGCCTAGTGTGGCCTAACTATTCCTGATCACCAAAGGGCACCCCATCTGGACAATTTTGAATTATTTTTGTAAATAAACATGCACTAGTCCTTCATGTACTAGTCTTTGACTGTTGTCATGTATCTGGCACTTCTTTTAAAAGACGCGGTGTCAAGTTACAACTCTGAAGAGAAGACGCTGCCTCTTGCTATTTCGAGCACAGACTGCTCAACAAACTGTTCTTTCACCCATCTGCGCTATTTTTGTTATTACATTTTCTTATTGATTCATAAATTAACACAAGAAATACAACAACATCTATATAATGAATCAAAAACATTTAACATTAAACCCCCACTATATCCCCTCCCCCTACCAAACTCTCAACCCACCCTGACCCCCCCACAAACACCCCTGTGGTCAATAGAATATAGACACACACACACAGAAAACTAATACAACAACATAAAATAACATACAATAATCAAGTATAATAATAATAAAAAAAAAAAAAAAAAAAATTTAAAATAAAAACTCTAAATTACTCCCTCCACCGCCCCACCTCGAGATTCCCTCAAAAATGCTAAATAATTGCCCCATTTCTTATTTTAAGTTTCCCTAACCCCCATCCTAATGCTCGACCCCTCCTCGAAGGCAGCCACCCTCCCCCCATCTCCGCGCACCACTCCGGGAACGAGGGTGCTCCATCCGACTTCCAACTCCTCAAAATAACCTGTCTACCAATCATCACACCGGTCAAAACCCAGTCCTTCATGTACTTATCTACCAAATCCATGACCTCCCTATCTCCCAAAATACAGAGTCTGGGGCAGAACGAGACCTGAGTGCCCAACACATCACACACAAAACTTTGCACCTTCAGCCAAAATTCTTGGATCTTAAGGCACCCCCAAAAAACATGGATGGTGTCTCCATCTTCAGTATGGCATCACCAGCAGATGGGTGTATCCTTAAGACCTTAAGATCTTTTTCTGATGTAAGAGTTTCTTACATTCCTTGAACCGATCGCATTTCTCTCCTGTCGAACTCGCAAAGTCCGGGAACAAGAAAATATTATGGTTCTTCCAAGAAACCTTCCCTTTGCTCCTCGCCTGGCGCAAAACAAGATCTTTATCGGATGATCTCAGAAATCTGGCCAGAATCGATCTGGGCCTGTCTCCCTCAGCAAATCTGTGAGCTGGGACTCTGTGAGCTCGCTCAATTTCCAGCTTGTGGCCTGTTATGTTGAGCAGACTCGGGAAAAACTCGTCTAGGAATTTCACCATATCTCTGCCCTCCTCATGCTCAGGAATTCCAACAATTCGAACGTTATTCCTGCGGCTTCTATTTTCAAGATCTTCAAGCTTTTCAAGGAGATGTTCCAGATCAACTTTGGTCGCGGGCGGATTAGCGGATAATTCCCTCTCCGAAGATTCCAGAAAATCGATTCGTTTTTCAACATCAGTCACTCTTGTACCTAACTCGCCGTGATCGATCGACGTATTACAGCGAGATCCTCCAAGTCAGCAAGAATCTTCATCAACATCACCGACATGTTGGACAACTGACGCTGGATTCCTTCTCCCGCCACGCCATCCAAATCGAGTCCCCGGTCTGTAGGCCTGTCGGGGCTTTCATCCTGAACAC
Source organism: Myxocyprinus asiaticus (assembly GCF_019703515.2). Classification (NCBI taxonomy): domain Eukaryota; kingdom Metazoa; phylum Chordata; class Actinopteri; order Cypriniformes; family Catostomidae; genus Myxocyprinus; species Myxocyprinus asiaticus. The sequence goes on along the minus strand of NC_059346.1, from coordinate 9,460,746 downwards.
GTAAGTGTCTTTCAATGTCTCCCGAGCCCGAGGATTTTGACTTCTTTGCCATGTTTTGCAACAAAGGGCAAATGTGTAACTGGGTGTAACAAATTTCACCAGATTATAAATATGAAAATAATCGAAAATTCAGCAGTGCGCAGAGCGCGTCGCTCACACGTCTGCTTCTTGCATGGCGTCCCATCTGCGCTATTTTTAATTGTTGGTGTATGTAAACATGCACTAGATGAACGTCTTTAACTGTTTTGATGCCTTTACAGCGATGTGATACTGTATGTGTGTGCTTCTATTCACTGTGCTTTGGACTATGTTTGTGCATTTTTTTCGGCTCATATCAGCATGGATTGTATGTTTTTTCACCTCATATCAGCGTGTATTGCATGTGAATCAGACATAATACGATTCAAGTTTTGCAAAGGAACTGTTATTGAAGGACGGCGCAATTAAAAACACTTGGACCCAATCGCAAAACTGAGTAAAGAGTTTCATTCATAAATATTTCAAATGTCATGACTGTTTGATAGTTTATAGTGCTGAGTGTTAACAGTTGTGCTTGAGATGAACAGTATAATGTATTCGGATGCAATGTGTTGGATGTGCATCATGTGTAAACCATGACATTTTGTTTTATAATATTGCAGAGTTTGTTCATTCTATTCTGATTGAGTTTCAAATATGGCTGTATTTGAGGGGCTGCACGATGTTAGCCAGTCAGAACAGTGGGTGTTTATGACAAAGTTTTAAGGAGGCGCTTAGGCCATAACAGTGCATTTCAGACAGATGGCCAGAGACAGGGTGGAAAATAATTATATATTACTAAATTATGACTTTTGGTGCAAAAAAAGTTTACTAAAATTATCAGTGGACCTCAGGGAGGATAATAAAATTATAAATGTATATATGACCCCTTTAAGGCCAAAGTATAATTTGGTTGTTCACGTGCTGCTACATCTCACACACAGAGTGTGTGATGTAAATTCACGTCCGTGCGGACTGTCTGCATGCAGCCCAGTTTTTCTAGGCATGCACATCTGTGCGCATTGTCTGCATATGTGTCTGGATTGACTGCACTAAACAGTATTACAAAGCAATCGTAGCATGTGTCGTACCCGTAAGCTAGAACGCACATGGAAAAACAAAGTATTTTAGCCTTTAGTAGTTTTGCTTCTTTCAGGAAGTTATTAGTCAACACTGGTCATATTACAAAATGAATGAGAAATGAATACCTTAACAATCTGTAGGTCCGCGAGAGCTCGGACATTGAAGTCTGGCGTGTACTGCAGCGAGGGGGTGCTGTTGAGCTGTGTATTGCTGCCACTTACGGACTGAGGTTCAGGGCGATCTGTGTAGCTCAGAGATGCAGATCGGTTCAGTCCGCTGATATGAGAGGGTGAACGGAACTCTGCAAAGTTGGACAAGCATTAGAAAGCAACACACACAAGCAGCAACACCAAACACAATTATGTCTTCAAACAAAGAGGTGAAATAGAGCATAATAATAACCGGACAATTAGGGATTTCAAAACTCTTAAATAAACAGTTCTAAACCTTGAACCAAACCAATCAGCTCCAAGATGTATCATGGCATTTGATCTGAAGCAAAAACGTATTCGAAAATCGGAAAAAGACAAAGGTATGGTGTACACATGAGGGACTGAAGGTCACCATGTTCATGGATTAACATCTTTGGTTAGTCCTGGAACAACATTCTTGTCAAACAAAAATTGTTCTAACTTTCTTCTTACCCATAAACCTAATCCTAACCATAACCTACCCCTATAATCAGAGGAAAATAATAGGTTGATAAGAATGGTGTAAAAGCCCCTAATGCTAGCCCAAAGTCGAACTCCCAGATTTAAATCCTAGTAGGTTTAAAGAAAAATGTTAATATATATGTGCATTCATAAAATATTCAGACCCTTTCATTTTTTATCCAATTGTTTTGTTGCAGCCTTATGCTAAAATGCTTTAAATTATTATTTTCTTCACATCGATCTACACTCAATACTCCATAACGACAAAGCAAAAAGCAGATTTTTGATAGCTTGGCAAATGTATTAAAAAGAAAAAACTGAAATATCACATATGACATAAGTATTCAGACCCTTTGCTATGACATTTGAAATTTAGCTCAGGTGCATCCCATTTCTCTGGATCATCTTTGAGATGTTTCTACACTTTGATTGAAATCCACCTGTGACAAATTCAATTGATTAGACATAATTTGGAAAGGCACACACCTGTCTATATAAGGTCTCACAGCTGAAAATGCATGTCAGATCAAAATTATTTTTTTAAAAATTATTTACCAACTCATTCTACCACTCTTTCTTACATAAAAACAAACAAACAAATTGTTAATTTTTAGAGAATATCCTGGCCACTCGAAATGCAGGTTGTCCGATTCACTAAATCATATTATTTGTGATCTACATAACAAAATTGTGTTTCTCTTTATAAAATTGTTTTCTTCGCTTTCAATTATTGTAATTCTCTAAAATGTGCACTCTACTAGATTACATTATGTAGGGTGAATGTGAACCAATCAAGGCTGTTCAATAACATGGGCAAGTGGATTTGTACTGTTGTTCTCAGCATGCTTTGCATGGGACTTAATGCGGAGAGTAAAAATTTTGAAATTAAGTGTTATTTTATGCATTTTTAAGATAAGAGGGAGACTTAGTGTTTAATGTTGTTATTTTGGGATTAAGAACCGATTCTGATTCACTGGGTTACCATTTTGGGTTGGACGGGTACACAAACACCATGCTTTATGCATATCAGCTAACTAGCACAAGTTTATAACATAAATCAGTAATGTAACACAGAAATATTATGTAAAACTGAAGAAATTAATCATGATAGGGACACATATAAAATCACTTTGAGGCTACTTAATTGGGTCATTTACAAATAACTTTATTATATTATGTTGAAATTACGTGAACAAAATTATGTTTTCTGACAAATTTTTTTTTTTTTTTTTTTTTTTTTAAATTAATGAACTAAACCAAGAGGAAAAAGTCTGTTGATGCAACTTAACTGATTCATGTGGAACCGATGAACATGATTAAATCATGTAAATTCAAAGCATTTTTTTCTGTGTATAAAAGTGAATGAGGACTGGGGCTGTCAAGCTCCAAAATTACAAAAAAAGCACCATGAAAGTTGTCTGAATTTTGGAATTAAGTTACATTCTGTTCTTCATACAAAGCTATCAAACGGTTTCAAAAGACTTGGAAAACAACGCACAAGTCATATGGACCACTTTTTATACTTTTATGGTGCAATTTGGGGCTAGACACTGGCAGATCAAAACCGTGGGCCATAACAGTTTAGAAATGCACTTTTTTTTGTTCCACAGGAAAAGAGTCATCTGGTTTTGGAATAAAATGAGGGTGATTAAATGATGACTAAATATTCTTTTGGGAAGGGGTTTCCTCTAAAGGGGCTCAGAGATGAGTGCACCTTCAGGCATGTTGATATGGTTTGGATTTTAAAAATATGAGGAGCAGAAACTGTTTAAGTGCCCGTTGTCACACTGAGGAGGATAACGCCCCCTATTGGTACATTTTCAGTACAACAGCCTATAGTCGCTTTAATAACTGCTTGACACCTAAAACAAAGATTCAACTGCACACACAACCAAAGAATCTGAGGGATTCCAATAAAAAAGACCAGTGATGAATTAGATATCAGGAATGGAACTAAATGAGTTAAAGCAATAAAAAGAGTAGCTTAGATTTTTTACTAAATTGGGGAGACTGGGGCTAGTTGTCACATGGGGAACTTGTCACAAGGGCTATATCTCAGTAACAGTAAGATTTGGTGTTAAAAGTTCAATTGTGTGTGTTTTCTCTAGCAGAGGTTTTGTAAGTTGATTTCCAACGTATAGTTCAAAACCCTCTTAAATTAGAATCATTTTTATGAATTCTATCCTCCAAAGTAAATTTTCAACCTCATAATATTTTGTTATAGCTCTTGGATAAACAAGCAAACATAAGCAAACCACACTGGTATACATTCAATTGGCAAGTGTCAACTATATATGAAGGCACATTTTTACTGAAAGGTTTTAATGCTTTAAGTTAAAGGTTTTTTTCATGAAAGTCAGGTCAGTGCACATTTTTGTCTCTGCAGGTTACCAGATGCGTTATAAATGTCATACATTTATAAAATTCGCAAATTACAAAATTTGTTGGCCAAAACAATGTTTTGATATTTTGGTAAGTTACTTTTTCCATTTTTGTTATTCAATGAATTATTTTATGCCTCATAATTGTTTTACTTTTTTAATTTAGCTGAAGAGCCTATAATAGGCTGTTTTAATGCAGGTGTAAATTTAAAGAGGCATAGATTTTGTTTTAGTGGGGGGATGATGGTAGCCAGGACTTTAAAGTATGTGGTAATACAGAAATATTCTTTAAAAAATAAACCCTTAGAAATATTCACTTGACTAAAAAGTGTAACAAATAGGACCCAGTCTCCCCCATCTTCTTTTGTGCTCCACAGAAGAAACAACATCAAGGTGAGTAAATGATGACAGAATTATAATTTTAGGTGAACTATAATTTTAAAGGAATAATTCACTCAAAAAGAAAATTCCCTCATCATTTACTCACCCTCATGCCATCCCAGATGTGTATGACTTTCTTCTGCTGAACATAAATGAAGATGTTTAGAAGAATATTTCAACTCTGTAGGTCCATACAATGCAGGTCAACAGGTTCCAAAACTCTGAAGCTCTAAATGAACATAAAAGCAGCATAAAAAGTAATCTCCAGTGGTTAAATCCATGTCTTCTGAAGCGATATGATAGGTGTGGGTGAGAAACAGATACATTTTTAAGTCCTTTTTTTACATCTCCATTTTCAAACAGCCCTCCTAAACACTCTTCTCTCTTAAGAGTTCTTCTTTTGACTTGGGCGAATTGCATTCTTGCATATCGCCACATACTGGCAGGGGAGAGAATTTATAGTAAAAAAGGACTTAAATATTGATATTGTTTTCACCCACACCTATCATATCGCTTCAGAAGACATGGATTTAACCACTGGAGTCGAATGGATTACTTTTGTGCTGCTTTTAAATGCTTTTTGAGCTTCAAAGTTTTGGACCCTGTTGACTTGTATTGTGTGGACCTACAGAGATATTCTTCTATAAATCTTCGTATGTGTTCTGAGGAAGACAGAAAGTCATAAACATCTGGGACAGCATGAGGGTGAGTAAATAAAGATATTATTTTTATTTTTCCTTTATCTCAGTAGTAAAAGACTTGGTGACTTTTCCTCCATTTGCCATCTGAACATACAAAAAAATTGGGCTTGATTCAATAAGTCAGTTGACGTAAAAAAAACCCGACACCTTTGGTATTTGCAGTCAAAACTGACCGACCATTGAAAATGAACGGGAAAGACCAAAAAACAGAGCAATTATTTTTTTTTTTATCTGTCAAATCCAATCAATAAATCAGCCACAATGCAGGAAAAAAAAACAGACAGAAATTACAGGGTGAGACTCTAAAACCTCAGTATACCTTCAGTGCAACACACCCACTCACACACACACAAGAATGAACTTGAGACTTTAACAACATTTTTTTTTACATTTGTCAAATAAAACCAATAAATCCGCCACAATGCTAAACATACACACTCAGAAATGAAGGGTTGAAACGACAACACACTCACAGTGCAGAACACACACACAAAGGGCATCAATAAGTGGAGCTCTACAGCCATATTTTGGTCATTGTTGGCATTATAAGTCATCTGTTGTTTTCCAGCTGATGACAGCAATCTGATACACTCACACACACACACACACACACACCTTCAAATTTTTACTATAGAAAGTTTGAAATTGCAAAATGTTTACTTTGATACTTCTGTTTTATACTCTAATCTCTAATTGAATTTTCAGAATTTTGCAGTTCATTTCTGTTTCTTGATGTTAATTTTCTTGACATTATTATGTATTTACTTTTTTATGTTTGAAATAAATTATTGGTAGAAAAAAAGCTTATTCTTTGTCTTCTCTTTGTAACACCATGGCCAGGTTTGATGACAAGCATAATGACATAAACTGCAAAAACTGACACTTCAAATACATTTTAAAATGCTAAACTTTCACAAATAATAGTTTGATAATGTCTAAATATAAATCCAAATGCATATCTTGTGATAAAATATAAAATTAGGTTACAACATGCCATCAGACTACACAGTAGGTGGCTAAAGCCATCCACTGGCTATTACTGGAATGGTGGTTTTCAAGTCATGTTATTTAAATTTTGTTCACCAGATGGCAGCAATCTGCCTCCAATTTATGTCACATTCTCATACACTGCCTGGGCAAATAAAAAGTTGCATACTCATATTTCATTGGACCGCCTTTAGCTGTGATTATGGCACACACTTGTTGTGGCATTGTTTCGACAACCTTACGCAACGTCACAACATTTATTTCCATCCAGACTTGCAGTAATTTTTGGCCAAGATCTTGTATTGATGACGGAAGAGTTGAACATCTCCGTAAGTCTTCTTCTGCACATCCCAAAGACTTTCAATGGGGTTAAGGTCAGGACTCTGTGGTGGCCAATTCATGTGTGAAAATGATTCCTCATGCTCCCAGAATCCCACTTTCACAATTTAAGCCCGATGAATCTTGGCATTGTCGTCCTGGAAGAAAAAATCCATTGATGGGATAACCTGGTCATTCAGTAGTCAGTTGACTTCATTTTTTGCTGCATGATGTTGCTGAGCCTAGACCTGAGCAATTAAAGCAAACCCAGATCATAACACTGCCTCCAGAGGCTTGTACAGTGGGCACTATGCATGACGGGTGCATCGCTTCATTCGCTTCATTCGCTTCCCTTCTTACCCTGACGCGCCCATCACTTTAGAATAGGGTAAATCTAGACTCATCAGACCACATGACCTTTTTCCATTGCTCCACAGTCCAATCTTTATGCTCCCTAGTAAATTCAAGTCGTTTTTCCATGACCACGGGATAAGTCTTCTGACATGTTTAAGAAATGAGAAGCTAACGTGACGTCATGCGAGGAGCAGACGTGTGAGCAACTAGCTCTGCGCACTTTGCAAGTTTTTAAAAAAAAAATTTTTATAAAGTATTTTCATGTTATAATCCGGTGAGATTCAATACACCCCGTTACATATTTATTCTTTGAGGTAAACATGGCAAAGAAGTCAAAATCCTCAGACTCTGGAGACATTAAAAGACACTTACGTGTTCAAGCTGAGGCCTCTGACGGGACTGCAAGCCGGGGACTCGATTTAGATGGCACGTCAGGAGATGGAATCCAGTGTCAACTGTCCAACATCTTGGTGATGCTGACAAAGGTTGTTGCTGACTTGGAGGATCTCGCTGTAATACGTCGATCAATTATGGCGATGGAAACAAAATTCTTTGAATTGGTCACAAGAGTGACAGAAGTTGAAAAACGAATCGATTATCTGGAATCTTCGGAAAGGGAATTATCCGCTAATCCGCCCGCATCCAAAACAGACTTGGAACACATTTTGGAAAAACTTGAATATTTCGAAAATATGAACTGAAGGAATAACATACGAATTGTTGGAATTCCTGAGCATGAGGAGGGCAGAGATATGGTGAAATTCCTTGATGAGCTCTTCATGAGTCTGCTCGACATAACATGCCATAAACTGGAAATCGAGTGAGCTCACAGAGTCCCGGCTCAGAGATCTGCTGAGGGAGACCGGCCCCGATCAACCCTGGCCAAATTTCTGAGATCATCCAATAAAAATCTTGTGTTGCACCAGGCAAGTAGCAAAGGAAAGCTTTATTGGAAGAACCACAATATTTTCTTCTTCCCAGACTTTGCGAATTCGACAAGAGAGAAGCGCGATCGGTTCAAGGAATGTAAGAAACTCTTGCATCAACGCAAGATCGCTTTTGCACTGATGTTTCCGGCCAAACTGAGAATAGACACCAAGAATGGCAGCAAAGTATTTTTATGCCCCAAAAAGGCACTGGCCTTCATACAAACTATGGGTGAGTAAACCATTGGGCGTTTCTTATATGAGTGGACTGACTCGCTGTTCGGTGGCTCGACTGTCCGAGGAAGCTGTGCGGCATTTTTGTTTCTTTTTGCGTTGGCTCCGCCTAGCAGCTGTAGTTTGTTTTGTGGCATGACATTCCAAGAAACTTTTGCATTGACGGAAGAACGCTTTTACACTGAAGTTCCCAGCCAGATTGAGAATGGACACTATGGATGACCGCAAAATATCTACATGCTCACATAAAGGACATCTTTTATACAGTTGTCTGAGTAAGTCATGATGTATTTTTTTTTTATGCGGCCTCCGAGTGAATTTGACTCTTGATCATCCGAGGAACTGGGATGCCTATTTTGTTTCTTTATGTGCTGGCTCCGCCTAGCGGCTGGAGTTTGTTCTGCTGAATAATACTCCTTTGGGTCAGCTGTGAATGAATCTGATCGTTCTTTGTGCTTGTGCCTCCTGTTGGCGGGAGTTTGTTTTGTGGAGTAATTTTAAGGGACATTAGTATGATTACATCATCTGCTGCACTCATAAAAGCCGGCTCACTGAACACTTGTCTGTCTGTCCAAAGAAACTGAACGGCTTTATATCAGCTGGAGTTTGTTTTGTGGAGGAACACACCTTCAAGACAGTTTTGTGAATTAATCTACACATTCTTTGTGTTTATTCTGCCTGTTGGCTGGGGTCTGTTTTACAAAGTATTTTCTGTTATGTAATTTTGCCTCACAAAACCTGTGCAGAAGCACCGGACTTGAGCAATCCCATGGCAAAGTTGTCACGGGGGTTCTGGCAACCGTACATGGACCTTCTGAGTTTAGAGGGATTGACTCCGGTTGGCGTCGCCGTGCTTGGGGTTAATGCGCACGTTTTTCTTTTTTCTGTTTGTTTTGTTCTGGGGGAAGTTCGGGGTTTGATTGTTGCATTAATGGGAAATGTGGTCTGTATAATCTTGCTTTTGACACACAATGTTTTATTTTATTATTATATCATTATGTCAATTGTTAATATGAGTGGATTGTCTCTCTCCACATGGAATGTTAATGGATTGGGGCAGCCCATAAAAAAGAAGGTTATTTCTTTTATTAAGCGTAAGAAATATGATATAGTGTTTCTTCAAGAAACGCATCTTTCCCCACAGGAAGCTGAAAAAATTGGGAAGATATGGGGTGGACATGTTTTCTTTAGTGCTGGCTCAAGTAAGAGCAGGGGGGTCATTATACTGATAAACATCTACAATTCAAATGTCTCAAACAGATTAAAGATAAATTAGGAAGAGTCATTACTGTTTTAGCTGAAATTCAGGGGCAAAGTTTTATTTTGGCTAATATTTACGCACCTAACGCTGATGATCAGGACTTTTTTATAGATCTTGAAGGGATGTTGAAACCGCTAGCACCTCTCATGATATAATATTGGGAGAAGACTTTAATCTTTTGATGGACTCAATCCTTGATCATAGTGAAGCAAAAGTGTGTAAGCCCCCTACAGCAACATTGACGCTTCACAGGATGTGTAAAAATCTTGGTCTTGCAGATATTTGGAGACTTTTGAACCCATCTGGTAGGGATTATACATTTTTTTAATCAGTTCATAAGATTTATTCTAGAATAGATTTTTTTTTTTTTTTTATATCTAAATCCCTCATTTCATCTGTTGTGGACTGCTCAAATGGAAACGTTTTAGTCTCAGATCATGCCTTGGTGAGTTTAGAGGTGATGCCACATATAGAGAAAAAGAAATCATATAGTTGGTGTTTTAATGTATCCCTTTTGCAAAATCCTGATTTCCAAAAAATGTTAAAGACTGAAATCAATGTTTATATGGAGAACAACTGGTCCTCAGTATCCTCTGTGGGCGTGGCTTGGGAGGCACTTAAGGTGGTTCTTAGGGGTCGGATCATACAGTATGCCTCATTCATCAAAAAATCCAAAGCACGAGAACTCATGGAGTTGGAAGGAAATATTAAAAGTGCAGAGGCAGAGCTGAAGCGCTGTGTGTCAGCTGATGGCCTCAGAGAATTGACCCGATTGAAATATAGATATAATAATATTTTGTCACGGAAAGTGGAGTTTTGGTTATTCAGGGCAAGACAGTCATACTTTGAGTCGGGTGACAAAGCAGGGAAGCTTCTGGCTAGATATATAAAACAGAGAGAATCTTTTTCTACCATTCCCTCAGTGAAATCTGCTGGTGGTGAAATTCTTACCTCAGCCATTGATATTAATAATGCTTTTAAAGAATTTTATCTTGATCTCTATAGTTCCACATCTTCGTCTACTGATGAAGATATTAGAAACTTTGTGGAACCATTAGATCTTCCTCAATTGACAACTAAGCAAAAAAATTCTCTTGAATCTGAGATAAACTTGGAGGAGCTTGACAAGGTAATTAAGGCCTTGCCTTCAGGCAAAGCTCCGGGGCCAGATGGTTTTGCCGCTGAATTTTTTAGATCTCATGTTACAGAACTGGCTCCACTTTTGCTAGAAGTTTATACAGAATCATTAAAGAACGGAAAGCTTCCCCCAACCATGACACAAGCCCGGATCAGTCTGATCCTTAAAAAGGACAAAGATTCAAGCGAGTGTAAGAGTTACCGTGCAATTTCCCTGATCCAGCTAGATGTAAAAATACTGTCAAAAATTTTGGCTAATCGATTAAGTACGGTTATGACATCTCTTATACATATAGATCAGGTGGGGTTTATTTGGGGTCGTAGCTCTTCTGACAACATTAGGCGTTTCATCAATATCATGTGGTCAGTGGCGAATGATCAGACTCCGGTCGCTGCCATCTCACTTGATGCCGAAAAGGCTTTTGATATGGTAGAATGGGATTATCTTTTTAAGATTTTGGAAATATACAGGTTCGGGAGTACATTTATTGGTTGGATTAAGTTACTTTATAGATACCCTGTAGCGGCGGTACAAACAAATGTATTAATTTCAGATTATTTTACTTTGAATAGGGGCACTCGTCAGGGTTGCACTCTTTCCCCATTATTGTTCTGTCTTGCCCTGGAACCATTAGCAGCCGCGATAAGAAAGGAGGATGATTTTCCGGGGGTAGTGGTGGGAGGTGTGGTGCATAAGCTTCTGCTTTACGCAGATGATATTTTATTATTCGTCTCTGACCCCACTAGATCTATGCCTTGCCTCCACAGAATTATTAATTCCTTTTCTAAGTTTTCAGGATACAAAGTCAATTGGTCTAAATCCGAAGCTTTGGCTTTGACAGCATACTGCCCAGCGATGGCTTTCCAGCCGGGCGCTTTCCAGTGGCCCAAACAGGGCATTAAGTATTTGGGCATTTTATTCCCAGCAAAATTGTGTGATTTAGTTACTTTTGACCCCTAAATAAAACGGTTTTCGAGCGATGTGGGCAGGTGGGCTTCATTGCATTTATCTATGATTGGGAAGGTTAATGTTATTAAAATGAATTGTATTCCAAAATTTGACTACCTGCTACAGTCTCTCCCTGTAGATGTCCCCCTCTCTTATTTCAAGCAATTTGACAACATGGCAAAGTCCTTCATTTGCAATGGTAAGCGTCCCAAATTACATTTCAATAAGTTACATAGGCCGATTGACAAAGGTGGGCTAGGCCTTCCCACGATTTTATTTTATTATTATGTATTTGGTCTCAGATATTTGGCTCATTGGTCACTTCCACCTGAGAGAGCCCCTCCCTGGTTCTGTATAGAACAGGAACTTCTTGCCCCATTTCACCATTGCAGAGCCTTTCTATCAAATTAATCGGAGAAGTTAAGTCACATCCCGTTATCTCGCATTTGAACTCAGTATGGACAAAAGTGTCCAGAGTGTTTAATTCAGACATTTATTTAAATGTTGCCTCAAGCATATGGGTGAACCCCAAATTATGCATCAACAAGTCCTCTTTTTGCTGGTCAGAATGGATTGTGAGGGGGGTTACTACACTCTGTGACCTATATGAGAGTGGAGTGCTGAGATCCTTTCAAAATTTGGTTAAACTTTTTGGGATTCCCAGATCTCAGTTCTATAAGTATTTACAGTTGCGCCACCTGATTTGTACTGTTTTTGGGAGTGATTTACACCCCACTAAAGCGGCAGATACTCTGGGAGTGGTGATTACTGCTTTCGGAAAAGCTCATGAGGCATCAGTGTATTACTCCTGCTAATTCAGAGTCTGGGGGACAGAGCCTTAGCTTCTCTTAAGAGATTGTGGGAGAAGGATCTTGGCTTAGTATTGGAGGAGGGAGTGTGGGCTAGGATTCTAAAAAATTTCAAGTCTGCATCTAGAGATGCAAGGGTTCGCCTTATGCAATTCAAGATTTTACATAGAGTCTATTGGACCCCCTCTAGATTGTGTAGGCTTGGTCTTAATGACACACCCACCTGCTGGCAATGTCAATCAGAAGATGGAAACACAACCCATGTTTTTTGGGGGTGTCGTAAGATTCAAGAATTTTGGCTGAAGGTGCAAAGTTAAGTGTGTGATGTGTTGGGCACTCAGGTCTCGTTCTGCCCCAGACTCTGTATTTTAGGAGATGGGAAGGTCATGGATTTGGAGGATAAGTACATGAAGGACTGGGTTTTGACCAGTGTGATGATTGGTAGGCAGGTTATTTTGAGGAGTTGGAAGTTGGATGGAGCACCCTCGTTCCCGGAGCGGTGCGCGGAGATGGGGAGGGTGGTTGCCTTCAAGGAGGGGTCGAGCAGAAGGATGGGAGTTAGGGAATTTTATAATAAGAAATGGGGCAATTACCTAGCATTTTTGGGGAAATCTCGAGGAGGGGCGGTGGAAGGAGTAATTTAGAGGTTTTTATTTTATTTTAATTTTTTATTATTATACTTGATTATTGCATTTTCTTTTATTTGTTGTTTTAGTTTGTGTTTTTTTTTTCTTCTTGTGTGTGTGTCTATATCCTATTGACCACAGGGGTGTTCATGGGGGGGTCAGGGTGGGAGTTTGGTAGGGAGAGGGGATATGGTGGGATTTAATGTTTAAAGTGATTGATTCATTATATATATATATATATATATATATATATATATATATATATATATATATATATATGTTGTTGTTTTTTTGGTGTGTGTTAATTTATGAATCAATAAAAATGTTAATAACAAATAAATAAATAAATGAGAAGCTAGATACTGCATCAGTTAGGGTTAAAAGAATTGTTGCCAGGTGAAACATATTATCACTACAATAATGATCCAATCATAGGCTCTTAAGTATCTGCTTATTTAAATCCAAACTGCGATATTTTAAATTTTTATTTTTTTAATTTTTTTTTTTTTTTTTTTGGGTTATTTAAATTCAAACTGCGACTTTTTTTTTTTTTTTTTTTTGCCAGACAGTGTATTTTCATGTTTCAACTAATAAAAGTGTAGGTTCTGATTTTTTTTTATTTTTATTTATTTTATTTTATTTTTTTGCTTATTTGTATCTGCAAATTAATGGTTACATTTAGAAATGAAAATGTAAATAAGATGAAAATAGCATAAAATCCCAAAAGAAATGCATAATATTATTGTTCTTACTTCAGGGAAGAAAACATTTTAACATTTAAAAAAATAAAAAAGGGGTTACACATCTAAACCTTCTGGTCAAAAATGACTTTGTTTAAATTGTAATTTTGACATTTGTTTTAGAGTTTGTTGATATTACATCGTCATGGCAATGAAGTTCTAAAATTGGTTGTGCCTTTTCACAGAAAAAAGTAAGCTATTTTATCACACTAAAATCATGCTAACACGCATAATTTTTATGTCTTGTGGCTATACTTTTGAAACTGAGTATTTTAACGTTTAAGGATTGGCTCCCATTCACTTCCATTGTAAGTGCCTCAATGGAACCCAGATTTTTGCTTTTTATAAAGAAAAGGAGGGGCAAATCAAAATGAATTTTTGTGGTAATCAATATTATGCCACAAATGCTGTTGATTGAGCTTAACTTGCATTGAACCAGGAATATTCCTTTAAGTTAAAGTGTTACACTACTGCATCATGTTGTACAAAAATAAAACATCTACTTTTAGTTCAAGATTCTATAACACTAGTAACCATCTCTTTTTTTTATTAGAGGGAGCACAAAGCTGCTCCTTAAATAGCACTTGAGGGTTATTTCTTCAAAAACTATCACTGTTAATCAAGCCTAACCCTCCCCAGTCATTAGTTAGAGTGCCCCAACATGCCGGTAGTTACCTGGGAAACGAGAGAAGAGAGAGCATCTCTTAAGAGACAGGTGACGAGGACGAGACACACTCACTGAGAGTGAGAAACAGAGAGAGAGAGAGAGAGACAGAGAGAGAGAGAGAGAGAGAGAGAGAGAGAGAGATGTGGGAACAGTGAGACAGGGTTGAGGATTTGAAGAGAGAAGGGGAAAGTACAGGTAAAGGGAAGAACACAAAGGTAGAAGACATAGTGGGTGTTCATGATCACAGATAGACAAACACCAACAGGGTCCCTTTAATAAATAAAGAGTTAGTTGGCCCAAGAATGAAATTTGGCATTTACTCACCCTTACATCTTACCAAATCCGTATGACTTACTTTCTTTCTTCCGTGGAACACAAAAGCAAAATGCGTTTGCTGCACTGTTCCATACAATGAAAGTGAATGTGGACGGACACTGTCAAGCTCCATAAAGCACAAAACAAGCATTATTAAAGTGCTTCATATGACTTTGTGTCTATATCTCAAGTTTTCTTAAGCCATTTAATTGATTTTTGTGACAAACAGAACGATATTTAAGTCATTATCCACTGAAAATCTTCCCCTCGCTTTCATTGTATGGAAAAAGTGTGGATATTCTTCAAAACTTCTCCTTTTGTGTTTTAAAGAAAAAAATTTCAGTATCTGAGTAAATGATGACAAAGTTTTCATTTTTGTGTTAACTATTACTTTAAATAAACTGAGAAGAAGCTGTCATTCCCTAGACAGCCACTAGAGAGCGATGACTTAATGCTTTTTCAGAGCCCAACAAGTAAAGATGGGTGGCCTCTAAAAGTTTCAATATCCCACATTAGATAATTATTATTATTATGAGTGATTAGAGGCAAAGCAGCCCATTGCTTTAATGTTAGTCTGTTCCCATCTTTTGCTGAATCCCTTAATAATGTGATATTTACCATAGTTTAAAACATACACACACAAACAGGACCACCTACCACTTGGGGAGATGATCTTTAAATAGACCATCCTGACCTCAAGTCACCTATACAAACCCACAGCTGTGAGGGGGACAGCAACAGAATATAAAGTATATATCTGCGCATGTAGGTGAATATTAGAGGTATATATTTTCCTACAGAATCCCTTTTTTATGCAAATTCCACCATGCAAAAATATCTACAGTGGCCTCAAAAAGTGACACTTTAAACATAAAAAAGTCATTGCATAAGCTAACAAAATATGAAGCCAAGTGACATCTACAAACAAATGATGCTAGACCTTTTGTCATAGCTAACTTCACTTTTTTGAGCCATTTTTGCAATTGCTTTTAACCAACTTAATTTGAGTAGATGTATGAAGTCAGTTCCACTCAAGTTTACACAGGTGTCCTAGAAGAGTAACCACAGGTGTAGTTCATCACATTAACCCTTTAAGCTCAGGTGGGCCCGTAAGAAAAAAATAATTATCAAAATATGAATAATTATAATCTTGACCAACACAAAATAGGTATCGTTTTAAAGCTTTGAAGCTGTACTTTACAATGTATGTAGGAATTATGACCAAAACTGAACAAGTGCTTTGAAATTTGCAAACAAATCAGAAGTTTTCCAAATTGATAATTTATTAATAATTTTGCACTGCACATATTATTGTAATCGGAAAAAAAAAAAATCAAACTGATCAAATAGCCATGTGTCATATGTCGTTGGAAAGCTCTCAAAGGTAGAATACATTTTTACTCACAAAAATATAGCGAGTAATAGCTAAGTATATGTCTTTGACATAAGCAACTGGTGTTGCTTATATGGTGCGTTTACATTGATAACTTCACGGAAAATACATAAAATATCCCATACATAATGTGCTATCTGGCTAAAACCATGTTAGCTTTCCTTGATCAAATGACTTCATCGGAAATGATGTAGTATGTTGTCCAGCGTCATGGAATACTAAATAAATCGTATTAGGATTCAGATTGCTGCAACCAGAGGTGGAAGTCATTCAAATACGGGCAGAGAGGATCGTTCACTCTAATTACATATGGTGCCAAAAACATGACACAGACTCAATGATGGCTCAGATGACACAGGATGGAACTGAATGATATTTCGTTACTCATGCCTGCATGCTTTAGAGAGAGAGCATACCTTTAGTCATTGTTGTATTTGCATGTGTAATTAGTTCTTATGTACAATTATTATGTTTTATTTGTTTGGATAGGTATTTGGACACTTGGAGACTAGGGTAAATTATTTTTTTAATGCTATAACTTTTGATTGTTTTGTTGTTGTGGAGGTGGGGGCGTAGCTGTGCACCGTGCTGTGGTGAGTGAAGTGAAGGGGAGATGAGTTGTGAATTGGCACCTGTGCTTAACACCTGTCTTATGTTTCAGTGAGGAGTGATTGGGGCTTTTAAGGGGAGGAAACAGCAGCAGTCGAGAGAGAGAGATAGAGAGCCCAGCTGAGAAGCTGTTTGTGTGTGTTGGCCGTTGCCATTTTGGAAATTTAAGTCTGTATGAAGCTATACTGTTGCGCATTGAAGCGAACGTATTGTGTGTCAATAAAAGTGACATTCCTGAGTTGGAATCGCCGTCTCCCGCTTCCTCATTCCTGAACCTCCTGACAGTTGTATCACACCACAATTTTATTCAGTTACAGGTGACATGATTGGAAACAAAACAAAAGCAGTTTTTTGGAGCTACCTTATTTACACGCTGAGATATCCAATTTCAAAACAGAAAAATAAGAAAAAAAGTAAAAAAAATTTTTTATTTTTCAGCAGTTTCTTAGGCTGAGAGTCTCAGAATTTATCATAATCTATATAATTAACAAAATGTAAAAAACAATAATTTAAAACGATACTAAACACTTGACCATCCTTGTTTGTTTGTCGATTTATAAGCCTTTAATTTTGGGTACGCAACTTAAACAGGAAATCTTTAAAAACACACTCAGAACTTAAAAGGTTAACTTCATCTTCCATCTAGAAAGTGTCCAAATACCTTTTGTCTTAATTTTAAATAAAATATGTAGTTTATAAAACAAAAAGTATTTAAACACAAACCTAACTTCTTTTTATGAAATGTTGTACATGAAAAGTGTGCTTGTGCAAAATTTACTTCAAACAGTTGCAATTTGGTTTGATATTTGTTATCTAATGCAATGACATTGATACATTATTAAGAGTGGCTAAAGTATCCAAATACTTTTTGCCTCTGTATGAAGTCTTTGTATGAAGCAGATGGGAGTTTAAGGATGAAAAGGAGATGGGTTTTATTTGTTTTTTGCAGGTTATGTACATTGTGTACATTTGTCTCACCAAGTGTTGGTGCACTAAGAGCCATGGCTCCATAGAAAGAGAAGGGTCCGGTTTCAAACTTCATATTTTCACTCCCAGCCTCCACTTCCACACGGCCCTGCGCACAAAGAGAGAGGGAATGATTCTGGCTGGTTAAACACACACACAAACACATCATTAGACAAGCATATTGCTTAACCGAACAAACCAGTCCAACTGGTGGCCCTAACACCAGTTGCATGAACTGTAGGTTTAAACATACACATCTTGCTGAAAATACACCCAATGAACTATTACAATAATATTTCACCCTGTAATTACTGAATTTGATTAATATATATATTTGGAGCTTGAGAGTCACACTTCACTATATCCTTTTGTTGTATGGAAGAGCCAATGTGAACATTCTTCAAAATCTCAGGGAAAGAAAACAATGACAGAATTTAAATTTTTGGCTGAACTATTTCTTTAAATAAAGCATGGATAAAGCCATGAGCCTTACTCCTACTTTAAACCAAAAGGTGAAAATACCACAAGGCCATTTTCCTAGACAAGTTTTAAGTCAAGTACAAAAATGTTTGGATGGGTGAATTAAAGTAATTTTTCTGGAAGGGTCGTCCCTAGGCCTGTACAGAAAAACAAATTGTGGACAGAGGAATAAATGAACCTAAAGGGAAAAACAAATAACCATTAAACAGTCTGAGAAGGCCATGGGTGAATTAAAACGCTAAGAGTGTGTGTATGAGTGTGTAAGCTCTCGTCAAGAGGAATGTGAGAACTGTAGCACAGTAAATCCCCTCTCAAACAACAATGAAGCACCCACACACACACAAGAGAGGGGCCAAATAGCTCCGAGTGACTGATGTCCACACAATGAGGCGCACAATGCATCATGATCACAATGTTGATACACACAAACAGAGAGCGATCAAGGTAGAGAGATTGTTTTGCGGGGAGAGTAACGCAGCAGCCAGAGTGAATCCTGTTTTCCTGGAAATATGTGATTGATCTCCTTTCACAAATATACGAAAAGACCGAGACCTCCTGAACGAATAAACAATGTACACACACACACACGCACACAAATAGCAGAAATGTAGGGATAGTTTTTTATAGAATGTCTTGACCTTGTGCTACTTAGTATACAAATTCATGGCTGTGAGGGGGGCAGCAATAACTTGTGTGTCGGCAAAGGAAAAAGTTCACATTTGTCAATCAAAAACACATTTCACAAAGCATTTCAGTCCTTAAAATGTCAACAATGAACAATCTCAGATAACCAAATCTTACAAATATCCTCACACACACACACACACGTGTTTCCTTTGCTATTTAAACAGCATACCATTCTGCAAAGCAAAGTCACAATGCAGTACCTACATATTTAGTCAAAACTGAGTTATGACCTAAATCTGGTCTCTATGTGATGAAAATCTGATAATCCATATTTGGCTGGACAATAAAATAATACATTTTTCTGTTTCAATGCTGCTGCAGTTTTTGCGTTTTGCATTTGTAGGGCAGCATGGACTGTCGTTTTTATATAAAGATAATTATAATAATTTAAATGAACATTAAACCACACCATAACTGTTGCCCGAAAAAAATATGTATGACTTGATTTCCTAATAGAGACAAAAACTCCTGCTATGTGTTTAAACACACACGGTTATAATAGTATGGGATTTTTAATTAAGTTTTTATTTGTATTTTGTATTCAATCTGTCACTCCAGTTTAGTTTTCGTTACTTTGTTAAAATACTTTCAACTATCCCAGCTTAATACACAGAGACAGCTTTAAGTAAGCCAATCGTAGGTTCATTTTCTCACAAGCTGTAAACACTGTGTCTCTGTGGTGCTATAAAAATTCCTCTGTTTGTTTTGAGTGACCCATCTTAAGATAGACTATAAAATTGACTCGACCAATGGTGTAAGTTGGAGGCGGGACTATCTGTTTGTTCGATCAAAGGCAGAAGGGGGCTGTATTTAGAAAGCTGTTTTGAAAACATTGTTTATTTTTGCAATTCCATTTGGTGGCACTAGTGCTGCAGAAATTACATCATATAAAATACTACACTTAAAGCTGAAGTGTAGCCTATTATTAAATATGTTTAACATCATTACATTTTTCAGTTGTGTTACATCTAGTGGCATTTCAATATTTAATGAAAGTGGCATGTAAATGTTTCAAATTTTATAATATACTACAAATCAAAAACTAAAACTTAATTAATCAAGGTGATTTGTAATTTATTTTACTTATTTGGAGTTATAAAAAATATTTTGGTTTAGTTTCAGTTTTTTTCCAATCATGTCAGTTTTCATTTTTATTTCAGTTAACAAAAATGTTTTAATTTAGTTTTAGTTTTCATTAATGATAATAACACTACACATACACATTTACCTTGCTAACTTGATGATTTTGTCACACACATGGTAAGTTTGCAATAACAGGCTATATATAAATAAGAAGAAAGACATTGTTTTTTTCTTTGTGTGTGTACGTGCAGAAGTTTGTGTGTGTACTGTCTCAGGTTAAGTTACATCACTAAATAACCTCTTCTTGCCATCAGTACGTTCAATCATTAATTTCATCATTCACATATAATGTGGAAGGCCAAGCACGCATTTAAAAATTACAATGTTTGTGTTTAACAAGCCTCTGTCTAAGTAACTTCCAAAAGTGCTCATGTTGTGGTGCACTTTGTGCAGTGAGGATGAGCAATAATCTCCAAGTATTTGTGCACAGATAAGAAAATTGCAGCAACCCTCTCTCCGCTCCAGCTGAAACAAGGGATGTGCAAAACTATATTTCAAAAACTGATTAGTTGATGGGTGGTCTGAACGAATAGTTGGTCTTAAGGGAGCCCTAAATTAGGCAGGTTTAGGGTCCAGTCCAATCAGACACTTTTTCATATTTTTTTTCTAACTGCTGATAAAAAAAAAATAAAGCTATACATTTTTTTTTTTTTTTTTAGATAAAATCAGTGGTCGGCCTCACTAACAGACTAATCGATAATCCTGACCAATCACAAAATGAAATTTAAAAGATTCAACACAACTCAACTTTTGTCTTGAATCGTAGTTTGTCTTACTTTTCTGTTTTAGGTAAAAAAATTAAATAAAAAAAGCACAAATTTGATTTTTTAAAAGCAAAAAAACCTCAATTTAAAACAACAAAATAAACATCACAAGGTTTTTCCTGTGTCGTATTTCAGTTTGTCTTAAATTTAGGTTTCATATTTTGAGGGAAAAATCCCTTTTTAAAAGCAAAATCAAAAACCTCAAATTTAAGAATAAAATAAAAGTATAATTTTGTCTGGGATTTTAGTTAGTCTTATTTGGCTAAATAAAAAAAAATAAATAAAAAAAAAACCTTTAAAGAAACATCTAAAGCCTAAATTTTAGATAACACAAATTAAACAACAAAATATTCACCTTGTCTTGCATTTCAGTTTGTCTTAAATGTAGGTTTTAGATTTTTTTTTTTTTTTTCATTTTAGTTTGTCTTAAAATTACATTTTTTGATTGTATTGAAACCTTCGTTTAAATTTAAGTGAAGTTTGTTTTAGATGAGAGAGAAAAATGTACATGGTCTTTCCAAGTCATTGTTGCACATATGCACAGCAATGCAACAGGAAAGGTGTTCTGGATCTTTAACACAAAGCCTGACACCTCTGAGAAAGCAGCATTAATATTTGATTAAGGTCACTCGGCCCACTCAGCTTGAAGTCTGGCAGGAGGCCGTCTTTAACTGATGCCAGGAAAGAAAGGTCTCCAAGTTGGAAAGTCTACTTGCATGCACACTAAATGTATTAAATAAGAATGATAATAATACAGCACATCCTGCTTGCACAAACACATCATCTGGCTGCTTTAAATAATAAATAACAAACATACAAACAGATGTCTCAAACTGCTGCTAGTGTGCACTTCATCACCTATTAATGAATTTCCTTCTGACAGTGAATAATCTACACTGCTGTAAACTGAAGTCAGACATTTGAACTCGGGCACTTGGACTTGGCAAGTTCAATTCATTACAGTTCAAGGAACAAAGATCATTAGTTCGCCGCAAAGACACTCTTAAGGGAGACAAACTAGATTTTTCATGTACATTTCATCTGTGTGATGATTTGATGTCATTAAATTGGTTTTGTCTTAATAACACCTCATTTCTTTGGAGGACTGTTGTGGTTTTGCATGTTCATGGTTAAAGACACCATGTGTGGGGTCCGTGATTCATTGAAGTAGGCATGAGATGTTTAGCCATCATTAGCTGAATGGTCTAATGATTGTTTAGAAGCTAAAAACAACATAACAATCCTGAGATAAAGTGAGAGAATGAATGAGGGAATACGTGATGGAGGATCGTTGGGGTTTAACACTGTGGGAAAAAGTACAACTTGTATCTTTAAGAATTAATCTGGACTTTTGCATGAATCGCTCCTAAAATATGATCTGAGCTTCATCAAAAGTCATAATTTAAAGGCAAAGTTCAACCAAAAATGAAAATTCTGCTATCATTTACTCACCTTCATGTATTCCTAAACCTGTTTGACTTACTTTCTTCTGTGGAACACAAAAGGAGATGTTAGGCAAAAATGTTAGACTCAGTCACCATTTAAAGGGATAGTTCACCCAAAAATTTTAATTCTCTCATTATTTACTCACCATCATGCCATCCAAGATGTGTATGACTTTCTTTCTTCTGCAGAACACAAATGAAGATTATCATGAAAATATCTCAGCTCTGTAGGTCCATACAATGAAAGTGAACTGGTGCCAAAATTTTGACACTCCAAAAAGCACATAAAGGGAGCATAAAAGTAATCCATACGACTCCAGTGGTTAAATCTTTACCTTCAGAAGGGACATGATAGTTTTGGGTGAGAAACAGATCAATATTTAAGTCAATTTTTCTAGAAATTCTTCACCATGCCCAGTAGGGGGTGTATGCAAGAAAAATTTGAATCACCAAACAAGAATGTGAAAGTGAAAGTTAAAGTGGACACTGACTGAGAATTTATAGTAAAAATTTACTTAAATATTGATCTGTTTCTCACCCACACCTATCATATCACTTCTGAAGGCACTGACTTAACAACTGGAGTCATATGGATTACTTTTACGCTGAGATTCACAATGTTGGCACCCATTCACTTGCATTGTATGGACCAAAAGAGCGGAGATATTCTTCTAAAAATCTTCATTTGTGTTCTGCTGAAGAAAGACAGTCATACACATCTGGGTTGGCACGAGGGTGAGTAAATAATGAGACAATTTTCATTTTTGGGTGAACTATCCCTTTGATTTCATTGTATGTAAAAAAAAAAAAAAAAAAGAAAGAAAGAAAGCAGCACTGAAAGTGAATGGTCATTGGATAAGATTCTGCCCAAAATCTCTTAAAAAAAAAAAAAAAGAAAAGAAAGTCATACTTGTTTGAAAAGGACATGAACATTTTTGGGTGAATTTACATTTTCACAGTGGTAATATATATAAGTAAACAAATGGTTCACATAATCAAGCTTACTGATGGGAAAAGCATGGGCAGACTAATATTTAGTAGCTAAACCTGCTTTATTGGCAATGACCTTTACCAAAGGCTTTTATTGCTACTTCACTTTTATTGCTTACAATTTATTTGGTGCATTTCTTTATAAGAAACAATTTCAATTCAGGCAAATTTTTGGGTTGCCTTTCTAAATAGGTCTGCTCAACTTTTTTTTAAGTTTCACAATACAGACAGCAACAAATTAGCATTCTGCTCAACACACCGCGTTTCTAGTTCACAATGGCTAGAGATACATTATAAGCTTTTCCTTATATAACAAAGATATATTTAGTTTATCAAACAACTAACCCTAACCGGAGTCAGAGCAATCCAAACATCACCAATTACCAAAATAAACTTGTGTAATTTCAAACCTTTTTTGTTTTAGGTACCCACACAGTCTCATCTGTACGGTTCATTGACACCAAACCTGAAACATGTTACTTTAACTCATATTATGGGCTGACTATTTATCATTTTAGTATTGCAGTAATATGACTATAGTCACTTTAACCCTTAAACGCATGCCTTGGGTCTATAGTGACCAGAGACCTCATTCCTAACCCTGTACGTCATCCATATTTTGGAGTTGTGCCCACACTTCTTCAACATTCCTCCATCTGTCTCTTATAAATAGTCTAACACACAAAATGCAAAATTTGCACACACACAAAAAGAAAATGGTTAAAAACAGTTTAGGTACCAAAAGTGCATAGGGTCTTTAGAGACCCTAGATGTGTAAGTGTCACTTTTTTGCACTTCCTTTAATTATAGTTTTTAGGATTATTTCATATCTATATAAGTTTACTATCACAGGATATCTATTTTTTTTTATTATTATTTTCTGTGCAACAATGGTGATTTATCAGTATTTCATATGAGTGTTCACACACATATTATACATGTTATTTCTTTCTCAAGGTGGCACTGTTGTTTCAGTGATTGACTTGATTTACATTTGACACTAATATTTGATGAAGAAACAACATGGAAGTAAACTATAGCAAGTACAACACATGAACAATATGATATGACTATTGTCATTTGGATGACAAATTATGTAAATTGTGCAGGTGTTATATTTGATACCAATCTGTCCATTTAAAATCTAATTTCCAATGTTTGTAGAACAGCATTCTTCCACCTCAGAAATATTGCTAAGTTATGTCACATGCTCTCTGTTGCTGATGCCGAAAAATGAATTCATGCGTTCATGACCTCAAGACTAGATTATTATAATGCATTACTGGGAGGATCTCTTTATCTCATCAATAAATAAACTTCAATTGGTTCAAAATGCAACAGCCAGAGTGCTGACAAGAACCAAGAAATATGATCATATTAGCCCCATTTTATCATTGTTACTTTGGCTACCTGTAAAATTCTGTTAACTGCATACAAAGCTTTGAATGGTCTAGCTCCACAGTACTTAAGTGACCTTCTGTCACGCTATATTCCATTTACGTTCATTACGATCGCAAAATCCTGGCCTGTTATTAGTTCCTAGAATATCAAAATCCTTTTCCAAAAAAAGATCCTTTTCCTATTTGGCTCCAAAACTAAGGAATAGTCTCCCTAACACTGTTCGGAACACAGACACACTCACTCAGTTTAAGTCTAGACTAAAGACTCATCTATTTAGCCAGGCATACACCTAATTTATCCATCAACTCACAATTAGGCTGCTTTAGTTAGGTCTGCCGGAACCAGAAACATTTATCATGATCTATAACTCTCCAAAAAATTGAATGGCATCTACGTTAATATTCTTCTATTTGTTTCAACCTCTGGATTCAAATCCCGAGGTCACCAGAGCAGACCAGATCAAGCTCCGTTCCTGCTTGGTGTCAGACTCCACTGCTATGTGTCTCTGAGTGATGATGACTAAATGCAGCCAGTGCCAGCCAGACATCACTTCAGTCTATTACGATGGACCTCAGAGGATGAACTGATGCCATCTCCAACCACAAGACATGGAATACTTCATATGCCACTGCCTGAACCTTGGACTTAGGATAGACCTCACCAAAATTACCTGCCGGTTGATGCACGTCACTGATCTCTGCCTGCATCACCTTGTGTATTGATGGACTACACTCTTGAAATGGAATACATAGACTATCAATGAATTGCCAACAAAGGACTTCATCGGCCAACTAACAAAGGACAATGCATCTATGTGAACTTCTGCAGTTAATCCAGGATGAACTTCAAAGACATTAGTCATTAATCTTACAGTTCTTACAAAAGTAACACTTAGTTTACTAATTTAAAAACCATGACTTGCACTGCACACAAATAACTAATACTGGCATTATATTCATGCTGTTTAGCCAGAGGGGAACTGGCCCATTGAGTTCTGTGTTCCTTGCCACAGTCGTCTTCGGCTTGCTCACTGGGGTTCTAAATACAATTATTATTTAATTATTTATTTTTATACACAATTTACAATCATATTTAATCAAACTACACAATGATGACTCTCAGACTTTATAGATAATACACATACATTTTCTGCTAAAGCATGATTTTCTGTAAAGCTGCTTTGAAACGATGTGTGTTGTGAAAAGTGCTATATAAATAAAAATGACTTGACATCTATTTAGACTTAAACAGTGCCTGAGAAAATACATGTGCAGCTTATATATATCTTTTGTGTATTTTTTGTGTTATGTGCAGCTCTATATGTTTTTGACAGCCAGTTGTGTCTCATGAAATTTCTGCGTGAAAGTAATGAATCCTGTTCTAGATTTGTCCTTATTTGTTACATTATCTCTTTAATATATGATAAATTAAATATCAAAATATATATTATTTTATTATTTTCTAATTGTCTTGAAAATATTTTGAAATTTGACACTATCTGGGCATTTTGTAGATCAGTTTGTGATAGATATCCGTGCCGGGTCTCTAAAGAACCGAATGTGTAAGAGTGTTTGTTTTATGAAATTCCCATGCATTTAAGGGTTAAAAAACTAAATATAAAGTAGATACTGTGGGTGAAAAATAGACCCATTAACTAACAAACATATTGTGCTAAGAAATTTTAAAAACGTTTTGTTTCCTTTCCTTAAAAGGGAACTGAAAAAGCAAGAGGTTAGTTAAGTCTAGTAATTTATTTGTATAGCGCTTTTCACGATACATTTCGTTTTAAAGCAGCTTTATAGAAATTAAATGTATTAATTATATTTATTATAATACTTTATTAATTAGATTTATTATATTATGTATTTAAATCTAAATTTAAAATTAATATTAAATTAATCTATTAAAATCTTTGGGAATGTGGTGCCAGAATATAATGCCAACCAGATGCCAATGCTCCATGCCAAAGCCTGCTGTCTTAAACAGCTTAAAACACCTCGCCTGCCTAATTGGCTTTAGGATCCCTCAAAGCCCAGATTCTGGTCAACTCGGGTCATCAGCAGTTAAATCTACAGCAGGCCCCAGAGCTGGAGCATTTCAGATTGTGCTGTTACCTGCAGTACTAGTATGAAGTAGTCCACCGGTTTGCCACGCTGGTAAAGGTAGTGGTGCTCTGATCGCTTGTCGTTCTCGTTGAATTTGATCTCTTGGATCACATCAGGGTGCTTAAGGATTCGAAGAAGAACTTTCTCCGATATTTGAGATGGACTGAACAAATTAACCTCTGCAAAGACACAGAAAAGGGTATAGAAAGATCATGTAAAAATACATTTTAATTAGTATTACCTGTAGCTCAACTGGTACCAACAACGCCAAGGTCATTGGTTTGATTTCCAGGAAACACTCATAATGAAAATATATATACCTTGAAAGTGTCTGAAGAAATATAAAAGTGTAAAGGATTAAAATAGTAGAGCAAGTCAAAACAGATAGTGTTTCCCCTATATGCCTTCGGCAGCGGCACACCACCACTGAGTGCATTCGAGTGCAGACTGTGAAGGACCATATTTATTGGTTTGACCCACTGAACGAAAATGCCCCTTCACTGAACAAGTGAGGATCGGATCTGTTGACCGACTGAAAGAGAGGAGTAGGGTTATGTCATTCGTTTACTTCGGTAATCTCGTTCAACAAGGAGAGAAAGCGGCTGGATGAAGAATGGGTAAAAGTGACTGATGACATGACATCAGGACATAACTGAATCACTTATAATTATTTTTAGGCTAATATTGTTGTCTTTTTGTATAGTCATGCACAGCAGTTCACAAAATGATAGCTATGCTTTGTTTTCATTTGTGGGGAAAACGCAATAAATGTGACATTTATTGTAGCGATAGGTTTTTGTGGTTTTTGACAGAACTTTAAACTATAGAAGTTGTGAAATGATTGATTCATGTTCTATAATTATTGTTAATAAATGGAGAACAAAAAGGAACGCTTAAGACAGATGAAACATACTGCCAATAAACAGACAGTTACAATAATTTGTGGTTTGACAGTATTCTTCAAGGGATTTAGTTTAGTTTTATAAATTTATAAATGTTTATTATAGAAAATTAAAATATTATGAATGAATATTAGCTGGCTAACTTAAATGATCTAAAAACAGTTTAAAAAACCAAACACCATCTATGCAACAGAGTGGAATACATTAAATGCGCACCCTTTATAATGTCATTGGGGGCTGAGCCCCCCTAAGATTAAAATCCTAGCATCGCCCCTGGTTTATATTATCTATTTGTATTTATGTTTAATAAACATTTAGTTATTGGACAGTTAATACTACAGCTATCTGGGCTTCCTGAGCCCTTCAAGTATCAACAGCTTCCAATAAATAAAAACACATGACAAGGCAAACATGAATAACCCATCTATAATGATTCTAAGGATGTTTTAAGCTATTCCTCCACCAACACACACAAACAGGGGTCCGGCATTGTGGGCTTCTGGATGTGCGCACAACACCACTGCTGCTGAAAAAAAATCTAAGGGGAAAAACTGAGATACACTCATGTTTTACACCCATGAAACATCTATCTTGTTCATAGCACTAAAATATAATCAAAAATGCCATCCAAATTGCATTTTGTCACCTAAAATCCTATAAACAGATCATCAAATTCTTAATGGCGTTAACTAATGTAGATTTCTCATTCTATAATAATGACAGTAAGCTGACTGCACACTGATAAAGTATGTTCTCTAAACTCCCTCTTATATAGCTCAATACCAGCCCTTGTTTTACTCACAATCCATTGTACTGACTGACAGTCCACTGACTGTTACAACACCACTATATATTTTAACTTATTGTGGGTCATGATGGCATGGAGGGGATGTAATGCCAGAGAAGAACTTTACATGCTTTACAGTCATTCTGGGGATGGCTGTGATTGGTTGTTTACCTGTTGCAAGGAAGCGGTGAGCGGCCAACAGCAGCTGAGGAGAGATCTTGACTTTAGATTCACTCTCTTGTTTGAAGGCAGAGAAGTCACGCTTGTTCTTATTGTGTGCCACTTTCTTTCTGTTGCGATTATCAGCTGAAAATACAGAATATTCACAAAAAGTTCAGAGTATGAATTCATCTGAAATTGAGCTAAATAGTTAAACATTTGAAAACATGTTTCACAAAAGGTTTTAAGCTTGTAGTGCTGTAAATACTGTGCTGTATATTATATACTACATATTATTTACTATACTATATGTACTATATTATAGTGACAAACAAATAATATTATAATAAATCTTAATAATATTTTAACTCCTCCAAAGATTGCACTGGTACCATGAAACCCCTAAAATCATGAATATGAGTTCTTTAAAAATGCTGAGTATGTGTCTGTGATTTTGTAAGAGGCAGCTATGCGTGTCACAATCTTGCATGTGAATTGGTATAGATGCAGCCCAGCAACAGGAAGTGTAAAAAAGTATGTTTTTTTTTTTTTTTAAGAGTCCTGTACTTAAATGTTTTGATCTAGCCTATGAAGTGTCAAAAGGATAGTTCATGCAAAAATTTACTCACTCTCATGTTGTTCCAAACCCATATACCTTTTTTTTTTTCTTCCATGGAACACAAAAGGCAAATGATGGCAGAATTTAAATTTTTGCATGAACTATCCCTCTCAACACACAAGGTTAGCACAATGTTGTTCCCGAGAATTGTGTTTAATTGTATTCTCAACAAAACCGAGCTAATGTTTCGAGCTAAATGTTCTTGATCTGACCTTAATGTTCTTCATCACGGTTTTGGTGAGAACATAATTTAAAAATTCTCAGGAGCAAAACCTTGCTGACCTCGTTGTGTTTTGTTATTGATATACACTGAAAAAAGGGAAAGCAGCTCTATTGAAAAAGCTAATTCAGACTTCTAACAGATGGTGTTCACTCAACAATTTTTACTGCTTTCTCAATTAACTTTTTTAAAATGAGCTAATGCAACACAATCCTTTAGCATTTCTCAACTAAATCTCATTGTGTACAATCCATCTATGCTCACTTAATGCAATTGTGTTGGGACTACGTGATTAATATTTGTTATTATTGCCATTAACGTATTGCTAAATCCGGACAGGAGCTTTCCAGTTCCAAGCATTCTTTGCATGGGACTGGACTTGGAGAGTAAATTTAAAAATGAATTGCTATTTTAATGTATTTCTATGCAAACTGAAACAAGTAGGAGACTTGTTAGTGTTTAATTTTCGGTTATGTTGGGATTTAAAGAAGTTTATGTCATGTTTAATTTTTTTGGAGGTTACCATTATGTAGAAGAGTGGAGATAATGGTTAGGTTGAGGTTGGGTACATTACTACTGAAAAATAAGTGTGTTTTGCTTTTCTTATAAAGCAAATACTGGGGGATCATCAGTATAATGACTGATTGGGGATCTGTAAACAGCAGCACCACACTTGTTATACATACAAAAATATATATAAAATATGCTAATTTGTTTGTTGCTAGCTAGAAACAAGATGCAAAGTTCAATAGAGTTATTTTAACAGATCAAATTTAAGTTAGGATAACTCAATTAATTTAGGTTATTGCTACACAAAGTATTTGAGTAGAGCCTACATTTTAATTTCATATCAAAGAAACTAATTTTCATTGTGTGGAACCAATATCCACAATTGAATTAAGTTAAACCAACACATTTCTTTTTTTTAGTGTACGTTTTTGATTTGTGCAATTGTATTGGGTACTTCTTAAATGTGCATGCTTCATATGATATTTAATTTTGATTTATATAAAGGTAATAAATGAAATGCGGTCTATACAACAACATGCATACACAACACAACAAAACTAATTTAGACCCACTCACTGTAAAGATCAGACTCATCCAGGATTTCTGATTTGATGATCTCTTCAATGACATCTTCCAGGGTGACCAATCCCAGCACCTCATAGAACGGATCTCCCTCCCCCTCGTTATTAACTTTCTGAACAATTGCCAAATGGGATTTACCTGGAGAAGAAGAAAGGTTAATCAGATCAATTGAGAAATCGTCTAATCAATCATAACAAATGTTACTTTGCTGTTTTACAAAAACACTAAACATTCATAAAAAAGTCAGTTACTCTTTCAATGACTGAGATGAATGATTTTTAATAATAAAGGATGTGCTCTCAGAAACCATATAGCAGAGAACACATTAATAAAAGAATCAAGCAACAAAATGTTTGTCCAAATCTTTCCACAAAAAACAGACGATACAAGTACTGTTTTACATTCAATCATCCAACTCATTAAGAAACATTTATAATACACATTATTATCTATCTAAATTTAGAAACAGGGATTGAAATAAGGTACTTACACTCGTAAATATAGAAATACTGAAGAGTTTGAATGCTTTCTATGACAGAGGGAGGTTATGAAGCTGACAGTATGGAAGAGAAACAAAGACAGACCCTTATGAAAAAAGTACTATGGCAGTACTGTGATACAGAAATGGAATCAGATGATGTCCATTTTCATCTATTATGGTATTTACATGGTACTCCAAGTTACTTCAGGCTTTTACCATGGTCCCTTGTCCAAAAACCATGTTAATACCATGATACCAAATTAAAAACATTACCCATTTTTGAGCAATGAAGCGATATTAAAGACAAAACACAGAACTGTAATGTCTTCTGCACAAACAGTGTCAAGGACAAATGACAAGATAAGGGTTAATGCAGTTTATCAGATTGAGAATGTCTATTGTGCCAATGCAGCATACAAAGAACCAGGAAATCCTAATGAGTTTGTTCATCAAAACAAAAAGCCCACTCAATATAGGTCTACAAGTTACACATAGAGACAACACCATGCTGCAATGACATTCAGAATGAGAAGTAGTCAAACCAGTGAATGCACAATAACATATTGGATTTTGAGTTTCACTTACAAAATATTTCAAGATCATCTTAACATCCAAAACTACAACACTTCCTGTCTAATATAAAGGCTTAAACTACTAACATTCAGACTGTCCACAACTATATAGACCACAGCGGTCACAGGATACTAGTGGGCTCTACTGATACATATAGGGCTCTATTTTCGTAATGCGCAAAGACGGTGCGCTATGCCTTAACCAATTTTCGTGAGAGCGCTAATTCTAACCACAATTTTTGTGCCAGCGCAAAGCGCAAGTGTGCGTGGTTGGGAGTGTTTGCACTATCTGTGGGTGTATGCGTGCAAACTGTTGGTATACTGTATGGTAATAAGTGGCGCAAAGCGCAATTTGCTTTTTCCTGAGAAATAGGTCACTGCGCTAAGACTTTACAATGCCACGTCTGTTTTCAGCGCAAAGTCCAAATTCAGTTCCTGCATTTGCAGTTTAGAGATTCCACCAGCAAGTGGTAATGAAGTTCATGTCCAGACTCTAAAAATATAGTGGATTTTCAAATTATGTCCATGACAATCACTGTTGTAGCCATTTTAATTAAACAAATATCTATGAGATTTGTGTTAAACCTTCTATAGTTCATGGTTTATTTTTCAATTATTATTATTATTAGGGCCCGAGCACCGATGGTGCGAGGACCCTACTGTTCTTCTAGGTATTTATTATTATTTAGTTTTTTTCCCCAAATGAATCGCATTTTGGAGGGCCTAAACATACTCGAAAACTCATGAAAATTTGCACACGCATCAGAAGTGCCGAAAATTTACATCTGATATGGGTTTCAGAATTAGGTGTGGCAAAATGTCTCGATAGCAGCACCTAAAAACTTTCAACGATGTGCGTTTTTTGGTACGTTTCACCTACACGTACGAAAATCGGTACACGTGTAACATGCCAATACCTACAAAAAAGTCTCTTGGACCCATGCCCTAAACTCAACAGGAAGTGAGCCATTTTGATTTTTCTCTTCAATTTTTGCTCACTTTTTGCCATTTCCAGGCCTCGTACATTAACGATTTCATCAGATCTACTTCATATTTGGTTACTGTAATCTAAAGGCCTTGGCGATGCTAAATTGCGAAGCTTTTGAGTTTTTACAGCACGGCGTGGCCGTGACGGTCTGACAAAGTTCGATGTTTTGCCATGAAACTAAGTTGTTATAACTCATACATACAATGTCCAATCTGCCCCAAACTTCACGTTTGATAATAGTCCCGGCCTGAATACATCTACGTGCCAATATTCAGTTATAGTCATAGTGCCACCTACTGGCAACAGCAAATTCCAGGTCTTGTACTTTAACAAATTCCTCCCAGAGATTTAAACAGATCAACATTATATTTAGTCAGTCTTAATCTAAAGGCCTTGGTGATGTTAAATTGTGAAGCTTTTGAGTTTTCGTTGAAGGGCGTGTCCGTGGCGGCCTGACAAAGTTCGATATGAAACGAGTCACATTTTTGAGGCCTAAACATGCTCGAAAACTCATGAAACTTTGCACACGTCTCAAAGTGGGTAAAAAATGACATCTGATACTGGTTTTAGAATTAATTGTGGCAAAGTGACTCGATAGCAGCAGCTACAAAATTCAACGAAGCAGCCCTCACGCCACGTTTCACCTACACATAAGAAAATCGGTAGGCATACGTAACATGTCAACACGTACAAAAAAGTATCTTAGAACCATATCCTAATCCCAACAGGAAGTCAGCCATTGTGATTTTTCTCTTCAAATTTTGCTCAGTTTTTGCCATTTCCAGGCCTCGTACTTTAACGAACTCCTCCTAGAGATTAAATCGGTCAGTCTAATCTAAAGGCCTTGGCGATGCAAATTGCGTAGCTTTTGAGTTTTCTTTGAACAGCGTGTCCGTAGCGTCCTGATAAAGTTCAATGTTTCACAATGAAACAGGAAGTTGTTATAACTCAAACATAAAATGTCCAATCTGCTCCAAACTTTACATGTTTTGTAAGAGTCCCGGCCTGAATACACCTACATGCCAATATTCAGTTATAGTCATAGCGCCAACTACTGGCAACAGGAAGTGTCATGTTTTACACCATGATGCACTCCTATTACAAACATGTTAAAATATGTCAGCAAGTGCTAATCCACGCTAGTGTAGTGGAGTGCCGCTATTTTACCACACTAGCAACACTTAGCTAACTGTTGTGATCAACACTAATACCAAATATATATCTCGATTTTGATCTAAATCACACAATGTGGGATGATATATATTGGGAAAGGTGTTCTGCACTTTAATCCACTAGTAGAAGTTTTGTTCGATTTGCTTCAAAATTGCCTACACAAAAGCCCAGTAGCCTACTATTTTGTAAGGCATACCTGATCTGTTAAACTGCATTTCCATGGCATACATGCTTTGAAAAATAGTCCAAAACTTGTATGTTGAAGCCATACCTGGTCACACACACTGATTTGATGAGTTTTCATTGAAGGGAATGTCCGTGGTGGCCTGACAAAGTTCGATGTGAAACGAATCATATTTTTGAGGCCTAAACATGCTCGAAAGATCATGAAACTTTGCACACACCTCAGAAGTGGCAAATATTTACATCTGAAACAGGTTTTAGAATTAAGTGTTCAAAATGGCTCGATAGCGCCACCTACAAAATTTCAATGAAGCAGCCCTCATGCCACGTTTCACCTACATGTAAGAAAATTTGTTGGCATATGTAACATGTCAACATGTACAAAAAAGTCTCTTAGAACCATATCCTAAACCCAACAGGAAGTCAGCCATTTTTATTTTTCTCTTCAATTTTTGCTCAGTTTTTGCCATTTCCAGGCCTCGTACTTTAACGAACTCCTCCTAGAGATTAAATCAGATCTGTTGTAAAATAAAAAGCCTTTACCTCCTTAAATCTCCTGTCCTCTCAGAATTACATACAAATACATGATCTGAAGAATGAAGTACATATCTATGTGTAAAAATAAAGTGCTAAAAAGTGCTACAAAAATGTAATGCCATTCCCCTGTTCCCCTGGCACAGCAGCCCCAACGTGCACCAGGGTGCGAGGGCCCGTTCATCGCTTCTTGCAGCTTTAAATATATTTACAATTGTATTTATAATTATTTTATATTGGTATTTTTTCCACCTGTTGTCATAGAGTGATTTTTAAGTCACTACAAAAGGGGCCCATGGAAGTTGGAGAGAGCAAAATGTTTGTTTTTGGTATGATTTTTTTGACCAGTTCATTATTTTTATTATATTTTCGTTTAGTCTGAAGTGCAATTTGAATTTAGAAATATTTTTGGATACATTTTTCGTGTTTCAAGAATTTGAAAGGTAGAAGTGAAGAGTGTGCTGATACAGTTACTGTTAATACCATGATTAATTAAAATGATTAATATTATTTACATTCTCTATAATTTAATGGAGCCTACATCCATATCCTGAACCACATTTTCCATGCTTATAAAAGGAGCGTGTCGCATTCAAAGGCCCATATTTCTATTCCTCTAATTAATTGCATATAGTCCATTTGCACTACCAACTTCTTATGCATGTGGTGTCTTTGTTTATATTACTGGTGCTTGACAGGGAACTAACTATATAATAGGACGTAGGCGGTGCCGGAGAAGAACCTCAGTATTAAATTACACTTGACCCAGCCCATTAGCGCATTGCACGTGTAATATCGCCAAACCCACTTGTGCCTAGACTTAGCGCATGCTTGCACAAAAATACCAAAACTTTATGGCCATGCCCACTGACGTGTATAACTTATGGCATAGCGCTGTGCTTAGCGATAGCGCTCTTAAAACAGGGCCCATAGTATATATAGGAAAGGTAACCCTAATAAAAACAAAACTTAAGACTCTTACAAAAAAAAAGCTGTAACAGTCCTATAGAGACAGACTGTAATAACATGACACTTTGATATAAACCATAGTACTGAATAATTACCATATTCATATACCATGCTCACTGTTTACATCATACGCCTATTACCATGTCACAATGTCCAAACGCATTGTATCATTTCCCAAAAAAAACATTATAATGCAATAGTAGGTTAGTGAACAGACTGTGAAGAGTTAAATTTGCCTGCGTATCTGCCATCTCACTGTAAGTAATCTGAAAAAATCTGCCTGTGACAGGATGTAGCTAATAAAGCCTGCACACCACAGGCAGTCTAAACTGCCTGAACTTGAGTGATGTAGAAAAAGACTACATATAAAGTTCAAGAAAACTTACTCAAGATGGAGTCTTTGGTGTAAAAAAAAAAAATATAAAAAAAACAGAAAAAGAAAAAGAAGGTGTTTTGTGTAAAATAATTTCAACATGGCTTTGGAACAGAGCAGATGTGTCAGCGGGTAGGGCAGAAAATGAGCCAAAATCATGATGACAACAAGAAAAACAAATTTCAGACTGTAAATCTAAATCAGTTTCTCACAGAAATGACATCATCTGATCCACACACACACACACATTTATCTGAGTCAGACAAAGACACCCATACTTATTTTTGTCTAAATCTTGTGAGTCATGATCTCTTAAAGCAAAGTTTTAATTTCTTAAAAAGAGAACTGTGTGTGGATGCCATCTGTACTGTTTACTTTATTTCACAAGCCAGCAGCATCTTACATGAATCCCTTCGACTATGAAAATGAACAGATTATATCCACAACAACATCATAAACAAACAAACAGTTGTGTTTACACGGGCACGTTCTTGCTTGTCAAACACAGAGGTGAAAGGGTTTGATTTAAACCTGTTGGGTCACTTTTGATTGGGTTACACCTCTAATGGTTTATGTATTTAGGCCTGATTGTTCAGTTTAAAAGATGCCACAATATTCAAAATCAAGGGCTTTCTATCAGTAAAATATTCATTATTAGTACATGAAGCAGTCAGCCAGTGCTTGCACTTAAGACTTGTTAAAACCGCTTTCAAAAAATATGTTCACAGACTCACGTCCAACAGAAAATAGTTTGTGACGGAAAAAGGACATTTTGCTAAACTGAGCCTCAGTCCCCTGAGCAATGAAGCACTTTGTGGCATCTTTAGTTGCACATGTGGTTTTTGGCTCTGCAGTGTCATTAATGGTCAGTTTCTAAAACTCATCACACAGTTACATCACTGCTGCACTATGTTAACTGGACAGATAAGGGCAGTCAAACTGCAAAATTAAAAGTTTATGTCTCACAAAATGTTTGGTTTCTCTGGCCTATCCCTCACTGTGTGTCAACACTAGAATAATGTCTTAATTTATGACATATAAAACACATGTGACAACCTGCCCTGATAAAAATGT
This sequence comes from Myxocyprinus asiaticus, assembly GCF_019703515.2. Classification (NCBI taxonomy): domain Eukaryota; kingdom Metazoa; phylum Chordata; class Actinopteri; order Cypriniformes; family Catostomidae; genus Myxocyprinus; species Myxocyprinus asiaticus. Next base: position 9,424,097 of record NC_059346.1, on the reverse strand, counting down.
GACAATATGCCTCAACCTGACTTAAAATACATGTGTCCTAAGAACACATTTAAACCTTTTGGTTAAAATCTATAGTTACATTATATATAGTTGACACTTGCCTGAATGCCAGTGTGGTTTGTTTATGTTCGCTTGTTTACCCAGCTATAACAAAAATATCAGGATAGTGAAAATTTACTTTGGAGGGTAGAATTCACAAAAATGATTCTAAATTAAAAGAGGATGTTGAACTAGTTGTTTGAAACCAACATACAAAACCTTGGCTAGAGAAAACACACATTTGGGCAACTGGTCTTTTGACAACTTCCCCATTTTGACAACTAGCCCCAGTTTCCCCTATCTAATCAAACTATCCAACATACCATTGCTGAGCTTAAATCAGGTGAAATATAGAAAAACAGGATGATGGCTGAATTTTGCCTGTTTTTCTTTTTTTTTTTTTATGTTTCATAAAATGTCTCATGGTGTTTACAAGTAGGAGCACAGCTGTGAAAACTTAAAAAAAAAAAAAAAAAAAAAAGGGATATTTTAAAAATTAACCTCTCCCTACTGGGAGGACATCCAGTAGTAGTAATGTGTATTTTAGAGGTGTACATGTATATTTCTGCTTTTCTTTTGTTTCATATATATTTGAATCTATATGAAGTATTGGGTTGTGTTCTAAAGATATGTGGTTAAAGGCGTAGTGAGTGATACCGTCAAACTTTGATCAAATAAAAAGGACACAAAACCGTAAATTTTTGTTAAAATAATCTAGTGAACATCTCTCATTCATTTCAAAGTGCAAATGCTGTTATTTTCAAAACTAATGGTTATTATGTGGGACATTTTTGTCCTATTTCTCAAAAATCAAAGAAGTGTATGTGTGCATGAAGTAGAGGAAATTCTAACACACACACAAACACACACCAGATGCACAGTCAGCACTAATCAATCTATGGCATGACAGGAAGTGTGGGATAGGAAGAGAGGAGTGTATTTATGACACTGTAGCCAGATTCATGAACGCCTGCGCACAGAAACACAACAGACTGTGATCCTATTAGAATACGGAGAGGCTTATGGCATGACAATACAGACAGAGAGCTGACCTAATCCACTTAGCACAACCGACCACTGACCAAAACAAAATAAAGTAGCAAAGGTTGGACAAAAACATGTGGCTTCTCCACTTACTGACTGTATGATCTGATCTGTAATTGGCCTCAGATACGTGTAGGGGGGGCCACAAAACTCCAGAGTCTGCAATGAAAACCCTAATACATTGACTTTACTCAACTGATTGAGTAAACTCGTTCCCTCAATTGAACCGAGTAATTTCGTCTCCAAAACCTGTGTAACTTGGTGATCATTTAGAATGAACTTAAATATTTAAGATAAGGTAACTAGATGCAAGTAGACTTAAAGGAATAGTTCACCCAAAAATGAAAATTCTCTCATTATTCACTTACCCTAATGCCATCCCAGATGTGTATGACTGTCTTTCTTCAGCAGAACACAAATGAAGTTTTTTAGAAGAAGATAGAGCTCTGTCAGGTCCTTATAATAGAAGTACATGGGTGCCAGCATTTTGACGGTCCAAATGTCACATTTAGGCAGCAATAAAATAATCCACACGACTCCAGTCGATCCATAAATGTCTTCTGAAGTGAAATGATAGGTTTATGTAAGAAACAGGTCGATAATTAAAACATTTTTCACTTTAAATCGGCGCTTCCATCCAGGGCTCTGATGCAGTTTGAAATGGCCGAACTCTCACGTGACGATCGTTCTTCTGTTGAAAATAAGCACAGCTTCCGAATTCTCACATGAACTCACCGACGTGCTTATGTCACGCTTCGTGTCAGCTGCTGACAGGAAGCGATTTTTAATAGTTAATAACTGTGCTTCAGTTGAAATGCACAATGAGTAACAGGGTCTAACTTGACCAAAGGGGGCTCAGATCACCCTAATGGTGACATCACATGTACAACTATTTCCAACAAAACAACATATATAATGCTACAAAAGAGCTAAAACCTCTATGAACTCTTAATAACAACTACTTAAACGTCCCCATATGTTCCCTTTGACCAAAGAAACATAATTATATAATTCAAGTGCAAGGCATTATGGGTATTTCCCTTAGCCTCAATTTTGTACTCAATAGTTTGAGTTGTTAACACTTACAATCTGAAAGTCAATGGATATTTAAGAAAAATAAGTTCAAGGAACATAGATATTGGAGTTGTTTCATTAACATGTTTAATTAAGACAACTTGATTTTACCAGTAATAACAACATAAGGGTTTACACAGTGAGACGATGAGGATAGGTGGTTGAAGAAACGGGTCCAACTTGCAAGCAATCTTTCGAATAACTACTCTACCGTAAACATGCAAAGTATGACAGAAATAACACCAGCAGAATTCAAACAGTGACTCAGCTGAAATACGCCTAAAGTTTTGCTGCATCAGAATAGCATAAGCAACCAGATACACGTGCATACACACATGTGCCCAAGCAAGACATTCCTAAAGGAACTCACATCCTGATACAGAGCAGCCTTTGCAAGACACAACCTGTTTTTTTGGGGGGGTGGGGTTTCAGACGTCTTGGTCCTGGAAGTATTTTCCCCATTCATTTTTTCCATAGAAAGAGAGTTCTAAGCCATGAAACAAACCAACAAGCTCTGAAGTAAATCCCAACATGACAATCTTTGATTTGAAGCAAAAAAGTATTTGAAAATCAGGCAAATAGATAAAGGTACAAGACTATGTACTTAACATCTTTAATGAGCCAATTACAATCCATGAAACATGGTGAATCGAAATAAAAATGATGGAAAAATATGAAACTATTGACCTTAAGATTATAAATACAGAATCAATATATTTAAAGTATATTGCAAATTATTTAGATTTATACAAATATATGAGTAGTTTGAGAATGTAGGGAGACTGATTTGGTTGCATCAACTGCAGTGCATCATGGAAGTAGACAGTCACTGTTGAGCTCTTTTCCCATGGTTTGTTTGCTGTCATTCTCTGATTGTTGGTTTTTCTCCCTCAGGATAATGGGTAGTGTAGTTCTTCACCAGGAATTCAAAAATTCAGAAATGTTTTTTACTTTTTTTTTTATTTTATGAAATGGAAATAATTTGGACTGATGGGTTCGGCAGAAGCAAATACCATCAATTATCAACCTCGGAGTTCACGGTAGGTCTGTTTTTTAAAGGTTTATAAGTTATTGTTAATAATTTTTTCCTTAATGGAGGATTTTTACTTCCGGAACCAAACTGATGCACTCTATAGAAGAAGTTGCTCTGTATGCTGTATACATTTTGGCTGCTTTTCTTTCACTATCCACTAACAAAATTTAGTTTTCTTAAAAACTGAAAGCACTGTGTCTTTGTGGCACTATAAAAATTCCTGTGTTTGTTTTGCGAGACCTGCTTAGACCCACCCAACAATGTTACTCAACCAATGGCGTGAGTTGGGGGTGGGACTATCTGAACAACAGAAGACGAAGGACGTATTGAAAAATCTGTTTTAAAAACATTGTTTATTTATGCAGTTCCATTCAGTGGCACTAGTGTAGCAGAAATTACATCAGCTTTAAGAAAAAAAACCTTGATCAAAAGGTTTCTAAAATCATCAGAAACATAAATCCAGTCAAGTCAGTATTTTTTAAAATGTTTGACTGGTAGTGTATTCAGGATTGGAAATCAAATGTAAAAATGTCAACAACAAAAAAGTATTTTTTTGAAAATATTACTCCATCCTTAGTCACACATAACTAAAACCATTTGCTACAGTGCTACAACCTATGTAGAAGTCCAACCCAAACACTGAGCAGCAGTGGCACAATGCCATTTGTGAGTATGAATAAACATCACCAGGCAAGTGCATTAAGAAAGGAAGTGTGGATAGTGTCTGTTTATATCAGTGCAGTAAAACAAAAGCTGCGTCTGAAATCCTGTACTGTCAGAGTATGTCCTGTTTTTGATGAAGGATGCACTTCTCGGCTGGTAAAATAGTACAGTAGTAGGAATAGATTTCGGGCATACTTCATCCGGGAACGTGGGCATTTTCCCATGAGCCAAATATATGACAATTACAACAACCGTGAAAAGCACCATTTAAGCACAAGGGACAACTTTCTTGCTATTGCACATACAGTTGAGAAGAGCCATCAGACTCATGGTTCTCTGCCATTTTTTTTTTAAATCCAGCGTTTTGAATGTGACGACGACTCAGCTCCGGTGACATTATTAGATAGTATACCTCACTGGAAATAGTAGGTCATCCAGGTATTTCTCACTTACTGTTTTATGAATTCTGAGGATTCTGATATACTACTCCATTGGCATACTATACAGTAAGGAAGTATGGCTATTCGGACGCAGCGAAGACTTCTGCATAAAGGACAGGAAGTGCTTCAAAACAAACAAGCTCATGTCAGATCTCATCCTAATTCTTTCTGACTGTTCTCTGTGTGTCTGAGCTAGAGAGCTAACCTGACTTACAGCCCACAATGTGTGATGTTGTTTTGAATACTGGTGAAGGCTGGGAAATGGGCTATGCCACCATATTTTCATATACAGGTCTAGAAGGGATAGCTATCCCTCATGTTGTTCCAAACCAGCATGACTTTTTCTTCCGTGGAACACAAATGGAGATGTAAGACAGAATATTATCCTCTGGTTAACCTGAGGTTAACATTCTGCCTAACATCTCCTTAAAGGAATATTCCTGGTTTGATACAAGTTAAGCTCAATCGACAGCATTTGTGGCATAATGTTGATTACCACAAAAAATAATTATGATTTGCCCCTCTATTTCTTTACAAAAAGCAAAAATATGGGTTCCAATGAGGCACTTACAATGCAAGTGAATGGGGCCAATCCATGGACGTTAAAATACCCACTATTTCAAAGGTATAGCCACAAGACAAACAATATGTGTGTAAACATGATTTAGTGTGATAAAATCACGTAGTAACCTTTTCTGTGTAAAGTTATATCCAATTCCACAACTTCATTGCATGATGGTGTACTGTCAACAACCCCAAAACGACTGTAAAAATTACGATTTAAACATGAGTTTTAACAAAATAATTCATGTAAGCGCTTTTACAAAATTATAAGCTTCGCATTTCTGCCTTTAAACCCTCCAAAAATTGGCCCCATTCACTTCCATTGAAAGTGCCTCACTGTAACCTTGATTTATTTTTTTATTCATTTTTTTTTTTGGTAAAGAAAAGGAAGGATGAGTCTAAATTATTTTTGTGGTAATCAACGTTATGCTACAAATGCTGTTGATTGCACTTGACTTGTATTAATCCCGGAATATTCCTTGAAGCAGTTCACGAGTATTCCCTTCCAAACACAGCCTATGTATCAGAGAGGTGATCACTAACAATTAACCTCCTACATTTAACCACATATAACTGACAGCTTGCAAAATAACAGTTAAATATGCAACTCAAGAAACAAATGCATCACAATTCGTGATTTCCTCATCCTAAACCATTTCCACATGCATAGAGCCTGATGTAATAACAACACTTTAAAAGTCAACCACTGACAATAGACTGTTCTAGACCGCAAATGGCTACAAGTGGCTAAACAGCTTCAAGTAACTGGTGGCTAATCTATTACCCTCCCGAGTCAAAGGGCAAAACGCATATGTGTTTTGTATATGTGTCAAGGAGCACAGTAACTGAGATCTAGGGCTTTTAAGGACTGGTTAAAGTGATAGTCCACCCAAAAATGCTAATTCTGTTATCATTTAACCCTCATCTGGTTCTAAACCCATATGACTCTCTTTCTTCCAGGGAACATTACCTGACTGCACACGTACATCACACAAACGTCTATTTGATGTGTGTGTTTACATCTGGAAGCCATATTTTTTAGGTTGTTTGCTCATCTGCAATATTTCTATTAGACGTTTTCTCTCGGATGTCAATAAGACATTTTCTTTACAATTTAGAATGTTTGTAAATCAGATCTTTTCAAGATGTTCAGCAGATGTTAATTAGAATGTGAATGCGAGCTTTCCAGATGAAAAGATCTAAAACAGACATCTCGGAGATGCAAGTGTGCTATCTGGGTTCTGACTAACATTCTGCCTTAGTCCTCCACTGAAAAAAGAAAGTCATACCGATTTGAAACAACATGAGGGTGAGTAAACTATGACAGAATTAGCATTTTTGGGTGGACTATCCCTTTAACCAAAGTGCCAAAGAGCCACATCATAGTCAGAGTTCTTGAAAAGCCCTCAGTTTCAATAATTGTGCTCCTTGACACATAGGATGCATGCATTTTGACTCAGGTGGGTAATAGATTAGCTAATAGTCTATAGTAGTAAAATAGTAATAGTAAATGAGCAATAATTAGTGTGAATAATGAGTCAGGAATGTTAGCACAGTAACAATATTCTGTAGCTTAAAAGTTTACTATATAGGCTATCAATCAATATTTCAGTTGCTGTAAACAATATGCCTTATGATTATTACAAGTTGTATGGACATATTTAAAAGGCTACCAAATACGCAAGTATATGTGATTAAAGTCCTGAAAAAAGCTAAAGTCCATCCCAAATCAACACCTGTTGATAGTAAACTTGCACACGAGTGTGTTTACATGCACGTTCTTATAAAGATTATGCTTAATAAGCCGTCATCGTGCTTGATCATGTAAACACATTAAACAATTAAACCGATTGACGTGGGTAGATTTTTGCCCATTTTTGCATTGCATGTAAACATCTTTACCGGTGTTCTTACCGGCTAATCCAATGCACACAAGGGCTGTGCGCATGTCTGTTTAAGATTTGACGTCAAAAGCAGAGAATAATGCTTTAATAATGTTGTGCATCATTATTACTGTCATGGGCATGACTACAGTACTGTAATGACAACAAACACGTGATCAGCTAAACACAGCTTAGTAAGGTTAAATGTCAAGAGTATTTTGCACATGGGCTTAAAGCTGATGTAATTTCTCTGCCACTAGTGCCACCAAAAGAAACTGCAAAAATAAACTGTTTCCAAAACAGCTTAGTCAAACAAAGAGATAGTCCTGCCCCCAACTCACACCATTGGTTGAGTAACGTTTTTGGGGTGGGTCGCAAATGGAGCAATTTTCATAGCGCAAAAGAATCACAGTGCTTACAGTTTATGAGAAAATGAATGGCTTATTTAAATATTTTTATTTTTTTCTCCCCTGTTTTCCCAATTTGGAATTCCCAATGCGCTCTAAGTCCTTGTGATGGTGTAGTGACTCGCCTCAATCCAGTTGGGGAAGGACGAATCTCAGTTGCGTCCGCTTCTGAGACCGTCAATCCGCGCATTTTAACACGTGGCTTGTTGAGCGCATTACCGCGGAGACATAGCGCATGTGGAGGCTTCACACTGTTCTCCACGGCATCCATGCACAACTGCCCGCGCACCCCACCGAGAGCAAGAACCACATTATGGCGACCACGAGGAGGTTACCCCATGTGACTCTACCCACTCTAGCAACCGGGCCAATTTGTTTGCTTAGGGAACCTGGCTGGAGTCAATCAGCACACCCTGGATTCGAACTTGCAACTCCAGCGGTGGCAGTCAGCGTCAATACTCGCTGAGCTACCCAGGCCCCGTGAATGGCTTACTTATAATTGTCTCTGCATAATAAGCTGGGATAGGAGAAAGAAAAAACTACATCAGCTTTAAGACAGAGTATATTTTCAGCTTTAAGACAGAGTATGCTTACTCATACTTTCAGTAGGGCCTGTGGTGAAACCATGGTACAATTCGTCAGCTAAAAATACTTCCTAAACCTTTTTAACACTTTTGCTTAGCAATTAAAAAAAAAAAAATTAAATCAACATTACTTCCGTAATGTGACATAGAGGGCTCGGTGCCATCTGCCGAAAAAGTAAAGTCATTTCGGGGCAGAGGAAGTTAAGATATTTCCATTAAAAAAAGAAATCTACTAGGGGTGTAACAGTTAAAAATGTGACAATGCGCATTGTGGAGGTGCTGAAAACTGAAAACAGGAGCAGGAGAGAGAAGCGCCTTTTCAGCGCGAGGGATCGAATATCTGTTTCAAGCACGAGAGTGATCAGCTCTGACTGCTCGAGAGAAAAGTAAAGCTTACAGAGGTTTAAAGATAGTGCCATATTAATCTACTATAACTGAATATATACTTTATACTGATTATTATTTATAATAATGCTTTAGGGTAATATAATCCTAATGTCAAATGTCATGTCTCATTTGATTGCATCCATAAATTATTACTATTTAACTGGATAAGCATGCACACCAATTAAATATGTATTTTTGAAAATAATATTTAGACGTAATCAGAGACAATATTATTTTAGATAAATACAATTTTAATTTAAAATACTTTAAATGTATGTAATCAGTGACAGCAGCATGTGTAGCTAACATAATTCCATATTTTCAGTTATCAGAATTATTAGCTAATATCTCCATTTGGTGTCACCATTGCCCTGTTGTGGGCTGTTTTTAGTCCCAGTACATCTCTGATGGATCATTTAGCACTTTTAGAACAGTAATTTTAGCTAATTTTTAAAGTAAAAGAACACTTTTGAATACTTTTAAAGTAAAAAAATAAAAAAAATAATCAATCCTAACTTTTTTGGATTCAGGCTTAGTTTAAAGAATCATGAACCGAACCGCGAGTCCAGTACCGTGAACCGAACCGCGAGTTCAGTATCGTGAACCGAACCGCGAGTTCAGTACCGTGAACTGAACCTCGTGAACCGAACCGTGAGTCCAGTATCGTGATCCGAACCGCGAGTCCAGTATCGTGAACCGAACCGCGAGTTCAGTATCGTGAACCGAACCGCGAGTCCAGTATCGTGAACCGAACCGCGAGTCCAGTATCGTGAACCGAACCGCGAGTCCAGTATCGTGAACCGAACCGTGAGATGAATGAATCGTTACACCCCTAAAAACTACTAAGACCAGCATTTTCGACCAATAACGAGTATTAACAAAAAGGGTTTCAGGTTGACTTTACAGACTTTTTAAAGTTTAAAGGAATAGTTCATCCAAAAATAAAAATTCTGTCATCATTTCCTCACCCTTATGTTGTTCCAAATCTGTATGCCTTTCTCTCTTCTGTGGAACATGAAAGGAAACATTTGGAAGAATGGCATTGCAGAGTAACCATTTAATTTCATTGTATCTTTTTTCCATTCAATGAAAATGAATGGTGACTGAGGCTGTCAGTCCCTAACATTCTACCTAGCATCTCGATTTGTGTTCCACGGAAGAAAGAAAGTCACATGGGATTTGGACCAACAAGGTGAATAAATGACCGATTTTTTATTTTATTTTAGGGTGAACTGTCCCTTTAACAAGAAAACAGCCTCTCAAAACTGTGTTGGACAAAGTGACAGAATACAAGAGAGGAGAGACAGCCTACAACTGACCATGACAGTCCTTGGAGGAGAGAAGGATAGGGACCAATTAAGAGTATGTGTGAATGATGCTACAAGAAAAGGATGTGTGTCATCATTTATTCATCCTCATGCTGTTCCAAACCTGCATGATTTCTTCTGTGTAACACAAAAGATGATGTCAGGTAGTATGTTAGTCTCAGTCACCATTCACTGTCATTGCATCATTCAGTAAATTCAAAGCCATTTTCAAAGGCTGTCATTATGCCAAAAATCTCCTTTTGTGTTATACAGAAGAAGTAAATCATATGTGATTGGAACAACATGAAGGAGAGTAAATAATGAATGAATTTTGATTTCTGGTTGGCCCCGTATCAAGTTGACACCTATTGGAGACTTGCTCCAACCCCAAACAACAGCATGACAAAACACAAAAGTGACATACCTTTTTTAAACTCCTCCAACATGGAATCTAACTTGGTGTCGTGAAAAACAAAGTGGACTGGATGGTTGTAGAACTTTGTGATGGTCTTCAATGTAGTGCAGTCGTCTGGGTCCACAAACGCCAGGTCTTTCACATAGAGAATGTCCACGATATTGGTCTGTTCATCCTCATAAACAGGGATGCGGGTGTAGCCACTCTCCATGATCTCAGACATGGTGTTGAAGTCCAGGACAGCGTCGCTGTTGATCATGAAGCAGTTACTGAGTGGAGTCATAATGTCCTCCACCGTCTTAGTCCTCAACTCCAGAGCTCCCTGGATCATGTTCATCTCTTCTTTCACCAGGTCATTGTACGGCGCGGTCACCTTCAGCATCCCCACCAGCTTCTCTCGGTTGTATACAGTGCCTATCTCCTGGCCCAGCACGCAATCTAGAAGTTTACTGATGGGGTAGGACAATGGGAAGGTCACAAGCATGAAGAACTTGGTGACAAGGATGGTGTTGGCACCCACCGCCAAGCCATGGCGAGAGCAGAGCGCCTGAGGAACAATCTCACCAAAGATGACGATGCCAATGGTTGATGCCACCACAGCACCCAAACCAGAGCCAATGAGGTCATCGAGTAAGATTGTCAGCGTGGTGTTGACCAATACGTTTCCAAGGAGAAGCGAGCACAACAGGTAGTTCCCTTTTCTCCGAATGGGTTCGATCTTACGTGCATACTTCTTTTCTTTATCCGTGCCACAACTCTGCACTATTCGCAGTTCCATGGGGTCCAAAGCCATGAGACCAAGGTTCAGCCCACTGAACATACCTGACAGCACCAGAAGACAGACGATCAAGATCACCTGAAGCCAAATGGGAAGTAGTGACTTCTTCTCTTCCAGCACCCGTAACTTTCCATCATTCTCTCCTAGGAGGTTCCACTTTCCATCTTTGCTGTGTCTGATGCACAGACCATAATCCCTCTGGGACTCGCTTTTCCTAAGTGGTTTAATTTTGACCCCCAGCACCCCTGATGTGCCCTGGCTGTTGACATTCATACTAACTCCGATTGAGATGTCTTTTGTGAAATCAACACAAGTCCTGTTGAAGTCAGCGCCGCTGTCCTCGCCCTGCTCTATGAACTTAATCTGTGACCAGGTGTCATTGCTGATCTGCAGTCCGTAGAACCTGAGCAGGATGTTGCTATCCTCGGTTACCTGTAGGATCCCATCATCGGTGGTCGTGGCGGGCTTGTCGCTCCTCTCCAGGCGCATGCCGAGGATACGGCTGTCGCTCCTCGTGAATTCCGCTCCATTCACACAGACTCCGCTATAAATGAACAGCAATAAAGTCAGCGTGCACCCTTTCCCACTCCATTCTGTCGCCATGTTTGTTTCGCTCTCTGCGGAATGGGAGTTGACGTCACCTACTCATTTCACACAGCCACGCCTTCTCATTAACATAACACATGTGGAGCTCCAATCAGCGCGCGTATCGTCACCTAATGAGGAAGAACGAGCCCTCTTTGGTTCGGTTGCTGAAGGAAGAACAGGTTTTCTGGTTCGTTGATTTTGAAAATATGAGGGAATGTGTGTTTAACAATGAACAGAAATGTGAGATTTTCGGCTATAGTTTTATGGTAAGGTCAAATCTATTATTACAGACATGTACATGTTTTGTGACAGAAAACAGCATGTCACAAAGACGTGAATGTGTTAAATATTTCTCATTTTTCTTGTGAATTTCGCTAAGAAATCATATTTCATGAGTCATATATCACCCCATTATCGAAAGAATAAAAGAAATTATATTTTGCGTGACAAAATCCAGATGACAGCTGCCTTTCACTTTAATGGTGTGGGGGAAAAGATGCAATGAAAGTGAATGGTGACTGTCATTCTGCCTACCCTGTCGTGTTCCACTGATGAAACAATTTTAAGCATTGTTATTATTTTCATGGCAATTAAAGGGATAGTTCACCCAAAAAATGAAAAGTCTCTCATTATTTACTCACCCTCATGCCATCCCAGATGTGTATGACTTTCTTTCTTCTGCTTAACTCAAACGAAGATTTTTAGAAGAATATCTCAGCTCTGTAGGTCCATACAATGCAAGTGAATGGCTGCCAGAATTTTAAAGATCCAAAATGCACATAAATGCAGCATATAAGTAATGCATACAACTCAAGTGGTCAAATCCATTTGTTCAGAAGCGATATGATCAGTGTGGGTGAGAAACAGATCAATACGTATGCTATTTTTTACTATAAATCTTCACTTTCACATTCTTCTTCTTTTGTTTTTGGCAATTCACATTTTATGTGCATATCGCCACCTACTGGGCAGGGAGGAGAATTTATAGTAAAAAAGGACTTAAATATTGTTCTGTTTCTCACCCACACCTATTATATCCCTTCTGAAAATATGAATTTAACCACGGGATTCATATGATTACTTTTAAGCTGCTTTTTTTTTTGGACCTTCAAAATTATGGCCACCATTCCCTTGCATTATACGGGCCTACAGAGTTGAAATATTCTTTTAAAAATATTCGTTTGTGTTCAGCAGAAGAAAGAAAGTCATACACATCTGGGATGTCATGAGGGGTGATGAAATGATGAGAGAATTTTCATTTTTGGGTGAACTATCCCTTAGAGCACATTTCATTACATTAGGCTTATTTAAGTGAAAAACAAGCATGAAAGTCGGCATGTAGCTCAAAACGTCACGTTCTTATATTGCTTGGTGAGCTCATTAAATTATTTGGGAGCAACAGTGTGCCGACTTATTGATACATACTTTTTTGGTCATGCACCTGGATTTAAAACAATGTTTGGAGGTGCATGCTTTTTTATTTTTATTTCTTTAAGATTTTGGTGTGAATTATGATCCAAACATTCCTTGGCAATTTTTTGAGAGATTCATCCTTCCAGATTTGAAATGCCACTGTGTAATATGTGGTTGTTTTGGTAATTAAAAAAAAATAATTAAAAAATAAAAAAATCAGTCTGTTTGAAGCAAGATATGTTACATTAATTTTTCCTTTACAATGGTGCCCTCTAATGGACAGATGTGTACCTACTGACAGTTTATGCAAATGCCATAGATCTACATGCCATGGCGATAATTCACCAACAGATGGCATTTTCAGAAAAAGCGGTATTAAATTCGCCTCTAGAACACAAAGCCCATGGGTTCAAATCCATTTAGATGTACCTTTATATTTTAATAAACAAAGATTGCTTCCACACTTCAGTTGATGTATATCTTGAGTGTGGACATTCATTTGCATTTTTCTTTGCAATTCGATTGGAAATGAGCGCGAGCTGCAGAACACAAGCAAAATCTCCACAAGATTTGTTTTACATTTTCCAGCTCTAAAAGAGATAAACGTCTTTAAACAGCAGCTAGTTTTTTAATTCATGAATGACTATTAATGTAAATTAAGTCACAATAACAGAATCTAAGATTTAAAGTAATATGTGCCTTAATATGAATTTATGTCAAAATATTACTCTGAGAAACATGGGATGCTATATGAGATTTCGATATGAATAATAATAAGGCAAAGGCTATTTGCACTAAGTGTAAATAGTATTAGATACTATTTGCACCCCTAATTAAATACCAACAGGGCATCACTGCATGGTGTTTATTTAGAGTCCCACAGACTCCCTACACCAACCTTTCACTGCGAGGAAATCAACCTTTGTATTCATTTTATTTGCTATTATAAGTAGTATTGAAGAGAAATATCAAGAGTGGAGACAGGAAACAGGATGGGGGAAACTGGGTCAAAATGAGGATTAGAACCCAAACCGCATAGAAAAGCACATTTACACCTTATCACACTAAAGCATTGCAGGGACACTTAAGGAGAAGTTTGTCTTTAATTTCTTTGTTTCCACCAGAATATTTCAGTGCAAATAGCTGCATTATGTGGCAGGTATTTATACCTTCTGCAAATAGTCACTCTATGATCATGATGATAATAATAATAATAATGTTATATTTTTGATGTTTCTAATGATTTCCATCATTAATACGCTGAGATGCGAGCAAAAAAGCACAGGCGAAAGCATCTTAAACATAATGCACATGCGCGAGAAGTTGACGAGAGAGGAATTACTTCTAGACACAACACTACAATATCTTGTAGACACATTTTAAGATTTAACACTGGGCTAAATCACTCAACTCTTTCTGATGCCCATCATGAATGTAAAACTTACTCTTAATAGGATGGTTTTTAAAGCACAGATTTTCAAATCCTGATTTTAACCATTAGAGAGAGAGACAGACAGACAAACAGACAGACAGATAGATAGATAGATAATTAAGATTAAGATCTTAATTCTAAATCTTATAAATGGTTGTATTACACACTGCTTTAAAACTATAAGCATTAATATAGGTTAGAAAGCCAAAAGAAAATCATGTGGTCTAAAATTGGTTCTTATATTTTAATATTTAATAACTAAATAAAGTTAATGCAATATCACTTATAAATTACATTAATATTACAAAATCAAAGGAAGAAACAAAAAAATCTGACAAATACAATGTGGTCATTGAAATACACTAAGAAAACAGATTACGTGATGCCAGGGGTGGAGCTCGGGGATGGCGGAGCTTTGGCCACGGCCACCATGGACCGAAGCCTGGCCAACCCATTCGCAATTGCCGTTTTGGTCATTTTTTATTGTGGGCACAATAACCCCCCCCCCCCCCCCACTCCTGGCTCCGCACCTGCGTGATGCTGGAAACAAATGCAGACACTGTTACTGTAAACACAATGACCTGAGGTAAAACTCTTAAACAAGGAATCATTTTACATTATTACTTCCAATTATGGAAGACAACAGTGAAAACAAAAAACAAAACAAAATTTAAAAGACATCAGAAAACCCATGACAGACTGTTCTGTCATGAGGTTACATGCTTTTAGTAAACAACGTGTTTCAAAGGTTCACATATCTGTGTATAATTCAAATAAAGTATATATTTTTTATATCTCCCACATCAAGTAATCTGAGGGATAAAGTGTTCAGACTTACCCGTGTTCTCTATATAAACTAGAAAACAAGTGATATAACTAGAAGACCTCCAGTTAAAGCAATCAAGAAGAATCCACAAGGGAAAGATCAAATAATATATACTAAACACTTCTCAGCATTACATTAGGGTCTTGTGGCCCTTAATACAGTTGTTACACTTGATGACATTGACACTTAAGTTTAATTATGCAGTGAATACTTCAATAATGTCAAGGAGTTAAATTGTGACTAATCAGCTTGATAATGGCTTCATCTCAGAAAAATTGTAAGTAAAGAATCAAACTGGCATTGTCTGAAATTGGGATCCAGATAGGCTGATGAACAATAGAGCCTGTCATTGCATGTTGATCAAATTTCATCCCACAAGATTTTACTGCGGTGATTGGTCAGTTTGATCAGAGCAGCATTATGACATTTACAACACAGAACAAAGTTTTTAGTTACGCTACAGTGCAATATTCATTAAACAGTTTTAGAGAGAATATAATTTTGTTGGTTGCTGCTTGTCATTTGCTTGGTCTACTGTTCTGTCATGATTTATTTTTAAGGCCCTGATTGGTTATCATTACTAGGTAGGAGGACCTCCACTGAAAAGCTGACCGTTTTGGACTGGAAAATGCTGTAAGTGTTGTCAAATCGCAGTACATCTAAGAAAAGAAATACATGACAGTACATTTATTTGAGTTAAATCATGCAAGTTTAATGTTCATCTTAATGCTATAAAATTGTCTCCTCTGTATCTCTGTACTTACACACTCCTGGTTCTGGGCAGGTGAGGGATCCATCCTCAGGTACCAGGTGTGCGTTGTAACGCTGATTTGGCATAATCTCCTTCATTTGACCAGCCTTCATCCACTCACCCATCTTCTTCTTCAAATAGACACCAAATCCCACATCGGCACCATCACAGGTAAACTGCCATCTGACGAAAACATCAATGAACAAGTAAAAAAATTTAAAAAAGACATTTAAAAGGATAGTTCATCCAAAAATGAAAATTCTCTCATCATTTACTCACCCTCATGCCATCCTAGCTGTGTATGACTTTCTTTCTTCTGCTGAACACAAACGAAGATTTTTAGAAGAATATCTCGGCTCTGTAGGTCCAAACAATGCAAGTGAATGGTGACCAGAACTCAGAACGTCCAAAAAGCACATAAAGGCAGCATAGAAGTAATACATGTGACTCCAGGTGGTTAAATCCTAGTCTTCTGAAGCGATATTATAGATGTGAATGAGAAACAGATCAATATTAAAGTCACTTTTTTACTATCACATTCAGCCACTTACTGGTTGGTGCTGGTCAAAGGTTGAGATTTATGGTAAAAAAAAGGACTTAAATATTGATCTGTTTCTCACACACACCTATCATATCACTCCTGAAGACATGGATTAAACCACTGGAGTCCTATGGATTACTTCTATGCTGCCTTTATGTGCTTTTTAGATGTTCTGAGTTCTAGTCACCATTCACTTGCATTGTATTGACCTACAGAGCTGATATATTTGTCTAAAAATCTTCGTGTGTGTTCTGCTGAAGAAAGAAAATGGGCTGGCAAGAGGGTGAGTAAATGATGAGAGAATTTTCATTTTTGGCGAACTATCTCTTTAAGGAAAATATATATAATCATACAGTTTTATCATTTTAATAAAATATATTTCATTAATCATGTGTACATACAAAATTGCTCTCTCCAGTTTAAACAAATTTCATTAAACGTTTTAAAAAAAATGTATATGCACAATTCTTTAAATTATATATTGTTTTATTTCCATAAAAGACACACAGACATTGCGCACTATTCTTGTTAACAGTAGGTCTAATTTACACTGGCAATTAGTTTGTATTGCATGTTGAATCCTGCATTGTAAATTTAAAGGTGCTGTAGGCAATTTCAACATCTTGCTAATTTACTCCAAATTTAGCCAATGAATTAGACCATGCCCACAAAACATCTCTACAAAAACAAGTCAACAAACCTCACGTCAGCAAACTAGAATGCACAAAATGGTTTACATGCAGAGAGAATTTGTGATTGGCTATAAGTGTTTACAGAGCCTAGCGCTTTCACAGAGACTGGTGTTATTTCTCACTACTCCTTTTTCAGTGATATATGTCAGGTAGTATGGACATTTATTAGCCTGGTATTCCTAAATGAAATCACTTACAGCACATTTCATGTAATGATCACTGGGTTATGGCACACTCCAGGCCCAGTACTCTTATCAGTCAGCATATTTTCTTTAGACTAATAACATCTGCTCACCT
Source organism: Myxocyprinus asiaticus (assembly GCF_019703515.2). NCBI lineage: Eukaryota > Metazoa > Chordata > Actinopteri > Cypriniformes > Catostomidae > Myxocyprinus > Myxocyprinus asiaticus. Next base: position 9,406,939 of record NC_059346.1, on the reverse strand, counting down.
CAGTGCACAGTTTGGTGCAAGTATCTCATATTCCACCTGGTGGGTGGAGCCGCGTCCTATATTCACACACTGATCATAGTCCACTTTAATGGTGTCTCGAACGTAGTAGGACCTGGGAATCTCTGATCCAAATGTAATCTGAAAAAACAAAACAAAACCTGAGTTGTACTTGTTTTGGATGAACTGGTAATAATTTGCTTGGAATGATTGGAAATGGAGAGACAAAGGATGAAACTTACATAGGCATCATGCATGCAAAAAATAAAAGGCCTGACATTTGATAGTTAGTGCAGTATTTTGTAGACAAAAAGGAAACAGAAGGAAAAAATGGACAAGAAAGTAGCGCAATCATAGTGGCTTTTAATTTGGAACACAAACTGCTGGTATATACACTGTTTAAGATTCATTATATACAGATACTTGTTTTCTGAGGCTCTAGGAAAGAAATGTCACAAGATAACAGCCTGTAGATACTGTATCTTTAAGTTCACAAAAGCATATTCAAGTGTTCCATATCAGAATACAAAAAAGTGTCTAGATTGTAACTTAAAGGAATATTCCGGGTTCAGTACAAGTTATGCTCAATCGACAGCATTTGTGGCATAATATTGATTACTGCAAAAAGTGAATTTTGACTTGCCCATGCTTTTCTTTAAAAAAAGCAAAAATCTTGGTTACAGTGAGGCACTTACAATGGAAGTGAATGGGGACAATCTGTAAACATTAAAATTCTCACTGTTTCAAAAGTATAGCAACAAGACATAAACAATATGCATGTTAACATGATTTTAGTGCGATTAAATAATTTACTGACCTTTTCTGTGCAAAGTTATATCCAATTTTTCAACTTCATTGCCATGACGATGTAACGTCAACAAACCCTAACATTTTTGTAAAAATTAGATTTAAACAACTTTACAGCTCAAATAATACATGAGTTTTAACAGAAGAGTTGCTTTTATAAAATTATAAGCTTCACATTTCTTCCTTTAAACCCTCAAAAATTGGCCCCATTTACTTCTATTGTAAGTGCCTTCCTGTGACCCAGATTTTTGCTCTTTTTTTTTTTTTTTTTTTTAAGAAAAGGAGGGACGAGTCAAAATTAATTTTTTGTGGTAATCAACATTATCTATTGCGAAGATTGCTACACAGACTGTCACCTCGGTGTGGAGCTCTCCAATTCTTTTGTTGTTTTTGTTTGTTTGTCCTGTGTTTAGTCATTTTTTTCTGATCAGTTTTACCAGGGATGAACTGCTAAACATTCTGCAGCAAATACCAGACAATCTTTTCCCGGTTTTTGACTGTTCTGACATTTTGCTGGACATTTTAGTTGGAGGCGCAGCTGTGTTGTTTAAGCGTGCTATGAGATGCAGGCGAGGTAAGTGAGCCAGCGTGCTGGTCAAGCTCTGACAGCACGGCTTTCAAACAGCGCTGCCAAGTATTCATCTAGCGAATCTCTACTCTCTTCATAACAAAACGGATGACCTACATCTCCTCACCCGTACAAACAAGGACTTTTCAAACTCTGCTGCCTTGTGCTTCACAGAAACCTGGCTGAGTGAAGCCATTCCGGACAGCGCGTTACATCTGCCGGGCTTTCAGCTGTTCAGAGCGGATCGCATCACGGAGTTCACGGGGAAAACGAGAGGCGGTGGAACATGCTTTTACATCAATGAAAGTTACAGACCCGTCACTCTGACGTCTGTGGTCATGAAGTCATTTGAGAGACTGGTGTCGGCCCACCTGAAGGACATCACTGGACCCTTTCTAGATCCCCTTCAATTTGCTTATCAATCAAACAGGTCTGTGGATGATGCAGTCAACATGGGATTGCATCATATCTTGCAACATCTGGACAGACCAGGGACATATGCAAGAATCCTTTTTGTGGACTTCAGTTCGGCTTTCAACACCATCAACCCAGCTCTCCTATGGAATAAATTAACCCAGCTCTCTGTTCCCTCGTCTATCTGTCAGTGGATCACCAGCTTTCTGATGGACAGGCAGCAGCTTGTGAGACTGGGGAAATTCACTTCCAGCACCTGTACAATCAGCACTGGTGCCCCCCATGGATGTGTGCTCTCCCCACTACTCTTCTCCCTCTACACAAATGACTGCACTGCCAAGGACACCTCTGTCAAGCTCCTGACGTTCGCAGACGACACTTCTGTCATCGGCCTCATCCAAGATGATGATGAGTCTGCATACAGAAGGGAGGTTGAACAGCTGGCTCACTGGGGCAATCAAAACAACCTGGAGCTGAACATGCTCAAAACGGTGGAGATGATTGTGGACTTTAGGAGGAACACCCCAACACTGACCCCCCTCACCATTCTAAACAGCACTGTGGCAGCAGTGGAGTCATTCATGTTCCTGGACTCTACCATCTCACAGGACCTGAAGTGGGAGACCCACATTGACTCCATTGTGAAAAAGGCCCTGTAGAGGTTGTACTTCCTTTGCCAGTTGAGGAAGTTTAATCTGCCACAGGCGCTGCTGATACAGTTCTACTCAGCAGTCACTGAGTCTGTCCTCTGCACTTCAATAGCTGTCTGGTTTGGTGCAGCTACGAAATCGGACATCAGAAAACTACAAAGGACAGTTCGGACTGCTAAGTGGATTATTGGTTGCCCCTTGTCCCCCTTCAAGAACTGTACACTTCCAGAGTGAGGAAAAGTGCTGGAAAAATCACTCTGGACCCCACCCACCCAGCCCACCACCTTTTTGAACTGTTGCCTTTTGGCCAACTCTACAGAGCTCTGAGCACCTGAACCATCAGGCACAAGAACAGTTTTTCCCTCAGGCTGTCCATCTCATGAACAGCTAAAAATATACTATAACTACATGCAATACACAGCCTAGTCAATTATATTATTTAACATATCCTTCCTCTTCTGCCTTACATTCCCTTGCACTGTATATAACAGATTTGTATTTGTACGTACTATATGTATATTTTTGTCTTATTGTGTATTTCTATATATACTTATATTTCTATTCGCTCTTTATTTTTATTCTATTTTTTATCATCTCTGTCTTGTTGTTGTATCGTTTGTGCACTGGAAGCTTCTATCACCAAGAAAAATTCCTTGTATGTGGAAGCATACTTGGCAATAAAGCTCATTCTGATTCTGATTATGCTTCAAATGCTGTCGATTGAGCTCAACTTGTATTGAAACCTGAATAGTCCTTTAATACAATAAAGACAATAAACAAGACAATACTACAACAAGAATATCAGACTTCAAAAAGAGTTAAGGTCACGTTGTCTGGGGTCACAGACCCAAATAATAAAGATGATGATATCTGGGGAATGTCTAAGAAAATTTTAGTCACTCACAAATCATAAAATCCTACAATGCCCAATAGTGTCTTTGAGAACAGTACACAGCAAATATGATGTAGTATTAGTCTGACATACAGAAAAATTAAAACTTAGAAACTCATGAACAAACAATAGTTCACAGTAGACTCAACATCCCAATTCACATAATATACATTCTACAACAGCTAGTATGCAAGATTAGAATCAGTGCACCTCAAAAAATACTGTTTGTGACGAGATGTTTATGAAGGTTAACTTTCACAATTTTATCATGTGGTACTATGGCCTAAAACTGACATACAGCCTTTTTATATACTTAAAAGTACTTATTATGCAAATTGGGATTCAGACAAAAAAAAAAAAAAAAAAGAACAAATCAGACAACCCACTCCAAAAACATAATTTTTTAAAAGACATTCCAGTGGAAGTGTCTGTTTTATGATTTGCGTAAGTGTATGCGTCATGCAACCGTGTCATTAACCTTTCTATCCTTGTAAGCACAAACACTGGATCTTTCTTATCTACTTGCATTTTCCATTTAGCAATTTGAAGAAAGTGCTCTGGTTTTTTTAAGGTTGATTACTGGTTTAACAGGCAAGGAAATTGCCATACACATGGTCACACCAGGAGCAAAACAAATACAAATAATGATAATACTAATTCCTACTCCATTCTACAGACCAATTTCTAACAATATATTTCTAACAACTGATCAATTAAAAATAGCCTGAAACACATATTTGACTTGTGCAATATCACAATCCAACAAATATTCTTAAAAAAAAAAAAAAAAAAAAAAAAAAATCTCCTAAATATCAGTGCACTTTATATAATATTCTCAATGTAACATGCCGTCTGTGGTGTCATTTGGACTTCACTTCCAGTCCTGAAGGGGGCAGCATCTCTACCTATGTATCTACACAGAAACACAACATCTCAGCTACGACCAGAATGGAATACTAGCTGAATACTAGCTGACTACTTACTGAACAGTGCTTAGTATATACTGCAACTGTCTAATATATATATATAACCCACTCCATATATATATATATATATATATATATATATATGTTTTTTTTTTTTTTTATGATATTTGAAACAGACTGCATTATAGAACAAAAGAGCACAACAGTTTTGGTTCAGGAAGTATTTTTCCCAATCATTTTTTCCATAGTAATTTCATAAAGTACTTCATAAAAGAGTTCTAAGCCATGAACTAAACCAACCAGCTCCATGGTGAATCACATATTAAGATTTTTAGAAGAATATCTCAGCTCTGAAGGTCTATACAATGCAAGTGAATGGTGGCCAAAACTTTGAATCTCTAAAAATCATATAAAGGCAGCATAAAAGTAATCCATACGACTCCAGTGGTTAAGTCCATGTCTTTAGAAGTGACGTGATGGGTGTGGTTGAGTAACAGATCAATATTAAAGTCCTTTTTAAGTATAACTCTCCACCTTTGACCAGCCCGACCAGTAGGTGGCGATATGTAATAAGAATGCGAATCGCCAAAAAACAAAAGAAGAATGTGGAAGTGAAAGTGTAGATTTATAGTAAAAAAAAAAAAAAGGACTTAAATATTGATCTGTTTCTAACACACCCCTCTCATATCACTTTAGAAGATATGGATTAAACCACTGGATTCATATGGATTACTTATACTGCATTTATGTGATTTGTGGAGATTCAGATTTCTGGTCACCATTCACTTGCATTGTATGACCTACAGAGCTGAGATATTCTTCTAAAAATCTTCATTTGTGTTCAGCAGAAGAAAGAAAGTTATACACATCTGGAATGGCATGAGGGTGAGTAAATGATGAGAGAATTTTCATTTTTGGGTGAACTGTCCCATTAAGAATTCATGGGTAATGTAGCTCTTCACCAGGGATTCCACTATTAAACAAATTTGTTTAAGTTGAATTAACACGGAATGATGTTTTCAGCAGAAATACCATTGATTACCAATCTCGAAGCTCACAGCAGGTCTGTCTTTAAAGGTCTGTAAGTTATTGTTAAAAATCAATTCCTCTATGGAAAGAATTAGTGGGAATTTTAATTTCGGAACCCGACTGTTGCACTCTATAAATGTTTTAAACAGTAGTATGCTACACTGTTGTCATGTGACATCATGTTGTACGTTTAATGTAGCAAGTGGCATCCAGTTATCATCTTGGAAGCAAAACCTATTATTTTGCATATTTAATCTAATTTTGCATAAAAATGCAAATAATTACTCAAGAAAAGTATTAAGAATCGTGGTTCATTCGTCACACTGGAAATGGAAAGTAACGTAAAGCACACTGCAATGTGGGATACATTACCTAGTGCGATATGCTCTGTTGTACAGTTGTGCTCAAAAGTTTACACACCCTTGCAGAAATTGTGAAATTTTGGCATTGATTTTGAAAATATGACTGATCATGCAACAAAACTGTCTTTTATTTAAGGATAGTGATCATATGAAGCCATTTATTATCACATAGTTGTTTGGCTCCTTTTTAAATCATAATGATAACAGAAATCACCCAAATGGCCCTGATCAAAAGTTTACATTCCCTTGAATGTTTGGCCTTGTTACAGACACACAAGGTGACACACACAGGTTTAAATGGCAATTAAAGGTTAATTTCCCACACCTGTGGCTTTTTAAATTGCAATTTGTGTCTGTGTATAAATAGTCAATGAGTTTGTTAGCTCTCACATGGATGCACTGAGCAGGCTAGATACTGAGCCATGGGGAGCAGAAAAGAACTGTCAAAAGACCTGCGTAACAAGGTAATGGAACTTTATAAAGATGGAAAAGGATATAAAAAGATATCCAAAGCCTTGAAAATGCCAGTCAGTACCGTTCAATCAATTATTAAGAAGTGGAAAATTTGGGGATCTCTTGATACCAAGCCAAGGTCAGGTAGACCAAGAAAGATTTCAGCCACAACTGCCAGAAGAACAAAGAAAACCCCACAGGTAACCTCAGGAGAAATACAGGCTGCTCTGGAAAAAGACGGTGTGGTTATTTCAAGGAGCACAATACGACGATACTTTAACAAAAATTAGCTGCATGGTTGAGTTGCCAGAAAGAAGCCTTTACTGCACCAATGCCACAAAAAAGCCAGGTAACAATATGCCCGACAACACCTTGACATGCCTCACAGCTTCTGGCACACTGTAATTTGGAGTGACGAGACCAAAATAGAGCTTTATGGTCACAAGTATATGTGCTATGTTTGGAGAGGGGTCAACAAGGCCTATAGTGAAAAGAATACCATCCTCACTGTGAAGCATGGTGGTGGCTCACTGATGTTTTGGGGGTGTGTGAGCTTTAAAGGCACGGAGAATCTTGTGAAAATTGATGGCAAGATGAATGCAGCATGTTATCAGAAAATTCTGGCAGACAATTTGCATTCTTCTGCACGAAAGCTGCGCATGGGACGCTCTTGGACTTTCCAGCATGACAATGACCCTAAGCACAAAGCCAAGTTGATCCTCCAGTGGTTACAGCAGAAAAAGGTGAAGTTCTGGAGTGGCCATCACAGTCTCCTGACCTTAATATCGTCAAGCCACTCTTGGGAGATCTCAAACATGCGGTTCATGCAAGACGACCAAAGTCTTTGCATGACCTGGAGGCATTTTGCCAAGACGAATGGGCAGCTATACCACCTGCAAGAATTTGGGGCCTCATAGACAACTATTACAAAAGACTGCACGTCATTGATGCTAAAGTGGGCAATACACAGTATTAAGAACTAAGGGTATGCAGACTTTTGAACAGGGGTCATTTCATTTTTTTCTTTGTTGCTATGTTTTGTTTTATGATTGTGCCATTCTGTTATAACCTACAGTTGAATATGAATCCCATAAGAAATAAAAGAAATGTGTTTTGCCTGCTCACTTATGTTTTCTTTAAAAATGGTTCATATATTACCAATTCTCCAAGGGTATGCAAGCTTTTGAGCACAACTGTATACTATACTATATCCTGCAGAACTAGTATGAGAAGCAGGCTATGATTTTTCGAGCACAGCCTCTTACATTTCCATTATATAGATTAGCAAATATACACACAATATGATATTGACAAACAAAAGCCTAAATATGTATTTTGTCTGTTTCATGCAATGCTTTATCAAGTGCCAATCACCCCATTATAACAGCACTTTGCTCTTCACAGTTAGGACTTATTACAAACAGAATCATAACCACAATGCTAAAACAAATTGGGGGGCAGATTAGTCATGTCATGTGCTTCAAAGCTTCAGCCTTGCCAATCTAATCAACTGAGTCATCAGCCTATGCAATAACCAGTGAAGCAATCCAATGACAAATTACACCACACAGCATCAAGCGTTTCATAATGAAGTTTATGTTGTTGTGCAAGAGACATATAAAAGGATTAAGATATAGATAATTTGGTATAGATAAACATTTTACTACCCCTCTTTGTTATTTAATGTTGTCATGACATGTTTCTGAAAGTTTTGCTTTAGGACATGGGCAAAATGAAATTACATGTGGTTCTATTGAGCAGCACTACTACAATGAAACTGGTATTTGGATAAGCAGGAAACTCCTACATTGAGGCAAATATGCAAATAAAAAATGTTAAACTGAGTGACACATAAATGTTAGTAGAGCAAGACCAGGTGGACTGCAGAATTTTATTTATATCTGGCCAACAGATGATAAAAGATAACTATAGAATAGGGACGCACCGATATGAAAATGTTTGGCCGATATTGATACCAATTTTAACAAAAAACTATAGGCTGGGGGCCTGGGTAGCTCAGCGAGTAAAGACGCTGACTACCACACCTGGAGTTCGAATCCAGGGCGTGCTAAGTGACTCCAGCAAGGTCTCCTAAGCAACCAAATTGGCCCAGATGATTAGAAGGGTAGAGTCACATGGTGTAACCTCCTAGTAGTCACTATAAAGTGGTTCTTGCTCTCGGTGGGGTGCATGGTGAGTTGTGCATGGATGCCGCGGAGAACAGCGTGAAGCCTCCACAGGCGCCATGTCTCCGCGGTAACGCGCTCAACAAGCCACGTGATAAGATGTGTGGACTGACATTCTCAGACTCGGAGGCAACTAAGATTCTTCCTCTGCCACCCGAATTGAGGCGAGTCACTACGCCACCAAGAGGATTTAGAGCGCATTGGGAATAGAGCATTCCAAACTGGGGAGAAAAAGAAAAAGAAAAAAACTATAGGCCGATAACAATACCAATATTTTGCCGATACTTTGCTTATTTTGTCATCAGATCACTGTTTTACTTAGGAATGCATAAAAAAATTTATAAAAAGGTACAAATGCGTTTTTGCTGTTCTAACAATAAATAATTTCCAATATATACAATTTTCATATACGGTATATTTCATTTCCGGTATCTCAGAAGTCAAAATCTGCTGGTTTCAAAGCATTTTGGATGGTTTACCTCATCATATAGCCTACAGGTAAGTGCTGCTTTCACAACCGTGACATCCGTTTATGCCGTTTTCCGCATTGACGTGAGAATGAGAAAGGATAAAAATTAAACATTACAAGTTCTTAGATACATCAGTGCATCCCTACTATAGAAGAAACTTGAGACAAACTTTAATGTTATTTTTATTATTATTTATTTTCTCCCCTTTTCTCCCCAATTTGGAATACCCAATTCCCAATGCACTCCAAGTCCTCGTGGTTGCGTAGTGACTCGCCTCAATCCGGGTGGCAGGGGTCTGCGCATCTTATCACGTGGCTTGTTGAGCGCGTTACCACGGAGACGTAGTGCGTGTGGAGGCTTCATGCTATTCTCCACGGCATCCACACATAACTCACCACGCGCCCCACCGAGAGCGAGAACAACACATTATAGCGACCACAAGGAGGTTACCCCATGTGCATCTACCCTCCCTAGCAACCGGGCCAATTTTCGACTCCAGGGGTGGTAGTCAGCGTCAATACTCGCTGAACTACCCAGGCCCCCACTACAAACTTTCATGTTTAACCCTTGTCTGTAATTACGGTAAACAGCAATCAAACTCAGAATAAATACATTCATGAATCATGCTTAATTGGTGACCTAAGAGTAAAGTATCAATAAGAAGTACTAGGAAAGTGGCTTTTCACACGTGTTAGACCTCATGTTTGACTATAATGTTTTTCAAGTTCTTTATGTCACAACATCCCATTTAGAAAGGGAACTGAAAGTACCCAAAATGAGAAAACTGTGACCATGTAACAACTGTGTTAACTCGTTGGCAAGTTAATGCCACTTAAGACAAAATTCTAATGATATGTGACCTTTATCCTTTACTCACCTTGGTTCTACACTTGGGGTCACCATCAGGGTCGGTTAGTTTGCCCCCATAGAAAGCTGGGAGCTCCTCAGGGTCGATGTATTTCTGTAACACCTCTTGCCAGTTTGCTGAGGAAACAGAAGTATGCAGAAGCTTATTCACAGTTGACTTTATGGTATAAATGGAAATGCGTGTAACCATGATTCTGTTAAACATTTGCATGACAGCAGCAGTTACCACAGGGTATATTCAACCTAATATGTATGTATCACAACTTTGAGATTCTGTTGATTGCAACTGAATTTAGACCCTCAGTTTATAAATGAAAATGGGAAACATATATACAGTAACTTAAAAAGTACATACAATGGAAGCATAGCAGGAAAGCATACCAGAGGGTTTAAAATATGGAAAGACCGATATATCCAACAGGCCAATTACCAGCAAATTTTTGTCCAGTTTGTATTTCCTGGCTTGGCCAACTGACAGAAGTGTTAGTTCCTCCTTGTATCAATTCTAAAATACACTGCCTGGCCAAAAAAAAGTCGCCGTTTGGATTTAAATAAGCAGATAGTTAAGAGCCTATGATTGGATCATTATTGCAGTGATTAATATGTTTAAGCTGGCAACAATTCTTTTAATCCTAACTGATGCAGTGTCTAGCTTCTCATTTCTTAAACAACCATGCCGGAAGACTTATCCCGTGGTCGTGGAAAAGATGTTACTGTGTTTCAGAAGGGGCAAATTATTGGCCTGCAAGAAAAACAACTAAGGAGATAGCTGAAATCACTGGAATTGGGTTAAGAACTGTCCAATGCATTATTAAAACCTGGAAGGATAGTGGTGAACCATCAGCTTCACGGAAGAAATGTGGTCAGATAAAACTCTTGAATGATCATGATCAGAGATCACTAAACGTTTGAAGTCACATCGTAAAAAATCGACAGTAGAACTCACGGCTATGTTTAATAGTGAAAGTAAGAGCATTTCCACACGCACAATGCGACGAGAACTTACAGGATTGGGACTAAACAGCTGTGTGGCCACAAGAAAGCTACTTGTTAGTGCGACTAATCAGACTTCAATTTGCTAGGGAGCATAAAGTTTGGACTGTGGAGCAATGGAAAAAGGTCATGTGGTCTGATAAGTCCAGATTTACCCTATTCCAAAGTGATAGGCGTGTCAGGGTTAGAAGGGAAGCGCATGAAGCGATGCATCTGTCATGAATAGTGCCCACTGTATAAGCCTCTGGAGGCAGTGTTATGATCTGGGTTTGCTTCAATTGGTCAGGTCTAGGCTCAGCAACGTTATGTGGCAATTTTCATAAATTTTCATCCATGCGATTATCTAATCAGCCAATCGTGTGGCAGCAGTGCAGTGCATAAAATCATGCAGATACAGGTCAGGAGCTTCAGTTAATGTTCACATCAACCATCAGAATGGGGACAAAATGTGACGTCAGTGATTTGATGCATGGCATGATTGTTGGTGCCAGACGGGCTGGTTTGAGTATTTCTGTAACTGCTGATCTTCTGGGATTTTCACGCACAACAGTCTCTAGAATTTACTCCGAATGGTGCCAGAAACAAAAAACATCCAGTAAGTGGCAGTTCTGTGGTCGGAAATGCCTTGCTGATGAGAGAGGTCAACAGAGAATGGCCAGAATGGTTCGAACTGACAAAGTCTACGGTAACTCAGATAACCGCTCTGTACAATTGTGGTGAGAAGAATAGTATCTCAGAATGCTATTCTGAGATGCGGGTTGGCTCTGTTTGGCGGCACGAGGGGGACCTACACAATATTAGGCAGGTGGTTTTAATGTTGTGGCTGATCGGTGTATATCAGCCATTGGCCACTTTGCTATCTAGATATCGCCATCAGCCATTGGGAAACACATATAGTTTAAAACCAGAAATGTGAAGCACATATTGTTAAAGCACTTAAGCATAAATTCATCACTGAAAGAAACTGTTCACCCAAAAATGAAAATTCTCTCATCATTTACTCACCCTCATGCCATCCCAGATGTGTATGACTTTTTTTCTTCTGCTGAACACAAACAAAGATTTTTGGAAGAATATCTCAGCTCTGTAGGTCCATACAATGCAATCGAATGGTGACCAAAATTTGAAGCTCCAAAAAGCACATAAAGGCAGTATTAAAGTAATCCATATGAATCCAGTGGTTAATTCCATGTCTTCTCAAGTGATCCAATTGGTTTTAGGTGAGAAGGGACCAAAATGTAACTAATTTTTTTACGTGTCTCTAGGCATGATTATGATTTCAAGCTTGATTACACTTCCTAGTGCTTGATGCATGCGCAGAGCGCAAGATGCCGCTAGGAAGTGTAATCGAGTTACATTTTGCTCTGTTCTCACCTAAAACTGATTGGTTCACTTCTGAAAATATGGATTAAACCACTGGAGTCATAAGGATTACTTTTATGCTGCCTTTATGCACTTTTTGGAGGTACCAAATGTTTTGGACCCCATTAGTTTGCATTGTATGGACCTACCGCATTGAGATACAGTATTCTTCTAAAAATCTTTGTTTGTGTTCAACAGAAGAAAGAAAGTCATACACATCTGGGATGGTATGATGGTGAGTAAATGATGCAAGAATTTTCATTTTGGATGAACTATCCCTTTAAAAAAAATTGATTACTTAACCTGTAAAGTTTCTTCAGATGAACATCATGAAGACCATTATTTCAGTGAGATATACAGTATGTGTTCGCTTACATCCCAGTATGATGATCTTACGTCGAGTGTCCTCAGTCAAAAGATGTTTCACCAAATTGTAAGCCACAGGAAACAGCTTGGGTGCTGCAACAGAGATAGTCTTGAGATACAAATTGAAAAGTATCTCATGCACAATAGTGCTTGCAAAATAACTTGCCATTTAACTCCTAAAGTGTTTGTATGACAATACAGACTATATGTCATACTGATAACTGATAAGTTTTGAAATGCTACTAACCCTTAATGACGAATAACCTCTTGAGTCCCTCTGGATAATTACTCTCAAACATTGTGAGAATCTATGAATGAAATAAGACATGCATTAGGATGAGGCACCAAAAAATATATTGATAACTAAGGAACAAATAAAAAAACACACCTCTCCATAAGTCTCTATAGCAGGTTTATATAAGTGCTTCATTCCCAGACCCTCACAGTCATAGACCATAGTAATAGACTCAATATTTTTACCCAGCTTTGGAGAGAGAAAGTGAAAACAAACAGAAATAACGTTATGTGATGAGCGACAAACTCATTTTAACCTCAGTTCTTCAATGCTATCAATAACTAAACTAAACATTAAGGGATCGTTCACCCAAAAATAAAAAAAATCTGTCAAACATTTACTCTCATGTTGTTCCAAACCCAAATGCTGTTTTTTTATTTTTTATTTATTTATTGTTTTTATTTACTTGGACATTCTGCATGCCCAACATCTCCATTTGTGTTTCGGAATGAGGGTTAGTAAACGCTAACAACATTTAAATATTTGGGTGAACCAGTCCTCGTTCAACAACTTGCATACATACCCGTTCGCTCTGTAAATCACACTCTTTCTGCAACATCTCACAGTCTCTGACTTTAGACTTGATTAAGTCCTGCTTAGTTGCAGAATGCATCAGTCCCTTAGGGTCCATAGGCCCGACAACATCATACCATATGGGGCTCCCTTCCCGGTCATGGCCACACATGCCACCAGAAAGATACTTGTCTATTACCTGAAAAAGAAACACACTGACTGAAATATAAAGGCTGTCCAAAAGTAACCAGTAGGATCAAACACTTAAAGGGGACTTGCTATATAATGGAAACAGAACTTTTTTAATCATTTAATATACTATGTAGACATACGCTAACATTCATGACACAAAGCTCCCACAGTGCACATAGAATATTTATAGCAACTAAGATGAAAAAATAAGCCATTCAGATATAATCATGGTTATGGTGTTACAAACATAAGCACACTAACATTTAGATTTTTACATATTAAAAGCTATTTAGTATTCAGTATTTTGGCCATGTAAACTACACTGGTATGCAAATGTTAGCCAATCTTGACAGGGTCATTTAAATATAGTAGTCTTAACCTCATGTGACCCCGCGTACACATGCCTGGATGTTGTATTTTGGCTTCGCTACACGCAACGCATAATTTAATTTCATATAAACTGACTGATCTCAGTTCAGGAGACTCTGTGCTGTCAGTAAAGAGTTAAACTTTCATTGTACGGAGTCATGTGACAAAACAAAATGGCGCCGATCACAGTGGAGTTTGTCTTTGGGAGAAACGCCAACAAAACTACATCTGATGAGAAACCTAATTATGTTTTTACATTGAAAACCTGTTTGTGTCAATCGATTAGAGTCTTCAGTTTCATCCAATAAATTTATCCTGAAACGCGAAAACATAAAAGTCAAATCAAGTCAAATAATTTTTATTTGTCTTGTTTTTTATTTGTGCTTTTCCCAATATACATTGTTCCAAAGCAGCTTGACAGAAAGTCAGCTGTAATGTCCGTAACATCTAAAAACATGAATAACCAACACTCCTGGAAACATAAACAATTTGATTTAAAAAAAAAAAAAAATACTTTCTATAGCTTGGTATTTAAAATGTCACATATGTGGACATCAATTTTTAGGAAAACTATTTGCTATCAATTATTTTTTTTATTTATTTATTTATTTATTTTTGCATGTTAATTAGGTGCTACTATTAACAAATCAAAAAGGGAAATGGAAAATGCACCCAGCAGTCATGCTCGGGTCTCAGGAAGTTAAAGACGTAGTAACAAATACAGCATGGATAAATCTAAAGGTTAGAAAACAGGTGAAAATTGTTCATGTAAAGCTAAATTGTTTTTGTAGTAATAAACCTTGACTATAAAGGAAAAAATGAAATACTGTAAAGTGAAAAATATGGCCCCCTTAAGCTTTAGTATGAAACAGTAAAATGTTATTTTAGTAACTTGTAAAAGTTATTCAATTCATGTTATTTATCATATAGCTGTGAAAAATTGCACCTTTTAACCACTCAATAATGTAACAGAATAACAAGTATCTGTTTTTTAAAATGTGTTAGTGACATCATAAAGTGACGTTATCGTACCTCTGGCACCTGCCACTCCGTGGTAATCGTGTCTGCTTTTATGTGTTTGCGAAACTCCACATGCTTAACATGCAAAACAACACATGATTAAAAACATACCTTCAATATTAAGACAAAAAATATGATCTCATTTGGTATTTAAAACAGGATTCAGACCATCAGCATAGCAAAGTACCACTGTATGACTGTTATCAGTTCTGTCTGAACACAATTTTCACTGAGTCTCTCTGTATTATATACTGTGTTGACTGTGCTTTGACCTTAGTTTCAATGGACACTGGAGACAGAGTAAAGTGACAGTCCTTGTTTTTACAAGATGGAGACCTCAGAGTCTGCAATTGCAGACCCATGAGCTACACCATTATTAATGTCACAGTGGGAATAGAAAGCAAACACTGTGCACTAGAAAGCATTGCGAACATCCAATAGAACACCGTAGAATTATCACTGTCCGAGCAGATGAGCCACAGACTATGATTAGGCAGAGATGTGACTCATCAGTGCATGCTGCTGAATTAAATCCTGAAAAGCACAGCAAGCACTGTAGTTTTGCACCACACTTTAATGATGCAACACAAAAATATATTTGTTCTTAATTGCTGTGCTTTAGCCTGATTTACATGAATGCTTAAAATAAATGTGTTAAGTCAAAAACAGCTAAGTGAAGTAGCGTTAGTGCATCACAGTGTAAGAAACTGTTAACTTTAAAGTCATCATGAAATCAGAATAGTCATTTCATGTCACCTTTATGACTAAAAATTATATAACTAAATATCATACAGATTTTTCATATGATACTGATTAGGTAGGTTAATTATACTAAAGATGTTTTTTTGAAGGCCTTGCCAGTGCCATTGGGTAAGAATCACCAGCCCCCTCAGCATCAAGTCACACTCCTATCCATTATAGGCTACTGGATAAATCCGGAGACTTACAGAAATGATCTTTTATCAAACCAGTTTGGCACAGTCTGTGCCTGAAGGTTAAAGAAATATCCACAGCATTAGTCTGGATTGTGTAAATGTGTCATTTAGATGACCAGACAGAACTGATGAACCAAGTGCTTGTTTATACACTGATGTATATGTAATCAGGTCCCACTTTATATTAGGTGTCTTTAACTACTATGTAATAACTTTAAAATACATACAATACAATGTATTTACTGTGTAACTACATGTTGTTCTGCAAAATTCTCACAAGATTCACATTTGCTGCTATTGAGGTTGAGGTACAGGTAGGTTTAGGAGTAGGGGTAGGGTTAAGGTTGGGGTTAGGGGTTAGAGTTAGGTTTTGGGTAAGGGTTGACATAGGGTTAGGTTTAGGGTTAGAGGTAAGGTTAAAAGTGTAACTACAAATGTAATTAAATGCAGGTACTTTAAATGCAAGTACAATGCAACAACAGGTATGTACATAATAAGTACATTGTATCAAATACTTAAGTACATAGTAGTTAAAGACACCTAATATAAAGTGGGACCAGTAATCACAAAGAAACCAATATGAAAATAACTATGTGAGACTGATGGTCATGTGATACCTTGCGCAGCATGGCCTCAGCTTTCTGTAGATTGAAATTTCTGGCTGGAACACAAGAAAAGGCAAATTGCACAGAAGCAAGTTAGTAATTTATCATTTAGCTTATTATTTTTTTCAAAGCAATTTATACTGCCCTACAAATTATACCATCTCTGAAACTGAAAAAAATTGCTTCAAATCCAGCCAAATGCATTGATTAGACATATACATGCTTTTGAACATAGCTGTGTCACAGGACATGTAATAGTCTCAGTAGCCATGCTTCCACTATCAGGCCAGTGCGAGCCAGGGCTATCAACTGGTCATCTGGGGCAAATAGCCTCTGACATTTAGCTGCGAGACCAAAATCGATCTGCATTCCCACCATTGGGCCAATAGCCCCGCAGCACTGACCTAAAACCCACCCTTAAAATGCCGACCTGGTGCCAAAATCACACACCTCACCTAACTAGCCCTCTAAATGAACATGGTGGAGACTGAAGCTGCTGTTTGTTTGCTTTTTTTAGTCTTTGCTTGTTGAAAACCGAGACCTAACTCAGCAAAACTCATTGACCCGCCTCAATCCCCAGTTGGCCTTCTTTGGCCCATGAGTAATCGGCGGGCCAAAGGTGCTTGGCCGTTGGCCCATAGGAAGACCCAGAGGGGACACGATGAAGCCGCTGGCACACACTAGCACACCCTCATTTGGCCCGTTAGTGGAAACGCGGCTAATGACTCGACTTCAAAACTCAGTTTTTACTTTTACAATTACTGTGTTTCGCCTGCAAAAACATGCCGTTAAGTGGCTTGTTTAAATGCAAAATGGTTATAGTTCATGGATTGCCCCTTGTAGGATTTGAACCTACAAATGGCTTTCAGCTATGAACCCAGATCCTTAATCTCTATACTGCCACTAGATAGAAAGACCAGGTAGGCCACAGTATGCTGACCTTCAGCATATTCCCATGTGGATAGGCTTATTATGTTTGTAAGACAGGGAATGAAAAGCCTAACCTCAAACAAGTACATAAAAAAATATTAGGATAGTTCACCCAAAAATGAAAATTCTGTCATAATTTACTCGTAAAAACCCTGTATGACTTTTTCTGTTTGACATCCTAAATCAAAAATAACTTTCATTTTATGGAGGAAAAAAAAAAAAAAGAGAATTGCAATGAAAGAGAATTGGTGACTGAGGCACTATTCTGCCTAACATCTTTTGTCTTCCACACTTTTGGGTGAACTGTTCCTTTAATCACACTTCAATTAATATATCAATTTCAGTTTCATAGTTCTGACAAAGTAAGATTGGATTATTTTCACTGACATTACTGCACCTGACTGGCCTAGAGACACGAATGACCCAGAATTACACTGACACTGATCATAAGTATTTAATACTCATAAAGAAGATTATGTGACACGACTGACAAACGTGATCAATGTTCTGTAGAATGTCAATCACTTTCTTCCGATCTAAGACTTTTCGTTCTAGGTACAGTTCCTGATTTTATTATATATATATATATATTCAGTGTTGGGTAAATTACTTAAAGTAATCCACTGCAAATTATTAATTATTTCAATAAAATTGTAATCATATTAATTTACTAATTACTTCATTGAAAAAGTAATCACATTACTAATTACTTTACTTTTAAGTTACTTTCTAAAGCACTTTTCTGCTCAACAGATTTAAAATAATATCTATATTTCTTTCTTGTTACACACAAGTCATACACTCAGCATCTCACATTTCAACTTCACAATGACTCGTTAAGGGGCCATAATTCATGTATTCTACATTAATAATATATTAGAAATAAGCATAAACCCATAATGTATTTTAAAGTAATTAAATTAATTGAAAGCCACTAAAAGTCAACTAAAAAGTAATTAGATTACAGTAACTAATTACTTTGTAATTGGATTACACCCCATATATATATATATATATCAGTATATAGCTGGTATATAACTAGATTGAGTGCTTGCAAATGCAAAAGTCGGCACCACAATTGTAGGATATTGTTGGTGGTTGCTAGGGCATGGCTATGTGGTTAGTAAGATGTTCTAATTGGTTATTAGATAATTGCTGTGCGATTGCTAGGGTGTTCTGGGTGGTTGCTAGGATGTTTCTTACTGGCCCAAAAAGTATCCATCCCCCAAGTCTTTATGATATTACATAATGTCACTGAGTCTATTTGCCCATTTTAAAACTCCATGTCTGAATGCTTAGAAAAGTAATAGCACACTCTCCTTAACAAACTGCATGATTTAAGGGATCATTCGTGTTCGTAGCACAAATTGTGTGTGCGATGAGTTCCACATTGAAGATTAATACTTAGGGTTTTGTTCAAATACCTTAGCACCACTAATTAAAACTCTACAATTATTGAGTAAGTTACAGATAATTGTCATCAGATTTATTCAAACGCATGAACTATCTACACACTCCGACGATGCTGTAATGATCCAGGGGCATTAGACAGCAGTGAACTCATGTCATGTCCTTGCAGACCTTAATGGCTTGTTTCATAATCAAGTGTTTATCTTATCAAAACCGAAACACCCTGGCCTTTATTAACGACATTTGCATGTGTTAACCCTTCCTAGCACTGCACAAAAGAAGATAACACAAGACTGCAAGTGCTACATGTAGACAAATCTCAGTTCCCTTTGTGGAAAAACATGTATCATCATGATTAATAAATCATTCGCTCTAATTTCTCAACTTTCTATCACACATCCTAGACACTAGGTGGGGTCATTGATTATGTGGATAAGCTAATTAAAAGTAACATCATCAGTGATCTTACATAAATTATGTGCTGCTGTTCTCTGCCTAGAAATCCCTGCAGAAGACTGGCTGTACTTAGCCCCATTCATGCACACAAAACAGCCTTTGTCAAAACCCAAAGACACTCTCTGAAATGCTGCCAATGAGGCGTTTTAAATGCGATTCTAGAGGGTCAACTCAAAAGTTTAGAGAAACTTAAGCAACACACCAGTTAAATTTAGACTACATCCTTTATTGGTGTGTGAAATCTACATACAAAAAAAAAAAAAAAGCAAACCCTGTTCCTAACTCAAGTGACTGTCTCGTTTGGAAGGCTGCATGCTAGGTAGGACGCGTCCTTTGAAGGCTGCATGCTAGGTAGGACGCGTCCTTTGAAGGCTGCATGCTAGGTAGGACGCGTCCTTTGAAGGCTGCAGTATACCGAGTGTCCTCCTTTAAACAAGCCTCGTTTAAACGAGACGGCCTTCGTAGGACAAACGGAAACGGAACGTAACATGGTTGCTATGACAGCACGCCACTCTTTAACAAGCGCGAGCGCTTTGAGTGAGAAGGGAACAAAGTCCCTCTGCAGGGAATTAGTGAGGTACATTTTAGGAGAGTTATAATGACGTATTGTGAAAAGAAAATAGATTTTACAGGTGTACTTTTAGCCAAATACTTTATTTTAATTATATATTAATATAATTATACATATTATATACTCTGCACCCATCTACTGAGGTACTTTAACTTGGGAATTAACATTCCTTGCGTTTGAACATCATATTTACTGACAAATTGGCGTCATTTATTTATTTATTTATTTTTAGACATTTCCGTTGAAGCAAAGAATTGTGGGTTATGAGTGCCCACGAAGGATACACCTCATGCATCCTCCGAATTCCCGCGAAAGAAGGTCGCATTCGAAGGTCGCATTCGAAGTGTCCTACTTACTTTTATGAAAAGAGACAGTCTCAATGACGTATGCAGCCGATAAATGCGACCTCCGGAGGACGCAGCCTTCCAAACGAGACAGCCTATAGACTCAGTTATCAGGCTTTAATCTGATTACACTGATTCATACTGTCTGCACATGTGTCAGTACAGGACATACCCTCACTTGCCTGGATCACATTCTGTGACATTCTATTCTATATGCATTAGCATTCTATTTGATAGGTAGTATAATTCTATGAGATTCTATTTTGTACGCAGTGCACTATCATTCTAAACAATTCCATTTTATAGGAAGTATCATTCTGTAAGATTATTCTAAAGATATTTTGATTCTGTGTATAGTTATAACCGAATATGTTACTATGAATATAGTTATTCAATAAGTTTTTATTTAATAGATATTGGCATTCTATAAGATTCTAATCAATCGGTATTATGAATCTATGAGATTTACAACTTTTCTCCAAATCAGTAGCATCTATTAATTATAACAGAATGGGTGAAATTATTCTCTCTCTCTCTCTCTCTCTCTCTCTCTTTATTAACCCCACTCACATTAAAGCAAAAATGTTATAAATCATAAATCTCACACTGAGTGTAACTTACCTCTGAGCCATCGGAGAAGAAAGTGGTCACTTTGTGATGGACACTGGGGCAGAATATCCTGAACAGTCTCTCGAAACTGACAAAAGTTTGAGTACAGATGAATAATTATGCAATGCATTGATTCATATGCATTGTTTGCATGCATGCATTGATTAATATTTCATGAGATCAACCATAAGAAATTGTGCATGAACATATACAGGCAAAACTAATCATTTTACAAATTAAATGCATTTATTCTGGTGTGAGAAATTGCATATGAACATACACAGGCAAAAGCTATTTCTACCATTTAAATGCATCTATTCACGTGTGATGAGAGCTGGGCAAACTTGAAGATTTACTACCGGATGCATTTACGTAATTTACTCTCAACTCGCCGCAACAGAGTGATAAACATTTTAAGCTCAAACAGAGTATTTTGAGGGGAAATAATGGACTTAAATATCCATCCAAACCACATGTAAAACCTTCTCATTTCCAAAACAACTGCGTTATGTGGCCTCTCTAATCGGAACTAGCTTTCTATCCCGGTCAGCTCTCACGGACTACGTTACTCTATTAACTATCCATTACAAACTGCTGATAGAAATATAAGGTAAATAAGTCACCTGGGCCAGGGCCTCAGCTTGTTTTACGCTCAGATCTCCTACTCTTCCGCTCATGTTTGCCCGAGTACACCAGAAATAACAATCTGAAATGAACTAGAGACTGTAAAGACCTGAAAAGGACTAAATGATGTTTCGTGTCTCCTCCCACTAGTTGTGATGCGTTTCTACCGCTGGGTGTCGCTGCAGGACCGATTATTTAGTTCATATTGTACAAGACAACGGATTGGATTAAAATATTAATACACCATTTATTATATAATGTACCTCTCAAAAGTTTAGACACACCCACTCATGTATTATTGCTGCTTTCTATTTATTTATTTAATTATAGTAAATTAAACCAATGAATAACACAAATGGAAGAATGGGAATTGTCATGACCAAAATGTTAACCAAATAAAAACTATATTTTAGCCTTTTCAAAGTAGCCACCCTTGGCCTGGATTATGGCTCTGCACACTCTGGACATTCTCTCATCCAACTTCATGAGAGGACACCTGGGATGCTTTTAAAATAATAATTATACTTATTATTTTTTAAAATGTACAGAATTTCATACATGGGTACAATTTGTAATTGTCTACAAAACTGATTTTAAGCATTTAATAAAGCAAGCCTTTAGATCAAAAGGTCAAACTTTTTACTTGTAGTGTACATGTAATTAATACAGTGATAATAATAGTATTATTAATATTAATACAATATTGTTGTAGTAAGTAGAGGAAATTATTATTATTGTTAGGTATAATTATTATTATTATTATTTACTATAATTATAGTGGTAGCAGAAGAAGCTATTGGTTTACATATAAAAATATGTATTTTTATTTTGTATTCACAATTCAAAAAGTACAAACTGTATTTTCACAAAGCATAATAAACACTTCTTGACATATAAAAAAATACAAACCATATTAGATTCAAATAAATAATTCCATCTTTACAGTTATTTACAGTTTTTGGCTGATGATCTATTCATAATCAAATCCACAAGCTATTCTGAAAACCACGACCAATCATATCCATCCCAATTACACTGAGGTTATAGTATTACAAACACTTTTTCTCTCATAGTGAAGCACTGTTCCATGCTTGTCTTATTTGTCTCCATGGTGTTCCTAAAACAGACGCAGCGATGAAGAAGAACACTAGAAGGAGACCTTTAGCCAGAGCCTGGGAATACGGCTCACCTGCGAAGAGGTTAAGACACAGCCATGAACACATGCTACAACTTCAGCCTAGTTTACAACACATAGAAAAATAGGAAAATTACGTATCAATCATACACATTTTTTCTGACCATTTACACACTGGTTTGTATCCAGTACTAACTGACTATTGTTTTTCTGCCTCGTTCTATTAGCAACTGTATTAAATTCACGCTCTTACCAGTATAGTATCTTGTGAGAGGGAAAGCCAGCTCAGGCAAGCACACATCGTTCCTGTCACAGTCAAACTCTGTGAAGTTAATACTGAACCTGCAGCAGAAAAGAAACTTGAATTAAACTTCACAGATTAATGTCATATATAAGCCTTAGATCGAAATAATTTTGAAAACAAAACATTTGCAATGTAATAATTTTTTTTTTAATTACATTTTCATCAGGGTGTGTTTATATATGCATATACATTTAAACCCATTGTATCTAACACTCACACAAACACTGAGTGATAAACACAAACTGAGTGGTACAGATTGATTACCATATTTATATACCATACTATTGATATTGTACTCCATGGTGTTACAATGGTAACTAACCCTAACCACCGGTCTTTAAGTAAGTGTAATTATATAATTATCAAAGTTAAAATCAAGCTGGTATGCAAATCAGGTTAGTCTCTGTGGGGTGTGTGTGTGTGTGTGTGTGTTTAGGACCCACCTGGATCTAGGGACTTGGGCATTAAGAGGATTCTCAGTGAAGGTCACAGAAGAGGTCACAGGGAACGTCTGCATCATCTCTGGGTCTACACAGGGGTTAGACATGACCATATCGCACTCTAGCCTCCATGCTGTTTCTCTGAAACTGAGAACCACACATCTACATCTCAGACAAAATTATTTCAAAAAATATCAAAAGCACAAACACATCCAGATATATCAAGCACATTGCTGTCAGAAAGGGATGTTATAGGAATAATGTAAGTAAATCAAAGTGCAACGAGAAGCTAAATGAGAAGACTCAGTACCTAATCTCCACTGCCTGGATAACCTTCTGTGGCACACCCTGCACCTGTCCCATGATGACACTCCTTACGTGAATATGGAGGTGTGTTGGAACAGCTGAACATTCGCCACTGCTGCCACCTGCTGGCTGACTGGAGTTCAGCACTGAAGCTGAGATTCAAAGCAGTACGGTTAGTATATTTCCAAGTTAACATAAACTTTTTGAATGTTCTTTTGAAATGTTTTTGACCTGTATTTTTGTGTCTTATCTTATTTTGACACAGGCTGCATTTTGGTATGAATTTTAAGTGTTCAACAATTAATTAAGCAGAACTAAACTCACTGAAAAGCACTTCTAAAACAGCTTGATATTTATAGATAATTATGTGTTTTTGTGCTTTGTCTGGTTGCTCACTAGAAATGTTGACCCAGTCTACAAGGTTGGAAAAATCTGGCTTTCCTGTTCTGGAGACCAGAGTAGCAGTCACTAATCCAGCTAGAACAGCACGCACTGTTTCTCTGTGAAATGAAAGATAAAACGGGTGTCATGTTAAATTGTGCTGTAGTTATTGAGGTTTCTTTTTTTTTTCATTGGGACATTCTGTTGTATTGAGCTTAGAATGGTTTTATGCCCACTATACTGCAGTACAAAGGCAGTAACAATGGCAAAACTTAAAGGAATAGTTCACCCAAAAATGAAAATTCTCTCATCGTTTACTCCCCCTCATGCCATCCCAGATGTGTATGACTTTCTTTCTTTTGCAGAACACAAACAAAGATTTTTAGAAGAATATCTCAGCTCTGTAGGTCCATACAGTGCAAGTGAACGGGTACCAAAACTTTGAAGCTCCAAAAAGCACATAAAGGCAGCATAAAAGTAATCCATATGACCCGAGTGGTTAAATCCATGTCTTCAGAAGCAATATGATAGGTGTGGGTGAGAAACTTATCAATATTTAAGCCTTTTTTTTTTACTATAAATTCTCCTCCCTGCCCAGTAGGTGGCAATATGCACGAAGACTGTTAATCAACAAAAACAAAAGAAGAATATGAAAGTGAAAGTGGAGACTGACAGAGCAGGGAGGAGAATTTATAGTAAAAAAGGACTTAAATATTGATCTGTTTCTCACACACACCTAAAATATTTCTTCAGAAGACATGGGTTAAACCACTTGAGTTTTATGTATTACTTTTATGTTGCCTTTATGTGCTTTTTGGAGCTTCAAATTTCTGGTCACCATTCACAACTGCATTGTTAGGACCTACAGAGCTGATATATTCTTCTAAAAATCTTCGTTTGTGTTCAGCAGAAGAAAGAAAGTCATACACATCTGGGATTGCATGAGGGTAAGTAAATGATGAGAGAATTTTCATTTTTGGGTGAACAATTCCTTTAAAATGTGAAAAAGTGGCTTCAAAGTATTTGATTCTTAAATGATTATATTTGATTATATTTGACTTCAGCAGAGTCACTCACCTGAGCTGGCTACACTGTGTCAGGTTCATCAGACTCACAGGAATGAGACAGCCTGATGTGGAGTTGATCCCAAAAAGAACTGGTCTCAGATCAGCAGTGGAACAAATGCCTTCTCCGCCTGCAGACGACAAAGCACAGGATGAAGCCCACTTTCACCTGATATGCTGGTAATGGTGATTCTTCAACAGTGGAATTTAAAGGTAATGATTTTCAGTCTGGATGCTTCAGTACCTGGCTGCCAAAGGTTGATCTGGGCTCTCTGTATAATTCCTGTATCAGAGTCCAAAATCCCACCAAGCACTGGCTTCTTTACCTCATATCCTGTGCAACATAGGTCAATCGGGGAAAGCAAATTAGCACATGCCAAACGAATCTGCCCAAACGAATCTGGTTGAGCTCTAAATATAATATTCCTCAGCATCTGAAGCCGATGTATTGTGAGAGTTGCTCTAACCTGGATTGCCAGAAAATGACTGAGATGTTTCATTTCCATTTACAAACAGTGCAGAATATCTGCTGGTTAAAAACACTAGATGAGCAAGAGAGAAAGACAGAGAAAATAATGAGAGAGGGACTCTATCTGCAAAACAGGTTTCAGTTTTATGTGCAATGATGTGGTGTCATATTGTGAGAATCAACAGGAAGACAACAGCTGTGACTCACCAGGAAGAGTTATACTTGCAGTTGTCCGTGTCACAGTAATTTCGGTGAGGCCATTCTCTCGCCAGTAAAGAGTGTAACGCAAGGCCAGAACAACATCATCACACTGTTGTGGGACTTAAATATAAATAAAAACAATTAAACCAGGAGAAAGATCCAACTTCACAGTCAATGTCCATTAAGTCTACAATGTTACTAAGAGAGAAATTACAACATTATTACTAATTTATTATGATATAATGTGTAAGGGATAATCTACCGTCACTCAGTCAAGAGGTAGATTAAAAGCCAACGAGAATAGATCCGCTTAAATCCTAAATGTCAAAACAGATAGTGATGGATAAGTTCTGATGTGGACCAGCAGGCTGTTCCAGAGCTTAGGGCCAGCTATGGCAAAGGCTCAGTCACCTCTTTGGTTCAATCTGGATCTGGGAACACAGACCAGTCCAAGATCCCCTGATCTAAGAGATTTGGACGGCTTGTGTGGGTGCAGCAAATCAGAAAGATATGGTGGCGCCTGGTTGTTTAATGATTTATAAACAAATAATACGATTTTAAAATCAATTCTGTATCTAACCGGCAACCAATACAGTGAAACTAAAATTGGAGTGATGTGTTCATATTTACGGCTGCCCTTCAGAAGTGTAGCTGTAGCGTTTTGGACCATTTGAAGACGAGAGAGATGATCGATTTACTCCAATTTAAAGGGAATTACAGTAATCTAAGCGTGACAAAATAAAGGCATGAATAACTTTTATAAACTATGGTTTTACTATAGTAATATTGTAGACTGTAGTAACCATAGTTTGTTGCAGAAATCATTTTTCTACAGTAATATTGTAGTACATGTTTTGTTTTTAGAAACAGCAACAAATGAAACTGCAAAGTAATTAATCTTTCCTAACAAATAGAAGTGCATAGTGACCATAAATTATTTTTTAATTTTTCTGTAATGTTTCCTTTTTTTTTTTAGATCACAACTTATTTCTGGCCGCTGTGGGCTTCTGTGTGTTTGGAAACTGTTTCACTATTTCTGCTATTCTTTTTGGTGCTGCTAGTGAATTTACAGTGCTGCAGAAATTACACACTTTTAATATTACTATTTACTAGTAGCAATAGTACTAATTAATTTTTAATATAATTGCTGAAATGTTTATGCAACTGACCAGATGTGAGCTCAGAAACATTTGACAGAAACACACAGAGGTCTCTGGCCACTTCATCCACAACATTGACTGTGACCACTCCTAGAAAGAATGCAAACATACAAGCACTCACAGAGATGCATACTGTATATGCACGCATACACATGGAGGAAACAAGATCACTCACATGCACCTCAAGACACATCAGAATCATTTAAGGGTAGACTTATTATTAGCCTCCCAATTTTGCAGAGTTTTTGACAAAAAAAATCCTGAAAATTTATTGTTGCTTTAAAAAAGCCACTCAGATTATGTGTCTACCTCCCCGTCCATCCTTAACGTTCACCCTCAGGTTGTCGGATGGTGATGGACAAGAATGAAGCCTTCTCGTGCACTGAGACTCAAAGTTTACCAAAAATGCCACTGGAGCATTTTCAACACATTGGCCGAGTCCAGAGTTCTGCACAGAGAAACATTAAAAACATCAGTGTGGTAAATATATTCACACCTCTTGCAATAAGATGCATGTGTAGAATTAGAGTATAAGCAAAATAGGAATAAATAACAATGATTCAGTGTGTGATCTGCATATAGAGAAGACAATACATTCATAAATGAATGGATGCATACACCAGTGATGTAATATAACCTGTGGTATAATGAAGTACTGGTCAGCTATAGTGAAGATTGGATCCCCCTGGCGGTAATTAATGGGAGGTACAGGATCTGTCACCTGCTGAGCTTTGAATGATGGACTGGGCTTAGGAGTGCTGTAAAGACCCATGCAGATTTAGAAAATGTTTATTTACAATAATAAATGGAAACATAAGCGATAAGTAAACACAAAACTGTATAGATGATAAGGCTCGGAGAAAGAGGAACGAAAGAATCACTTATGTCTTCCTTACACTGTCCCACCATTGTAGAAAAGTCCCAGAAAAGGGTTGTTGTCAGAAGGCGAGGTAACACAGAGGAAGGGGAACCAATCAGGGTTATTTTCAGAGGACTGAGCTGAGCACTGATAGTCTGGAACAGGGTTGAAACTTCCCCCAAAAGGTCCAGGAAGACATTGAGTTTCAAACAGTCCCAGCACCTCTTGGGTACAGTCCTTAACAGATAAATTTCACAAAAAGCAACAAACACATTCTCAAACAACAATCAGTGGATACCACAGATTGATATATTCAAAACAGACCTTAAACTGTCTTTCCCAATGCTTTAATTATTACCTGGTCACAACAGCAGAGTATGTCACACTCGACTGGGGAAATATCACATGGACAGTCCCCAAGAGGCTGAAACACTTGATTAGGAATGACTGTTTTATTTTCTGTTGATAAAGTGCAGTACTTATTAAATGCGTTTACATGACCACACATGTTGCTGGCATATTAAGCATAATCGTATAAGAACATGCATGTAAATGCGCTAAAGATTAACTCAAAATTCATTCTATTTTGGACAATTTGGCATTATCAGTTTGGAAATTTTGCATTATCTATTTCACAATGCTGTTAGCAGATTTTGGAACTAAAACAAGGGAAAGCGAACACCCCTGTTAATCGGCCAAGAGGGCATAGTTATCGGCCAACTGCGATAATCTCAAATGTATTTTTATCGGCCTGGCCAATATATCGTTCTATCACTAGCAAAAACCATGGTATTACCATCAGGTTTTACAACAGCACTCCACATTTTGTGACATGAAAAGAGATACTAACCAGACGGGGGTTTGCTAGGGACAATCTGGGCGTAAACCTTGGTTTGTATAATGAGTGAGGCTTTGGGCATTTCATCTGCACATGCAGACACCCGGAGAATCTCTTGTAGACACAGCGGCTCCAGGCAGCAATCAGAGGCAACTGTTTCATTCCCACACAGCTGCAGGCTGCGGTTCAAACTCAGCCGTACCAGGAGGACATTCTGATAGAGGAGAGAATAGATTGGTGATCAACAATGTTGCTTAGTTTTTCCCAATGTATTAATCACATTTCTTCTGCCACTGAATGTTTTTTTCTTTCTGTTTAGTTGTGGAGTCCTTGGGTGTATGAGTTGTGAGGTGTGTGTGTGTGGTTTTGAAACCCTTCAACACACTCACGCATAGGCTCAACCAAAGCAACATTGTTTATACATCATTCAGTGCAAGGAGGAATGTCCAGATTTATACACTGATGAAACTAAGCAACTGCTTTACAAGGCAGCGATTGCCTGAGGCAATTCCCTTTATAATCTTGATTCACACCATTAATGAAGCGACTCCTACTGCAAATTAAGGAGTGGTATGTTGTTGTAGCATTTGTCAAACCTGAATGTCAGAGCCAGAGGATGATCTTCAACCAACAAAATATTAGTTTAGTGGTAATGACTGCATTTAACATGAATAATAATATCCACAGTAGATATTAATGTAGTTACAAGAAAAGACTTTCTGTAGTATGGACAGGAAAATGCGATATGACGATATATATCATGGCGAAGATATAACGTTTCAATCGATAGAGATCTTGCTATATCGGGTATATCGCAACTGAGACAATTAAAGAAACATAGACAGGGTTTTTAAGGCATTAAAACATTTTTGGCGGCTGCCAAAGCAAATTCAGTTACATTAATCTTGCATTTGGCGCTTCATAAGTGCTTAATATGCTTATCATCTGACACGTTCATCTGTGTCTCATGTGCGTGTCATGCATGCCAGTCCAGCAGGCTTCCCGATATTTTCAAGAGAGTGCAGAGTGGGATCACTTGCCCTACTCAATTATTTTTGACCCAGGAAAACCCTGAAAACACATCACCACGTTACGGGATGACTCCCAAACAAGGTAAGAAAGAGCTTGTTATTAAAACAGGTGCGACATCTGTGGTGTAGGCTCACGAAAGCCAACACAGAGCAGGAAAATGTAATCAGCAAACTGTCACATGACGATAATCACTCGTAATACAAGAAATTTGTTTTACCACCTCAAAATGAACCACGCAAAAGAATATTATGAAAGCCAAAAGATGCATTTCACATTAATTCTGTCATAATTGGTTTTGTTTTGTTTTTGCAAGAAGTGTTTATATTTATTGAACATTTATTTTCAGCATTAAGTGTTTACATAATTTTGGATATTTTCTGCAAGAAGTGTTTATTTTCGTTGGATTTTATTTTTTTTTTAACTGCATTATTTTCTTTGTTAAATTGCTTTGGGAAGATCTAGAGTTTCTTGAGGAAAGTTTATAATAATAATAAAATTAGTCAACAACATATCAGACTGAAATGTGACAATGTGAAATTTAGCATTATGGTAAAAATGATTTAAAACCAGGTTGAGTGTTTTTTGTTTTTTTCCATGTACTATTGTCAAGTTCCAAATAAAGAGAAAATTCAATAAGAGGTCGTATTTGGAAGTATTGTATTCACTGACTGTTTCATCCAAAAATAAGCAGTACAATATGGTTATTTAATATATTAACAAATTTGTATTGATTTTTGTTATTTGTTATTACTATATTGTGATATACAGTATATATTTATAATTAAAGGAATATTCCAGGTTCAATAAAAGTTCAGCTCAATCGACAGCATTTGTGCCATAATGCTGATTACCACAAAAATCAATTTTGACCTGCCCCTCCTATTCTTTTAAAAAAGCAAAAATCTGGGTTACAGTGAGGCACTTACAACGGAAGTAAATGAGGCCAATTTTGAACGTTAAAATACTCACCGTTTCTAAATTATAGCCACAAGAAATAAACAATATGCGTGTTAACATGATTTTAGTGTGATGAAATCCTTTACTGACCTTTTCTGTGTAAAGTTATAGCCAATTTTACAACTTCATTGCCATGATGATGTAATGTCCACAAACCCTAAAATGACTGTAAAAACGACTATTTAAACAACTTTACAGCTCAAATAATACATGCGGTTTAACAGAAGAACTAATGTAAGTGCTTTTATAAAATTATATTCTTCACATTTCTGCCTTTAAACCCTCCAAAAATTGGCCCCCCATTCACTTCCATTGTAAGTGCCTCACTGGAACCCAGATCCAGGGGGGGATTTTTCCCATTTTTCTCCCAATTTGGAATGCCCAATTCCCAATGTGCTTATTTAAGTCCTCATGGTTGCGTAGTGATTCGCCTCAATCCGGGTGGCGGAGGGCGAATCCCAGTTGCCTCCGCGTCTGAGACCATCAACCCGCTTATTTTATCACGTGGTTTGTTGAGCGCGTTGCCACGGAGACATAGCGTGAGTGGAGGCTTCACGCCATCCACCGCGGCAACCACGCTCAACTCACCACACGCCCCACCTAGAACGAACCACATTATAGCGACCACGAGGAGGTTACCCCAAGTAACTCTACCCACCGTAGCAACCAGGCCAATTTGGTTGCTTAGGAGACCTGGCTGGAGTCACTCAGCACACCCTGGGATTTGAACTAGCGAACTCCAGGCGTGGTAGACAGCTTCTTTTACCACTGAGCTACCAAGGCCCCCTCATTTTTGCTTTTTTTCAAAGAAAAGGAGGAACGAGTCAAAATTATTTTGTGGTAATCAATATTATGCCACAAATTTTGTAAATTGAGCTTTACTTGTAACAGAGATTATTTATCAGAGATGGGCCACTTCTATTAAAATGAATGGAAGAAATTGGAACGCTCAACCAAGGAGCTCTGAGCGCCCAACAGTCAAGGGGAAGTAGAAAGGAAGTCCCGCCTTTCAGTTAAAAGAGCCAATCACCTTTTAGATACAGACATCGCCTGTCAATCAACTCTAGATATCATGCGCATTAGCTATACAAGCCAGGAAAATTCCGTTTCTTAGCGTAATCTGAGGTAAAGAATCACAATTTATGATTCCAGTATTGTCAGATTTTATTGCTGATTTGAAATATGTTTTTTGATCGTAATCTTGATTTTGGTCTTTCTCCATTCAAGTAGATAGGAGCTGCACTGGCATGACTGGAAATAGCCTCCCGAGAGCGTTCCAGAGATGGCCGGCAGTGGACTGACTTGCTAGAAAGACTTTGCTTGTACTGAACCCGGAATTTTCCTTTAATTCAAATAGAAACAACAATGTATGCATGACAATGTCTGATAAGGCTAAACAGTTATGCACAAAAATGCTTAATAACAGGATGTCTGGAATATAAGATAATAATCTACAGTCAAATATAATATTTTCACTATATTCTTGACATTATGAGTCAATGTTTTGTGTTGATGCTTACCAAATGGTCTTAATCATTAGATGTAGGAAAATAATATGTACTGCTTTCATGTTACACAGGTAAAAAAAGAATTTAGAGCAGATAAACAAAAACTAAACAGTGTAGACTGAGATTTCGTAAATAGACTGCAGCCTGGCACTGTTTTATAATCCTTTAAATAAACAGCTGTACATGCAGGGCGAACATCTCACCTTTCCAATGAACTCATATGAAAGATTCCACTGTGTTTGAGAAACTGCATTACAGGTTGGTGCTGGAAGGCTACCTGAAATAGTTTATGAAAACATATTGTATGTCAATAGAGTTCATTACAATGGAAAGGAAGAACAACGTATAAGTGCAGGCTGCTCCATCAAATAATTACATGTTGTTCCCAATTTCAAATAGGTACAATAATTAATTATCAGATTAAATCGGTCATATCGAAAATAGCAGATCAAATACAGTTCTTATTTGATAAACACAGACTAAATAGATTGTGTTGTGTTAATTCAACTGCTCACCAGTTGCATCTGTGGGTACAACAGCACTGATGTTTAAGGAAATGCCAGACACGTTTCCAACCAGAAAGGCTGATATCCTTGGACCAGAGGCCAGAATAAATGCGGGCTGAAATACTAAAATACTGATTCATTAACATCTTTACATGTTGTGAGCCATTAATGATACATTGGTGTGTGGGTGTGTGTGTTGTTTATTTCTGTTGACTTGACTGACAGATCAAAATAGGATATAAAGATTTATTTAAATCCGCATAGTGTTACTGATTCATTTATAATCTAATTTAAATAACCAATACATGTTTTTGTTCATATGTAAGCTAAAGGGCAACAAATGGCTTCTCCATGGCAACAAGATGCTTGCTAGCTATTAGCGAGCTGTCTACAGTGTTCACGTCAAAACGCACTTACCGACATTACAGATGGTTTCTTGCTTTAAAAGCACTAGAATTATACATATGGAATGAAAAACGACGCGAGAGGATGATAATCTTGTCATAATGTTGCGTTGGTCTGGGTTGTCCTCTTCTTCGGTGGGTTTATTGGCGGGTCGCGAACCAGCTGACTAGGAGCATACCGCCACCTACTGAACTGGAGTGTGACAAGAATGAACTCGTTTTTATTGTATATCCCTAAAGCCTATGTTTAAAGGGTAATAAAAAGCTCTGAACCGCAAGGTGAAAAAAAAAAAAGAAAAATAAATAGTGTCTCAGTTCCTTCCTGAGCCTAAGTCTTAATTTTTTTTCTCTCTTCAAAAATTTTGTTTTTTCTCTCTTCAAAAAAATAAAATAAATAAATAAATGTTTTTCACTCTTCAAAAAAAAAAAAAAAAAAAAGAATTGCTCTCTTCAAAAAAAAAAAAAAAAAAATTTTTTTCTCTCTTCAAAACTCCCCTAGTGGGTGGGGCAGGGCAGAGGAGAAAGAGGGGAGCAATCTGTCATCTCAGTTGCCCATTGGAGTGAGGGAAGAAGGAACACAACTGTCTGATGTAGTCACTCAGCATTATTTCACTAATGCAGTTAACAGTATCAAAGATTCTCACAATTGCTCGTAACAGAATGCACAAATAATGTATACACTGTTTTGTAAGCTTACAATACAGAACACAGAATCACACTGGTCATTTTATATCTGTAATTTAATGCACAAGTAAATGCCAAGCCATATGCAATCTGTATTAAAAAATATGTTAATGTTTTTACACTTAAATAACTTTTGAGACTTACACCAAGACGTTGATTCACAAATATAAGTGCTTAGATTGGTCAACACACTTGCATTAAGGATGGATGGATGGATAGATGGACAGGGTTTGTATGTCTGGGACAATGTAAACTGCGTCTTATATGAGCCCCAGTCAGAGTGTAAAGATCTCATCTTTGGGTTGCTGTTCCCCTCCTGACCAGCAGGGGGTGCTTTCCTTGAGCCTTCTATGCCATGCTCCCTCCAGGCCTGCAGATGGCACTTATACC
Source organism: Myxocyprinus asiaticus (assembly GCF_019703515.2). Classification (NCBI taxonomy): domain Eukaryota; kingdom Metazoa; phylum Chordata; class Actinopteri; order Cypriniformes; family Catostomidae; genus Myxocyprinus; species Myxocyprinus asiaticus. The sequence goes on along the minus strand of NC_059346.1, from coordinate 9,373,086 downwards.
CTGAGCTCTGTTCTCTCCACTGCTGCAGATGGCGCCAATGTCCCTAACCTTGTTCAGTACTCTGCTCGTTAACCCTCATTCCCTTCACCTGTGTCTAGACCTTTCTAAGTCTGTTTGATCCCTGCCTTTGTGTTCAGTCTTGAGCCTGTGTACTCTGTGCCTCCTGTGACCAGTTCCCAAGTTAAGTTTGCTCTTTATTATACCTTTTGACCCTTGTGTCTATTTTGTTTCTCTGTTTTGTGGACGCTCGGCTTTCCTTGTTTATTTGTACTTTGCATTTTTTTCCTCTAGTAAAGATTATATTTTTGGAAAGAAACACAAGTATCCTGGCTCATTGCTCTTCTGCACTTGGGTTTAACTATTGGGGAGTTAGCTCAGTGGTAAACACCTTACACTTGAGCACTGCAGAGCCGGGTGCCTTGTTATACAGAGACAGTCCATCTCACCGGATGGATGGATGGACGGTCAGTGTTTGTGTGTCTGGGACAATGTAAACTGCGTCTTAAATGAGCCCCAGTCAGAGACAGTCCACCTCACCGGATGGATGGATGGATGGACGGTCAGTGTTTGTGTGTCTGGGACAATGTAAACTGCGTCTTAAATGAGCCCCAGTCAGAGAGAGTCCACCTCAACGGGCCGGGTTAGTGTGTCTGGGACAATGTAAACTGCATCTCAAATGAGCCCCAGTCAGAGACAGTCCACCTCACCGCATATCTCAAAAAACTCCTATTAATAAATACTTGCTGAATTATAAGCCTGGGTAGCTCAGTGAGTATTGACGCTGACTACCACCCCTGGAGTCGCGAGTTCGAATCCAGGGTGTGCTGAGTGACTCCAGCCAGGTCTCCTAAGCAACCAAATTGGCCCAGTTGCTAGGGAGGGTAGAGTCGCATGGGGTAACCTCCTCGTGGTCGTAATTAGGGGTTCTCCCTCTCAATGGGCGTGTGGTAAGTTGTGCATGGATTGCGGAGAGTAGCATGAGCCTCCACGTGCTGTGAGTCTCTGCGGTGTCATGCACAGCAAGCCACGTGATCAGACACATGGATTGACGGAAGCGGAGGCAACTGAGGTTTGTCCTCTGCCACCCAGACTGAGGTGAGTAACCGCAACACCACGAGGACCTACTAAGTAGTGGGAATTGGGTATTCCAAATTGGAAGAAAAAATGCATGCTGTATGAACATTTAAAAGGTTTTGGCAATGATTGAAAGACTATCCTGTCCCTCTATCAGCAGCGCGTGGTGCTGGGGACTAACGTCAGTACTATCAACTCCGTCAACTGACACCGAGGCTCTTGAGAGTTTGAAGCGCTGGTCACGTGGTTTAATGAATAATCATGAGACAGCCCATTCTAATAGGATAAGGCCACAAAGTCTCATTAATATTTATGAGACACTGATGTCGTGATGATGCACTACAGTAGAGGGACACATCACATCGTGTGACGTTGACTCGATGTTGATTTTAAACCTGGAAGATGAAAATAGTGCAAAAAATCCCTAAATTAACCACTTTCATCTTAAAATGAAAAATAATGGATAATTTGTCTTCTATCATGTGTAACACATACATATCTGGTAACATCTCAGAAAATTTTGTTTAGTGTATCATAACCCTTTAAGACCACTGAACCAAATGAATTTCATAACTGTTTTTATTATTGTTCCTCTCCTGGACCATTATTTAAGATGCTAGATATTTTAAATTCATGACATTCACAAATTTCTAATTCTTTCCTTAATTCAATCCATTCTCTTTCGTATTTAGGACATGCCATTAAAACATGTTCTACAGTTTCAACTTCATGACATGCATCACATAAACCTGTATTATGCTTCCCCATAATATGTAGAGTACCACTGAGTTTTGAATGTCCCATTCTCAAGTAAAAAAAAATGACCTGTTCCTCTCTACTGATATTATGAGTGATTTTGCTTTGTGTAATGTTCCTTTGTACCTTGTGAAAATGTCGTCCTGTCTGACATGTATCCCATTACTTTTGCCATTTTGTCTACTACTTAGTTTCCCTTAATTCCAACATGGGCTTGTACCCATATAAAATGAACTAGTCTTCCAACCTGCCTTAATTTGTATATTGTAATCATTATTTCGGTTAAAATATCACTGCAACATGTCTGGAATGTTTGAATGCTCAGAAGTGCCGTCACTGAGTCAGAACATACTACCACTTTCTCCGGCATCACTTCTTCTACCCAACCGAGTGTCATTTGTATTGCTATCATCTCAGCAGTGTACACTGTTGCTCCATCTGTTATTCTCCCATATTTTCCTTTTTTAAATTCTGGAACACAGAAAGCTGCACCTGTCCTCCCAGTATCTGGGTTCCTTAAACCATCAGTGTACACTTGAAGAAATGAATAGTGAGCTGTTCCAATATATTCCATCGTATAATTACTTCTATTGTTTCCACTTTTTTTAATTTTTTTTATTGTATTTGATTTCTTGTTTTTTTTATTAATAGAATAAAAATAAATATCTTGCAATAAGTCAATTTCAGGTTGAATGAAAAGCCAAGGGGGCACTGGGGAAATTAATACTATTGGACCAAATGTTATGGAGTCTAATGCCATTTCAGTAGCCCATTTCTTTGCTCTCCATGCAAATCCTGTACCAGATGTATTTGATGTTTCCCAACTCTCTGTTTCCACCTGCACTGCTCTATTGGTGTTGGTTTGATTGTCCCTGCAATATATCTCAGTGCTTTAGCCTGAATAATATCTAATCTCTTTAGCATGGTAGCTGATGCCAATCCATAAACTATGCATCCATAATCTAAAACCGATCAAAGAAGTGCACAATATATGTCCTTCAATGACTGTATATCAGCCTCCCAATCTTGTCTTGCAACACATCTCATTAGATTCAACACTCCACCACTTTTCTTTTCAATATTTTCTAAATGATCTTTCCATGTGAGCTTACAGTCAAACCACATTCCCAGATATCTGAACCCGGGTACCTTCTCCAATGGTAGTCCATACATATTTACGGTAGTTGCAAGTTTTCTTTTCTTTTTCCTCTTGTAAAAATCTGCCAAGTTTTAGAGATAATTTAAACCCCCATTCTAAAGACCACTGTTCAATGATCCCAACTGAATTGAGTTATGAAAGTAACATTTCTTCCCCTTTTCCACAAAGCACCGTCGTCAGCATATAACTCTGTACTGATTCCTGATGGTATTCCCTCAAATATATCATTAATCATGATATTAAATAAAATTGGACTTATCACACTTCCTTATAGTGTCCCATTCTCCACACTTACTATTTGTGACTTTTCACTGCCCACCTGTACTTGAATTGTTCGTCCAAATAAGAAACTTAAAACCCAGTTATATAATCTTCCTTCAACCCCAATCTTCTGTAATTTTATTAATAATCCTTCTTTCCACATCATGTCGTAAGCCTTTTCAATGTCAAAATAAACTGCTACCAGCACCTTTTTCATTGCAATAGCTTTTTTTAACCTCTTTTTCCAATTTTACTAGTGCATCCAGCATGGACTGACCTTTCTGAAAACTATACTGATATGACGCTGACACTCTATCTAACACAATATAATCGATTTACAATCATTTTTTCCATTAATTTGCAGAGGTCAGATGTGAGGGCAATAGGTCTATAATTCCCCACTACCAAAGACTCTTTTCCTGGCTTGGCAAAGGGAATTATAATGGCATGCCTCCATGCCCTTGGAAGTCTACCCTCTACCAAAGCCGTATTAATTAGTTCTAGGACTGTTTTAAGCACTATATCATCTGCACACTTGAGCATAACATTGCATATTTTATCTTTCCCTGGCGCAGTACGCCCAACCCGAACTAGTACTCTTAAATTCAAATAATCCAAATGCAGCATCTAAGGCTCCCTGTCCACCAGGTTTTTGATTATAAATATCTTGATATTGTTCCAAAATGTCCCATCTTCTCCTATATTTGTCATCTAATTTATCTGTACTGTGGGCCTTTTGAAAGGTGTTTACTAGTAATTCTGCCTTTTCTTTCTCCATAACAGCAGTTCTTCCTTCTCCTGTTAATACTGGAATACTGCTGGCTTTATAGACTCCAATCATCTTTAAAGTACTCCATACATCTCCCAGCTGTGTTTCCTTCCTTATTGAAGAGCGGTATGATTGCCAGTGTTTCTATTTTGCTTGCTTAACTACTCTCCTTGCCTGTGCTCTGTTCCTCTGATATATTAGCACAGAGTCTGGTACTAATGTTCTTTTTAGTACCCTAAAAGCTTAATTCCTGTTTTTAACTGCCTTAGATCATTCTTCATTCCACCATGGAACTGTCTTCTTCCCATTACCTTTAGATTTGGGAATGGACACTTCTGCTGCACCAATTGTAACTGAACTTAGTTTATCTGCACAGCTGTCAATATATTCATCTATATTAAAATTCAAAAGTTCCTCCTTGCATAATTTATTACATTTTCCCCCATCTACTTTGTGGAATCTCCATCTTAACTGTTTTGTTGATTTATTCCTATGCATTTCCACTCCTACTGAGCAAACTGTAGGGAAATGATCACTCCCTATTGTTGAATGATCTAATACTTTCCATTTACATTTTAATGCTATTGTTCCTGAAACTAATGTGAGTTCTAGAAAAGACTTGGATGAATCTCCTAATGTTAAATCTGGTTCCACTTCCATCATGTAAACAATCCAATAAACGCTCTTCCATATATTCTTCCATAACTATTCCATTTCTGTCTGTGACTGAACTCACCCATATAACATTATGTGCGTTAAAATCCCCACACCATATCACAGTACCCGCAGCATTTCCCCAAATTTGATTGAACTTTTCTCTAGATAAATGAGCAAATTACTTATAAAAATACACTATTCTCACACTCCCAGCTGATGTCCACACCATCCCTCACAAAAGTTGCACACCCTCCACCACTTATTTCTACCCTATCCTTCCTCACCGATGTATACATTACCCAGGAATAACAAAGTTTAATTGCTGCTTATGTCCTCTTTCTCTTCCTCACAGCACTACACAGAGAAATTAGTTCATTACTGCAGCCTAGTGGCACAGAGGTGAAACTTGGTGTTGTGTTGCATGCCTGTACATGTGCGTTTGTGTGTGTGTGTGTGTGTGTGTGTGTGTGTGTGTGTGTGTGTGTGTGGGCAGCTTTAAGTGGTTTATGAGGACTTTTTTTTTTTAGGTTACAAACTGATAATTACAAGGGTATTATGCTATAAATGTGGTTAATGAGGACATTTCTAGTGTCCCCATAATTCAAAACACTTAAACATACTAAACGATGTTTTATTGAAAATGTAAAAATGCAGAAAGTTTTTTGTGAGGGTTAGGGTTAGGGAATAGAATCTATAGTTTGTACAGTATAAAAATCATTATGTCTATGGAGAGTCCTCATAATGATAGCTGCACCAACATGTGTGTGTGTGTGTGTGTGTGCGTGTGTGTGAGAGAGAGTATGAGATAATTAACTAATTTAAACATATATACTGTACATGTGCATAGACTGCTTCACACAGTACTTCCAAACAATATATATGGTGTATTGACTTTTTTATAAAGAATACAGTCCCACCAAAATTTGTGTCTTTGACAACCTTTTTATTCTCACTAGTAATGCAACAGGATTATTATATCAACAAAATAAAAATATAACAACAGAACCTACAGAGCAGCTCACACAATTTGGCATATTTTGCTAATTTAGAAAATCCTGAAAGAGGAAGATCAGCAATTTATTAAAGAACAGAAACCACCAAAGATTTGTGACTTATCAGTATCATCATTAGCTGAAATGAGTGTGTTCTCTCAATCAGACAAAGGCTTCAAGCCTTCACAGCGTTTGCCCTGCAATAAAAGTACAAAAAAAAAGTTTACCATTAAAGGTTGCATATGTAGAGTTTTTGTCTGATTTCAATAATTTCTCAAATCAATCAAATTTTGAATCCCATATATCCAAGAAACTGATATAATTTAAATATGTTACATGCCTATAGGCTAGGGAAATCCCAGACAATTCTGCACTTGAGTTAAACATTATTCAAAGACAGAGATTTGCTGAATAGCTGCTGATGAACAGAACTATCTGTATTACTCATGCACAAGATTCAGTCAAACTCATTGTTGGTGGTCGGTTTTGAAGTCTCAGTGAATTTGTACTAGGAGGACGTTTTGACTTGTGGTTTTACAGCTGAACAATTTGTAGTTTTGTTTGAGTGAGATTTATACAGTAGCATATCTAAATGGTGTTCGACTATGTGTAAACAAAGACATGAGTCACAAAACCACAAAACGGAAAGTGACCTGGTGTAGAGATGATGTAATAATACTGCCGTGCTTGTTGTGTAATGAGCCTATCTATCTATCTACCTCTCCCTCTGTCTTTCTATCTGTCTGTCTGTCTATCTATCTCTCTCTCTGTCTGTCAGTCAGTCAAATATTTGATGTCCAATGTTTGATGTGCACCTGAAATTTGGTTTCTTTGCACTTCCTGAGCCTTGTATCCAGAAACTTGGTCAGTTCTCCAACCCACTGAGCTTTAGTAGCAGGTGGGGCACACAGTTTTCGACCTTTTCTGGTTGTGAACCTGAAAGATAAGTGGTTGTTGTCCATCATTTTACTAGAAAGGGAAGTTCTTAAAATAGACTTTCCCTTTAAATACACACTTTCACTTCTACTATGTCTGGAAAAGTGATAATATCTCAGTAACTGTTTGTCTAGTTAATTCCCAGGGAGAATAACTGCACTGATAAACACTGCAGACACTGTAATAAACATACAGTACTTTCCTTTGAAACAAGAATGTACTTACACAACAGCATCACAGGGGCAGCCATCACCTCTGAACTGCTTTCGGTAACTGAGGAGGATGTGTCTGGGGATGCTTTGTTGGCTAACCGTCAGGCAACAGTCCAAAGCTAAGTCTGGCTGAGCCTCTGAAAGTGAGGAGGCAGACAGATAGACAAAGAACAAAAAAGATATTATGAGACACCAGGGAAATGCAAGGAAATGAGAATTTAAATATAAAACATCTGTTCATATAAAACATCTGTTCATATGAAAACAACACTATGAATGTAAAAATGTATTGCCATAACATTTTTTATTGTCCATAATGTATTTTGCAGTGAAGCGTTACAAATGGGCAATGCACAGCTGGGATTAAAGGGATAGTCCACTCAAAAATGAAAATTCCCTTATCTTTAACTCACCCTCATGCCATCCCAGATGTGATTTTTAAAAGAATATTTCAGCTCTGTAGGTCCATACAATACAAGTGAATGGTGGCCAGAATTTTGAAGGTCCAAAAAGCACATAAATGTTAGCTTCGCACCAGTGGCTCCTCAGCCAAGCACACGCACCATATAACTGAACCTGCGGTTCCTCTCGTACTGAGCAGGATTACTATTGCAACAACACATCATCAGTAGGGTAAAATTAACCTGTCTCATGACGGTCTAATCCCAGCTCACGTTCCCTATTAGTGGGTGAACAATCCAACACTTGATGAAGTCTGCTTCACAATGATAGGAAGAGCCAACATCGAAGGATCAAAAAGCGACGTCGCTATGAACGCTTGGCTGCCACAAGCCAGTTATCCCAGTGGTAACTTTTCTGACATCTCCTGCTTAAAAGCCAAAAAGCCAGAAGGATCGTGAGACCCCGCTTTCACGGTCCGTATTCATACTGAAAATCAAGATCAAGCAAGCTTTTGCCCTTCTGCTCCACGGGAGGTTTCTATCCTCCCTGAGCTTGCTCCCGAGAGCCTTGCCTCAGTGCTTCCGCTATTCAACAGCAAAAACAAACTTCAACACTGGGTAACATTATCTTAGAGATGGAATCCAGCAAACGGCCGGCTCCCAGCACAACACTGACTCCTACACAAACTTTTATCTACTGAATCCCGTCTGGATAAGCGGGGACGTGATCGTGATCGAGCGAAAACTAGAGTGAACATCGGCAGGGCATTTGATTCCTGGAGGGACCTTCGTTCGGTTTTGGGGATCAAAACTGACCCTGAATTGGCGTTCTTCTTATTGGACAGATAAGCTTAGATAACTGCAAAGCATGTGAAATATAGTGCCATAAGGATTGATCTGCGTAATTTTAGCTGCTAACGCTGACGAATTGCAAGCTACCTTGCTTCGTAACTTTCAAATAATTTCAACGATCTTCTCGTTTTACTAAAAGTCAGGTATACAGGATACATTTAAGCAAATATGCTGGTTTCTTATTCGTAGTACAACATATGACAAACAAAACATACAACAGTGCAACATAACTGCAGTGCAACAGTAAACTGTCTGGTATAGTTTGGTAGTATGTAGCTGTATGTGTGTATCAGTATACTATGTTAGCTGATAAGTAGTTTTAGTATAGTCTCAAAGTTTGTAGTAAAACAATCATAACTGTGTAATTTTAATTATGCTACCTCATCTGTCAGCATGATGCCGGTGAATCACGTTCAGTCTCTTTGTATGTTACGTCATTGTTTTGGTCGATGCTTGCTCGCTCACGTCCCTTTGGAGTGTGTGCACGAGCACAAGCACAAGCACAAGCAACAGGCAGCTAGCTGCAGTTCACTTAGTGGCCACATTAATAACAAGGGTTTCTGAATCTTACATCCTGCACCTTTAATTAGAAATTAATAAATAGATCATAATAATTGATAACTGCAGTACTAATTGGAGTTATTAAAATGACAATAAATAAATAAATGTGTGTGATGTGATACATCTGATTTCATATGAGAAAGATCAGGAGAAAAATTTAACAATACAAATACAAGAAGAAATAGACTGTATCCACTCAGAAAGTAAATGCAATGGACAGAGGACAAAAAACATCACAGACTCACCTGCTGGACTGTTGCAGAGAATTAGTGCCAAGGCACAGAGATACACACTCAGTGCAGGTAAAACAGCTGAAGCCATGGCAACAGGTACAGGAGATGGTGGAACCCGGATTGAGACTGTCCTGCTAAAGTGGCTATTATCTTTGCCTTTGACCTGACACTGTCCTCTCACTCTCTCCATCTCTCCCCTGCTTTATAGGACTTTTAAGTTTCACTATTACATGGTTTTTCTCACAGTCCCTCCCCTAGAAATGTCAAAGCATCAGATTGTTGAAAACCGAGGTAGGACTTTTTTTAATAAGGGCCATGTTTACCGCACAGTCATGAATTAGGGCCATGTTTACTGCACAATGCATCACATTCTCTGTCTCTTTTCCTAGTAATCTCCCTTTATCCTCATACTGAAACTCAGATTCTCACACTTCCATCCTTTCTCACACAAATTTCGTAACAAACTGTTAAAAGTGAATGTTTCAATATAACTGAAGAGCTATTTCATCTAATCCTGTCAAACTGAACCGCTTGGTTGGTGTGAATAATTACTGGTTTTTGAATGTAAACACAGAGTTGGGGATTTCAATGGGAGGAAAAATTAAACTGTAGATTGTTTTCTGTTAATGTTCTAACAATGTTAATTATTAGGCTAATGATTAGTCCCTCTCCTTTGTGTGTGTGTATGGAAACCACATTGTGTATTTACTGAAAGTTTGTATGGTTTACAGGAAGATATGAAGTAGAAGTATGACATCATGTACTGTGCTTTCTCTGAATGATATATTGACTCAAGAATGTAAGGTGGTTAAAGGAATAATTCAGAGAAAAATTAAAATTCTCTCATCATTTACTCACCCTCATTCCATCCCAGATGTGCATGACTTCCTTTCTTCTGCTGAACACAAAGATTTTTAGAAGAATATCTCAGCTCTGTATGTCCATACAATGCAACTGAATGGTGACCAGAACTTAGAAGCTCCAAAAAGCACATAAAGGCAGCACTAAAGTAATCCAAATTACTCAAGTGGTTTAATCCATGTCTTCTGAAGTGATCTAATCAATTTTGGGTGTGAACAGACCAAAATATAACTATTTTTCACTGTACATCTTGCCATTGCAGTCTCTAGGCATGATCATGATTTTAAGCTTGATTACACTTCCTAGTGTTTGACGCTTGGGCAGAACGCTAGATTGCGTAATTGAGCTCGAAATCATTATCGCCAAGGAGACTGCAAGATTTATAGTAAAAAAGGAGTTATATTTTGGTCTGTTCTCACCCAAAACCATGGATCGCATAAGAAGACATTGATTAGAACACTGGAGTCGTTTGTACTACTTTTATGCTGCCTTCATGTGCTTTTGGAGCTTCAAATTTTGGTCACCATTCACTTGCATTGTATGGACCTACAGAGCTGAGATATTCTTCTAAAAATCTTTATTTGTGTTCAGCAGAAGAAAGAAAGTTATACACATCTGGAATGGCATGAGGGTGAGGAAACGATGAGAGGATTTTCAATTTGGAGAGAACTATCCCTTTAACAGATGTAACTAGAAGTAAAAAGAATATGTGAGTGGCACCAGAAACTAAGTGAAAAGAGCCCACCCTCATGTTTCTAAGAATATTCTGATCCTTAGATAGGATTTCTATGAACCCTTTCAATCCAAGTCAATGGGATTTTTAAACCAGTTTTTATTGATTACCAAAAGGAAATCGAAACGGAGTCTGAGTGAACTTAGAAAAGTTATAGCACATCTCGACTTAGCAAGCACCACTAATAATAAAAAGCATTAGCCAGTATTGGGTAAGCTACTCTAAAAAAGTAATTAATTATAACTACTAATTACATCTACAGTGCAATTAGATTACTGTACAAATTACTCTGTCTGAAAAGTAATTGCATTACTTATTACTAATTACTTTCTAAAACCCTTATCAACCTCGACCAGATGAAAAATACAAGGATAGACATGAAATTGTTCTTTAATTCTGTCAAATAAATTATATAAAATCAAATAAATTATTCATGAACTGGCTAAAGAATTTAAGGGGGCAGCGTTAAATTAGAAAACATATATTTTAACATAAGACATTACATTTAGATTTTAAATTCACTATTGTTTTATATAGAAATGTTCTATAGTCTATACAATGTTTAACACAATTACATCAGAAGTAACTGTAATTAAATTACTGAAAAATTCAGAGTAATCACATACTTTACCTTTTTCAACAAAAAGGTAATTTAATTACAGTAATTTTTTGCTAAGACGTTTGCCCAGTACACTGAAAATAACCAACTCAAAAGAATGAATTTGACACTTAATAGTATGATACTATTAAGAACCTGTAAACATCTATACTTGTTTGATGCTTTAGATAAAAGCATCTTTTAAGTTTTGTCTATTAAAAATATTACGGATAAATGACTCATTGAAGTAGAAAGAAGAGTAACCAAAATTCGGTTTATTTTAAGTAATTCATTTACAGCAAAATTCATAGACACACAAAGTATGCTTATGCTATGTACATTAATTAAAACCCATTTTCAAAAAAATACAAATACAGGACAACTCATGCACATGTGTGAGGTTCATAATTGCTACAGTGATCTACAACATGTTACATTGCACACATAACATTGCTTTGAAATGCAAGTCATTAATTTATTTATTTTACATTGTTTGAATTCCATGCATCTGTGATCCCTCACATCTGCAGAACTTCCCAAATACTTAGTGAATATAAAATAGTCAATCAAAGTCACAACTGATGAATGTCTGAAGCTGCAGGGTCATCAGGGGTCACTTCCTGTCTGTAAAACAGAAAAAGAAAAAAGAAAAAAAACATATTATGTTTTCATTAGTGGGTATGTTACAGAGAAGGCCAGAGAAGGTTTCTGTGAGAGCAGAACTAAGATTTTGAGTTAACATGAAAGTGACATACAGTGGGAGGTTTGTTTCATCTTGTGTGTTTTAGGGATGTTTGTTTCTTCCTATCGAGGTGTGAGATGTGCTTTCTAATCCACTCATGTCTGTCTGCTGGAGGAGCACACAGTTTCTTGTCCTTTTTAGTGATGAATCTAAGGGTGCAAAGAGAGATTTTATCTATTACATGCATTAATATGGTACTATATAGTGCAACTTCCATCATCCATGATTGATGCTTACACAGTAGCTGGGATGGGGCAACCACTCTCTGTTGTTTGATGAAAGTAGGATGCAAGGATTTGCATTGGGATACGTGTGTCTTTGGTAGTCAGACAGCAGTCCACAGCTTCATCAGAAAATGCTGAGAATGAAGTGTTGGTATTAGCAAGGGTCACCACTGGAAATCCCCCCTCTCTACATACATTTGACACCATGCAAGAACAAAACTTGGCCTAAACATTTCTTTCATTTGAAACATTTCTGAGATTTTCTGTATTATCAGGAACTAACTCCCAGAGTTATAACAGAATTTATGAGAAGACAGTCAAGAAATACTATGGCAATGACCTCTATGGGTATAAAGTATCGGCTGCAGCCAGTTTTCAATTCAATAACCAAGTTTCAGTATGAAATGGGGGATGCATTAGAGAGCAGATTTTTATTTAAATCTTACCTTCTATGCTGCCCCATAGGACTGCAGTAAAGATGAGGAGAGTTAATGCTGGAGTCTGCATTCTTCTCTTTATATCTGTCAGAAGTCAGAGCATCAGATGCATGTGCACAGGTGAGTCTGCAGGTATCGGTCTGCAGGTATTTATACACAGAAAAGAAGTAGCTTTCACTTTCACGTTAAGACTTACCGCACCTGCTCCACCCCTATCTTGTAAACGCATCAGTTTCTTTTGGGTTTCTTTCCCCCACATTCTTTCCTGTAATCCCCCCCCCATTCAAATTATCTGCAGAGGTGCATGACCTAACTATACATTTAGAAGCACATAAAAAACACTAATACACTCCTTATGTAATTTACAACAACTGAACCCAAAGTGAAATGTTTAGTTTTTGGTTGCATAATGGTTTAGTGCTCATAACTTTTATTTTATATCGGCCATAAAGAATTAGCTTTGCCTGTTTTTTTTTTTTTTTTTGCTTTTAGATTTACAGTGGGCTCCAAAAGTTAAAAAAAAATAAAAAATTACAAAATGTCATGAAAATAACTTTATATTGCATTCTTAATTAATGCATTTTTGTTTCCTTGTGAATTATATTAATCAGCATAACAGTTTGAGTGAAAAGTTGAACTGAAACATTTACAAGCATTTCAAAATTTCCAAGTGTTTTAAAGACAGCATTCACTCAAGCTGGGATGGACTTTTGTGCACAAGTTTGTGCAAAACCTGATAATTCATGTTTGAGAACGTTCCATCTTGTGTGCTTCAACTGAAGCAAGGAAATCTGACCTTCTGTACAAAAGAGTTAACACACTCAATGTCACAAATTTGCTTACTTAAGTAGTGACCAAGAAATCTTACTCATTTTACGCCTTTACGTTACTTCATTTTATCTCTTTCAAAATCCTGACACTTTCTATTTAACGTCCAGGTTTAAATTTGAGTTTGAATCCCAGATCTTTAATCTGGTCTCAATATTTTTTATTGATATATAAAATATATATATATATATTACATTAGGCAACTTCTGTTAAAAAAACATTTAGAAACTATGGGTGAACTTCAGGGCAACACCTCAAATTTGTCTTAGATTACTTTTGTTGAAACAAAAATATAATGCACATAATCCAGTTCTATCCAAGCCCTCCTGTTCAACAAAGGGATATTTAAAGTGATCATAACTTGTCATTATCTTAATAATGAATAGTGTGATATCTGAAAGCCTGGCACAGATACAAGGGTGTGTGCTTCCCTGAACTGAAGCACTTCAAACAGAGCCAAGAGCAATAACCTTCTCAAGAGTTTGAGGGGAATTGTGGCCGTTAAAAACTGTGCCTGAAGATTATTTGTATTTTCTGATGTAGGGTGCATTATTTTCAAAAGCTTGGCTCTTCACTCCGTTATGCATAACTCTCAGTTTCGTTTTTTGAAAGTGGCACCAAATACATTTTTATTGGGCAGATTTATGGTAGCTCTCCAAAACCTAAACAGTCTAATGTGTTTTCTCACCACATTCACATTCAGTTGCTGCATGTGAAGCTTCAGACTTTTCTACTTACAGTCAGTATTACTTTTTTTATTTTGCACATCCCATATAAAAACATACTGTATGTTGGGAAAGTAATGGTCTTAGGTAGTTACATTACAGTACATTCCATATTCATATACCATGGCATTAACAATGTTCTCCAATGTACTTCATGAAATACCTTTTTTTTGTTGTTGTTGTTTACTGTAAAACACAAAAGGAGATGCTAGGATGAATTTTAGCCACACCATTTACTTTCATTGAATGAAAAAAAAAAAACATGACTTTGCAATGAAAGCGAATGGTGACTGAGATATTAGACTGATGTTAGACTGCCTAACATCTCCTTTTATGCTCCACAAATTGATGCCCTATATGCCCTGCCAGGTCACTCCACTTGACTTACTCCTTTTAAATTTATTTGTATTTTTTTCATCCAAAGTGACGGTTCTGTTACCACCCTTGGGATGAAGGTCCTATTTGAGAACATTCTGTGCACTACAAATACCTTTGCTTCAATTCAATTTAATAACATTTCTAAGAAAACTTACATGCAGATACAGATTTATAACTATATATTCAGATTTGCAACTATTTATTCAGAATTTATAACTATACATTTTGATTAATAACTATATATTTGGATTTACAAGTGTATATTTAGATTTTTTTATATATATATATATATATTCGGATTAACAACTATATATTGAGAATTTATAACTAGGCTATATATTCGTATTTTTAACCATGTATTCGGATTTATAACTAGATATTCAGATTTATATATTTGGAATTATAATTATATATTCAGATAAACAATTATATTTTCAGATTTATAAATAAATATTATATATTTAGAATTATAACAATGTATCCGGCTTTATACATACTGTATATTCAGAATTTATATAATTATTTTCTGTTTGGCCCCCCATAATATAAATACATAAATAAATAAATTGTATGTGTATAATTGTTATAGAGATATGATTGTATATATCTATATTACTGTGATGTAAAGCAGTGCAGGATTATCACTAAGGACATGTCATATTTTAAAACCCCATCCCATAATTAGTGTTTGAGGTGTTTATTTACTAGCAGGAAATTCCCTCTTTGGTTTCTCATAGATTACAACAGGAAGTTCTTGTTGGATGCTGTGGAATCAGGGGCAAACCTTCCAGAAACCTTCCAGTAACTGAAATGCATTTTTTTCTTTTTTTTACACTGACCACCCACAAACCACAAATGATCCAAAGGAACAAATAAAAACCCTATATTACTTTTCCTGTGAAAGTCTTGACCTGAAATGTTAGTGCTTTTTTGTTTGGAAAGTATGAGAGTTTTTTCTTTCTATTTTTCTCAAGGGGGTACTTAAAAATCCTCAAGCGGTCAGTGCAACAAGGAACTTTAATTTTCAGCAGGATGCATGCTGTTTCTCATAGTTTATATTACTTATGATCAGTTATGTTGAAGAGGGTTATATTAGAATATCAAACACAGGATGGTATTGGCAATTAGTTTTAAGGGATCACTGGTTCTGAATACAATAAGAAATCTTTAAACATCTATCAAAGAATCCAGGTTATGAACCTCCATACCTCTTTGTCAGTATATTTACCTGCACAATGTAAACTTATATTGCTGTGACAAGTGAAAAAGCCCAATTATCCCAAGTGCTGAAACCTATATGACATTGCATTCATGCTTATTATCCACAATAATAAACTCTTAATAGTGTTATTACTTTAAGATGTCAGTGAACAGTATAACCTAATGTATTTTATTGTATTTGGGGCCTGTGGACTCATGCAACATACTTAAGAGGACTCTGACCTACATTGCTGCTCCCATCTTTAAGATTTGTAACTATGAGCAAAAATGTACTTATATACAAGTTCAAGCAGGTCACAACTGCACGTGAGTAAAAATGAGACATACATTTCTTTCAGTAACAAACCAGATCAGATACTTCAATTGTGCATTTTGACAGGTGTTTGCTCTGCAATTGCAAACCCATGCATCATTTAATATAAATGTCTCACATATGAAATGTTAATAAAACATTGATATTTCCTAATAACCAAATTAACTTCAGTCATAAAGTAGTGTGTTGAATTAAACTGCTCAAGTCTTTGAGTGCTAAATATTGCAAAAGCAGAAACAAAACAGTTAATGCTTCCAATCTGTAACCAGCAGCCCATCTTTACCTGAAAATGCTGTAGGGGAAGCGTGTCTGATCAAGTTGTTTCAGTCATGAGGTTTACAGGAAACGGTAAGACATGTGTGCCCACACAACTGTTTATCTGTTGGGCTGGGAAGCATGTTGGCAGTGTATGGGCTCCTTTGACGAGAAAAGCAAATAAACAAACCAACAAACCCACAAATGCACAAACAAATACACATGTGCAACTGTTGTGCAAATGTACAAATATCTTCTTTTTAGCCAATAGTATAATGATGTCTGTAAAAAAAATTTTTCCTAGTTTTAATTTAATCTTAATAATAAACCTGGTTGCATGTTTCTGCTAACTCATGTCTAACGCCTTATGAAGTATCTTGGATTGCTTGTACTGGCCATGGCGGCACCACTGTTCAGTGATGATATCAGTTCGTAAAGCAGAACACTTTTCTATTGACCATGATGCAGAAAGTTTATCATATTTATGTAGCATTGTATTTATATGGTTTTTCAAGTTACTTCAAAGAATGTCATGATACTACCAAGTTACATGTCCAAAAAACATATATATGTATTCAAAAATATATTTAGTTGTGTGTTAAAATGTTTGACTGCATTGGACTGCAAAAACTAGTGTTTAAAATGTTTACATTTCTAAATGGTGTATCTGTTTTCTTGAAGGGTCCTTCCACACATCTAACAGAGATCTTACAAAGTCCTTCAAGGAATAATTCACCAAAAAAAATGAAAATTCTCTCATCGTTTACTCACCCTCATGCCATCCCAGATGTGTATGACTTTCTTTGTTCTACAGAACACAAACGAAGATTTTTAGAAGAATATTTCAGCTCTGTAGGTCAATACAATGCAAGAGAATGGTGGCCAGAACTTTGAAGCTCCAAAAAGCACATAAAGGCAGCATAAAAGTAATCCATATGAATCCAGTGGTTTAATCCATGTCTTCTGAAGTGATCCAATTGGTTTTGGTTAGAGAACAGACAAAAATATAACTCATTTTTAATCATAAATCTTGACATCAGCAGTCTTCTTGGTGATTGTAATTTCAAGGTCAATTACACTTCATAGAGCACCATCTAGCGCTCTGTGCATGTGTCAAGGAAGTGTAATCGCGCTTGTAATCATGATCGTGCCTAGAGACTGCAATGGCAAGTGCAGTGAAAAAGGAGTTACATTTTGGTCTGTTCTCACCCAAAATTGATTAGATCAGCTTCAGAGTTCTGGCCACCATTCACTTGAATTGGATGGACCTACAGATCTGAGATATACTTCTAAATATTTTGTGTTCAAGAGATGTCAGTTTGCTCAATTCTCAACAAATAAATAAATAGAGGAAACACTGATGTAACATGCAACTAGATGGTACTTGCATGTTTTGATAGGTAACACTTGACCTGAGAAGTTTTGAGAACCACTGCTATGAAAGCATTATTGCTTACTCAGGAGTGACATCTTATGGTCATTCACTAGAAATGCGAGATAGAAAGAAAAAAAAACATACTTCCTTGACAAGGACGTTTATTGCATTTTCTATTTCTTGGCACACCTAAGATTCTAAACTTAATCCCGTACTGCTTTAATTTATTAAGTTTCATTTATTTTGCTGATAAGGTTGACTAAATTAGGGCCTTGTTTATCAAAGATTAATCAGTTCCATCCACAGTGTAATAAATGGCATTTTTGTTTCGTTTTGTAATGGAAAGTACCCACGAGTGCTGATCTGAGATCATTCCACTGTGCGCCCCTGTCTCGCCCCTCTTTTTTTAAATCTGATCTCAGATCAGCTGCGGCACCGAATAAGCGCGCGAGCTGGTGATTCAATCGCTCGAGCTGCCCGCGCGGTGTTTTCTGGGAGCAGTTGAAAGATTCAAGATGGCGGCGAGCAGGAGACTACACAAGGTAGACGTCGAAACCTCGCACTTTTTATACCTCTAATTGAGATTTATCTCACACGACCGCTCACTAACAAATTAAACATTAAGTTAACTCGCTAAAAATGCTATTTGATCGTCCGTTCGTGCTTGGTCGGCGTTGAAATGAGCGATTCACTCGCTCGATGACTCGGCTCGCCGCGCGTTTCCAAACATGAAGGAGGAAAAGCGCCGGCGGAGGCCGCGAGACGACAGAACTTGTTTTATGGGTCAAGAACGGTGAGGCATAGGGAGAGTGAGCACGTCGGAGTGGACCTCAGGGTCCTATTGAGTGGTTTCATTATTTGGCAGCTAGTAAATGATATAGGAATGTAATGTATGGTATGAAGGCAGGAGTGTCTGGTGCGATGGGTACCCTCAAACCGGGTTCGGTTGATTCAAGCCGGACCGAATCTTTTTGAATGAAATAACCGTAATGGGCCTTTTTCACACGCCAGTGTTTGGAACGCGGAATTAAACGTTTGCAGGATAAACTTCGACAGCGGTGAATGGGAGATCACAGCAGATATTATTTTCACTTACACATTTGCTCCAAGATCAAAAGGAAAAATCCACTCTTACGTTTGAATGACTTTGCAGAAGAGAATAAAAATAGAGAGCGGTGGATTAAGACAGTCAGATGGGAGAAGATGCCAAATTTACTGTCATTCAGCAGCTGTAATAGAAACCCTCTCACAGCTGTGGTAATTCAGTTTTTAAAACTAATTCCAGGGTAATATAACAAGCACAGTGTTAAATTTACACTCAATATTTATACAAATGTACCATATAAAAAGTGATTAGGTGAAGTTACGCCCTTGTGAAAAACCGAAACTGTGAGTTCATAACAAGCTTTCGCTTTATGAACTTCCGTCGTGTGTCTAGATCACCTTATTTAGTTCTTACAAGTGGTATATTTACTGTTATTACTGACGGGCAAATTCCCGTGTATTTGAGTTTCTGAGGCGTTTATGTGCTGGTTATTGTTTTTGTTTTGTTTGTTTTTTGTGGGGGGGAGACAGTGTAGCAGTCATCATGTAACGAATTTACTTCCTTATTGGTTTTTACTTCTTTACTGTTTTTGATTTGTGATTTTTTTTCTCCAGCATTGACTTAAGGTATAGATCATGAATGGGCCAGTCATGTTAGAAATCTTATTCTTTCAACATTTAGTGTGGTTTGGGGCAAACTTAAAGGGACAGTTCACCCAAAAGTGAAAACTCTCTCATCATTTACTCACCCTCACACCATCCCAGATGTGTATGACTTTTTTTCAAATGCTGAACACAAACAAAGATTTTTAGAAAAATATCTAATCTCTGTTGGTCCACACAATGCAAGTGAATGGTGGCCAGAACTTTGAAGGACTTAATTTATCTGTATCTCCCCCAAACCTATCATATCAGTTCTGAAGACATTGATTTAACCGCTGGAGTCTTATGGATTACCTTTATGCTGCATTTATATGCTTTTTGGACATTCAAAGTTCTGGCCACCATTCACTTGCATTGTATGGACCAACAGAGTTGAGATATTCTTCTTAAAAATCTTAATTTGTGTTCAGCAGAAGAAAGTAAGTTATACACATCTGGGATGGCAAGAGGGTGAGTAAATGATGAGAGAATTTTTATTTTCGGGTGAACTATCACTTTAAAGCAAACTGGACAGCTCACTTGTCTTGAACTGTGGGTCAGTTATTTATTTACAGTAAGCAACTGAGGAAGGGGTTGTTTCCTGGACGTATGAGGTTAAGACCTGGGTCAGGTTACACCTTTGGGTTACAGCTTAAAATCATGCAAGGTCTTAGATGGTATATTCCAGACTGTTGTTATTAGGATGCTTTAAATAGAGGTTCTACATTCATAAAAATACCTTTGATAATATGCTATTTTGCATCCCAGAGTGTTTTGCACTTACCTACAAATAAAAATGGTGATACTACAAATTCCCTTTACATACAATTTAACATATTAATTGTTAACAAACTTTTGTTTTTATCAGGAGCTTGAAGAAATCCGCAAATCTGGAATGAAAAACTTTCGTAACATTCAAGTTGATGAATCAAACATATTGACATGGCAAGGACTCATTGTTCCAGTAAGTGTTTACTAAATGTTTTTAGACCTTTTTTACGAATTGCGTGGTAATACTTTACAATAAGGTTCCATTCGTTAACATTAGTTAATGCATTAGTTATCATGAACTAACAATTAACAATATATTTTTACAGCATTTATTAATCTTTGTTAATGTTAGATAATAATAATACAATAGTTTATTGTTAGTTTATAGTTCATTAATGCTAAAAAATACAACTTTTGATTTAAAAAATGTTACTAAGTGTTGAAATTAACATTAAGATTAATAAATGCTTCAGTATTGTACATAAAGTTAACTAATGTTGTTAACTTATGCTAACAAATGGTACCTTATTGTAAAGTGTAACCAAATGTATTTCTATGTCATCAGCATGTGTATAACATATTCAGACAAGAAATGGTATATTTTAACACAGCTTTAGTATGCATCTGTTCTTTGTAGATTAGAAAATAATAGCTTGGCAATTGGAAGCAAAAAACAAACATTCTGAGACCGTATGATTGCTTGAGAAAGGTGGCAATTGTGTTTGAGAGTTTGCGTAACTCTGTAAAAGTTGTCCTGAGTGTTTCAGAGCATAGTTCTGGCTCTAGCTCAACTGCATTTGTCTCTTCATAATGCGATCAGCCATATCTGATCTCATACTACACACATTCACCCTTGCATTCTGGCATCAACATCAGTTTGTTGTTTGTAATTGCATACAGACATCAATTGAGACACTGTAGTCTGAGGTGTGCTCACGTTACTTTGTTTACCATGTTAACCTCCCTCAGGACAACCCTCCATACGACAAAGGGGCATTCAGGATTGAGATCATCTTCCCCGCAGAATACCCTTTCAAACCACCCAAGATCACATTCAAAACAAAGATCTATCACCCCAACATTGACGAGAAGGGGCAGGTCTGCCTGCCTGTTATTAGTGCAGAGAACTGGAAACCAGCCACCAAAACTGACCAAGGTGAGGTTGCACTACAGTTACTGGAGCATTTCTGAATAGGATGGGGTACTGAGAACACAGTTCCTTTTTTTTTTATATATATATATATATATATATAAATCCCGAAACCAATTGATTTTCATGACTTTTGGTTCTGTTAATAGTTTCTGTATGTGCAATTTTCCAACAATGTGGACCGAACACTGTACCAAAATACAGCAGCAGTGCTGCCCTCTACCAAAGTCCCTTTCAGTGCGAGTCAGTCCACTCAGCAGCCATCTTTACCAACGTTACCGGGCAGCTACCGGGCAGCTATTTACAATGTAAACAAGCGTCATGAAGTGCAGCTCCTATCTACTTGAATGGGAAAGAATGAAATCTTCAAATGTTTGGTCAAGGTTACAATCAAAGAAAATATTTTAAATCAGCAGTAAAATCTGACAACAATGGTATCATAAATTGTGCTGCTTTACCTCAGATTACATTAAAAATGCTATTTTTCAAGCTGGTTCAGCTAATGCGCATGTGCATTCTGGAGTTGATTGACAGGTGATCTCTGTATCTAAAAGCTGATTGGCTCTTTTACCTGTAAGGCGAGGCTTCCTTTCTAAAACCGTTGGGCGTTCCAGTTTCTCCCATTCATTTTAATAGAAGTGGCCCCTCTCTGTTAAATAGTCTGTGCCTCTACTGAATCTACCGTGTGAAACACACAGCGCTACATGTGTATTTTGATTCCCGAATGAAGGACTCTTATGAGACGCCACTTTTGAATCTATACAGTGCGAAACATACAGCGCTTACAGTATAATCCGATTCCTGGAAAAAATACTAATGATCTGATTCTTCTACTTCAGACCTGTTACTGACTGCTCATTTATATGACAGTGTGTAGTTAAAGATACACAGGTTTTGTTGAATTAAGTGACATTTTATAAGAGTAAATGCATGAATGAAATATGCTGTCACATTGTGTTACTATATTTAAAATATAGTTAATATTAATTATTGTATTGCATTTATGCCTCAAAGTCTGCAAACACACCTTTTACAAGAATTTTTAAATGTATTTCTGATTTGTTAAATCTGCTGTGTAGAAACTTGAAATGATCTCATCATTTGGTAACAGACTGCAGAGGGCAGTAAAAGGAGTAAGAATTGCATCTCTTATTTCCAAAAAATTCTTCCTCAAAAGTACTAAAAGGATCCTTACTGGATCCAGAATCGTTAAATTCCTTATGATTCCCATCCCTATTCCTGAACCCACATGAGCCAGACTATTAAAGCTCAGTTGACTAGTGCATTAACACACTCAGTCTGAAATGGGCACTTGTCATAATTTTTTATTGTAGAAATTGAAACTGAACATCTGTTTTTATATATATATATATATATATATATATATATATATATATATATATATATATATATATATATATAATACACCAATCAGCCACAACATTAAATCCACCTGCCTAATATTGTGTAGGTCCCCCTCGTGCCACCAAAACAGCACCAACCCGCATCTCAGAATAGCATTCTAAGATGCTTTTCTTCTCACAACAATTGTACAGAGCAGTTATGAGTTATCATAGACCTCTCTCATCAACAAGGCGTTCCGTCCACAGAACTGCCGCTCACTGGATGTTTTTTGGTTTTGGCACCATTCGGAGTAAATTCTAGAGACTGTTGTGTGTGAAAATCTCAGGAGATCAGCAGTTACAGAAATACTCAAACCAGCCCATCTGGCACCAACAATCATGCCACAGTCCAAATCACTGACATCACATTTTTTCCTCCATTCTGATGGTTGATGTGAACATTAGCTGAAGCTCCTGATCCGTATCTGCATGATTTTATGCACTACACTGCTGCCACATGATTGGCTGATTAGATAATCGCATGGATGATTGTTGGTGCCAGATGGGCTGGTTTGAGTATTTCTGTAACTGCTGATCTCCTGGGATTTTCACACACAACAGTCTCTAGAATTTACTCTGAATGGTACAAAAAACATCCAGTGAGGGGCAGTTTTGTGGACAGAAACACCTTGTTGATGAGAGAGGTCAACAGAGAATGTCAGTTTGAACCAGTCTGGCCAAAGTCACAGTAACTCTGATAACCGCTCTGTACAATTGTGGTGAGAAGAATAGTATCTCAGAATGCTATTCTGAGATGCGGGTTGGTGCTGTTGTGGCAGCACGAGGGGGACCTACACAATATTAGGCAGGTGGTTTTAATGTTGTGGCTGATCTGTATATATAAATATATTACAGCTCTGGAAAAAATTAAGAGACCACTGCAAAATGATCAGTTTCTCTTGATTTACTATTTATAGGTATGTGTTTGAGTAAAATGAACATTTGTTTTATTCTATAAAAGTACTGACAACATTACTCCCAAATTCTAAATAAAAATATTGTCATTTAGGGCATTTATTTGTAGAAAATGACAACTGGTCAAAATAACAAAAAAGATGCAGTGTTTTCAGACCCCGAATAATGCAAAGAAGTTCATATTCATTTTTAAACGATAAAAGTACTAATGTTTTAACTTGAAGAGTTGAGAAATCAATATTTGGTAGAATAAGTCTGATTTTCAATCACAGCTTTCATGTGTCTTGCCATGCTCTCTACCAGTATTTCACATTGCTGTTTGGTGACTTAATGCCACTCCTGGCGCAAGCAGCTCTGCTTTGTTTGATGGCTTGTGGTCTTCCTCTTGATCACATTCCAGAGGTTTTCAATGGGGTTTAGGTCTGGAGATTGGGCTGGGACAGGGTCTTGATCTGGTGGTCCCTTAATCTACACCTTGATTGACCTGGCTGTGTGGCATGGAGCATTGTCCTGCTGGAAAAACCAACATTGTCAGAGCAGAAGGAAGCAAGTTTTGTTCCAGAATAACCTTGTACATGGTTTGATTCATGCGTCCTTCACAAAGACTAATCTGCCCGATTCCAGCCTGGTTGAAGCACCCCCAGATCATCACCAATCCTCCACCTGGCCGTCTAATGGTTAGACGGAGACCTGGAGAGGCCTTCAAGCCACAGTGTCTCGCACCAACTGTGAAATTTGGTGGATGATTGGTGATGATCTGGGGGTGCTTCAGCAAAGCTGGAATAGGGCTCAGTCTCAGTCTGTGCTCAGTTTAGCTTGACAACCCAAACATGACCTAGATTAAATTATTTTTTTAAATCTGCTTGATTTGTACAAAGCTGAAGGCTATAGAGCGCAACAGTCTGGTTCTGGAAGTAAAGATCTCATCCATTTTCGCTACGAGGGGAGTAGATTTTTAATGATAACTTGTAAACATTTAAAGACAGACCTACCTTGAGCTCAGAGGTTGTTAATCTATAGTATATGCTTATGCTGAAGCCATCAGTCCACATTATTTCAACTTCATAAAAATTAAAAACAAAATTGTGGCCTATAGCGGAATTCCTGGTGAAGAACTACACTTCCCATGAATCCTGAAGGGAAACAATCCACCAATCAAAGAATCGTTGCAAACAAAGCATGCCAAACAAGATCTAAAGCGACCGCCCAGTTCCACGATGCACTGTGAATGACGCAATCGAGTCGGTCTCCTTACACTTTCAAACTTCGTACATCTCAACGTTATCTTTGGAGGGCTGAGTTTTGAGAAGAGTCTAAATCAGCAGGTCAGTCTCGTGGAAGTTCTAGAACAGCTAAAATCGCTTCCAGCACTTATAGTATTTCGACTTGCCCCTCCATTTCTTTAAAAAAAGCAAAAATCAAGGTTCCAGTGAGGTACTTACAATGGAAGTGAATGGGGCCAATCTGCAAACGTTAAAATACTCACTATTTCAAAAGTATAAACGCAACAAGACATAAACAATATGTGCGTAAACATGATTTTTATGTGATAAAATTGCTTACTAACCTTTTCTGTGTAAAGTTATTAGAGGCCGACTGATATGGGATTTTTGAGACTGATACTGATTTTAGAGGGGGAGAATTCACCGATTACCGATATGGTGGCTGATATATTTAATTTTTGAGCTGGAATGAAAACGGACCCTTTCTATGTGGATTGTGCACCAATATGACTATGCAGAGGTACTCAGAAGGCTGCTTTCTTAAATGTTTTTATCAAAGAATATTTGACATTATTATTATAATACATTGTCAACCAATTCTAGAAATGAACACTGAGAAAATAAAGAATAAATAAAAATATAATAAATAGTTAAGTAAACATCAGTACTGCATGTTCAGTATCAGTCAAATGCTGACTATTTTAATACTGCCAGTCAATAAGGGGTAGGTTGTAAAACAAGAAGCATTTACACCTGACGAGATAAACAGCGGCAGCGGTGTTACATCGTATTCCGCTATACAAGTTCAGGGGAAACTTTCAACAGTGGAAAACCAGACTTTTAAATATTACATTTTATAAATGCAATGACTGGAATTGTTCGGTTGAAGGGGGTACCAAACTGCGAATCCTGAACAAAACAGTGTGGTGAATACATGTTTACACATTATCTTCCACTCAGCTGACAAGGTATGAAAGTAGCTAAGTGATTAGCTATAAGCTCGTTGTCATGGAGAGTAAAAGATGGGCTTTATTTACTTTCCAGCATTGCGTCTCACCAACTAGGTAACAACGTAGCGTGAAATCAACACTCGGCAGACACAATCCAGCACCGCACCGTTGTCTGTTGAGCTGCAAAAAGATGCTCTGATGTTTACCTTTCAATCTGCTACATTACTGACTGCACTGACAAACTATAGCTGGCTAACAGCAAACAGACATGAGTGACATGGTTGTCAGGGACAAGGTTAATGTTATATTAGTTATATTGAAAAGGGAACATGATGGGGTCATTATTTATTAACCTTCCAGTATGTATTTCACAAACTAGTTAACAACTTACCGTGAAGATGCCGCTTAACTCCGCCCTGTATGCAGAACCGAGTGCGCTCTGCTGGACAAACTACGTTATGACACCAACTCTAAATCACCCCAAGTATTGTTTTCTGCATTATCTGTTCTGAAAAAAAGTTTTCATATCTGCGCATATCAGAAAACATGTACGCTGATACTGATATATCTGTGAAAGTCTAATATCGGTAAGTTTGTTGGCTAAATGTCAACAAACCTTAAAACGTCTGTAAAAATACTATTTGAACAAATTTACAGCTCAAATAACACGAGTTTTAACAGAAGAATTAATGTAAGTGCTTTTATAAAATTATAAGCTGCACATTTCTGCCTTTTAAACACTCCAAAAATTGGCCCCATTTACTTCCATTGTAAGTGCCTCACTGTAACCTCAATTTTTGCTTTTTTTAAAGAAAAAGTCACATTTATTTTTTGTGGTAATCGATATTATGCCACAATTGCTGTTGATTGAGCTTAACTTGTATTGGACCCGGAATATTCCTTTTAATGCAGAAAATGAATGGGGAAAAATACTTCCAGAACCAAGGCGGCTGAAAAAGTAGGTGTGTACTTGAAGCCATGGGATAATTTTTGTCATGTGTCCTCACTATTGTTTTAGAATTTAAATTTTTATATTAATTCTTATGTTGCCAGAGTTAGTGGTCAAATAGATTTTGTAATCTTATGTAAATGATATTCATTCATATTTTCGAGTCGTCTCTGAAACTTGGTGGCTTATTAACAGGATTGGATATCGCCAACCACCGGTACGTCATATTTGCAAAACGTCTCATGATTCAATACATTTTGATGCATCACAATTGAATCTCTATTTAAACTGCACTAAACATAAAAGAGAGACCCAGCGTTTTCGTGAGAGTGAGTGAATCTGTCAGATCAGTTTCATATTGTGTGAAAGAATTGTGATATACTGCCGTGTGCCGTCTTCTGCAATAAACATGTTGGGTTTTTATTTCCTAAATAGACTTGAAATGAATTGAGTTTTCATTTATTTCCATGAAAAGGGTCTTTTCTCTGCTTTGGCCCATACCTGCTGAATTTGAGTGAGAAGACCAGCTTGTCACAAGTTATAAAGCATAACAAAACACTCACTAGTGTGGAGATAAGATACCTGCATTAGACTTCATTCATCTATAAACCTCTGTTCTGTTGGTAACAATGAGTTTACATGTCAGCATTTTTGATTGTTTTCAAAAAAATCAATAACAGAGCAATTGACCAATGGTAATGGACATTTGTTTTTCTTTCTTTTACAGTAATTCAGTCGCTCATTGCCCTGGTGAACGACCCACAACCAGAACACCCTCTGAGGGCTGACCTAGCAGAAGAATACTCAAAAGACCGTAAAAAATTCTTTAAGAACGCTGAAGAGTTTACAAAGAAACACGGAGAAAAGCGGCCAGTGGACTAACAACACCAGACAAGTGTGTAGCCCCTCCAAAACCCAAACCCTTCCTTTTCCTCTGATCCTCTTCCCTCGCTCTACTACCTTCTCGACACCCAAACGGCAGTCTCTATTCCTCCCTTCCGCTTTCTCTCCTTCTCTCCTTTCCACATGTCACTCTAGTCGAGCTGGAGAAGTACAGCACAGCTGCAGCCTCCGTCTATAAGCAGGATGCCGTGAGGACATCTGACCTGACATCTGAGTTTGTGGTGTTAGCTTGAGGCCCTTACTAACTTTCTGCTATGTTTTTTTTTTTCTTTTTTTTTTTTCTTGAGTTTGAAAACATCAAAAGTTGGGTAGAGGATAACTTATGAAGTTGGAGATATTGAAATTGTTCAGGGAGTTTCAGTAATGATTGTTGTTTGACCCTTTTTGTAATGAAAAAATGAATCATTGCATTAATACACACACACACAAAAACTTTCAATCACTTTTGGGAGTGACAGATGAATTGTAATTTATCATGTATGTTATCATTTTGTTCCCTCAAATGGAAAAAATAAGAAGGATTTGAGGTTACACAGCTGGAAGATTTCAGCGACATATATTTCATGTAACCGTTTACTTTTCACTGCACTTGTTGGGTTGCACAGTATGTCTGAGGAACAGGCCCCTTTCAACCCTTTACTAAGCCTCAAATCGGCAAAACCACTGTAAAGTCAGTAACAAAGGTGGCTTAGAAGCCAATATTGTTATGATAAACTTTGTTTTGCAAATGAAAAAAAAAATGACAAATGCTCTGTGTGAGTGAATATAATTTTCCATGATGATCACTAATTTTAAACATCTCTCTTTTAACATGTTTCATAGGAAATTCTTGTATATTGTTACTGATTTGTTTTTTGTTTTTTTTGGTTTAAACATGGAAATGGCCCTTAGATTTACAGAGATGTACGCTACTGAGAAATATTATTCCCCCTTTCTCCGAAAACAGAATAAACGCAGTAGTTGACCATGAGTTTTCTAGAATATTCTTAAAGTATTTTTGAGTCATCAAATTCAACCCAGTTCATACTACTATGGTTTTTACACCATTCTTTAGATGATGGTGAAATAGGCATTAGTTTATTTGGGCTTTCAAGATATTTAAGTAATGTTTGCAGTATGCCTCAAATAAGCACGCTTGCACTCTTCACTGCTTTATTTTCATGCCAATGCAGACATTTTTTTGACCTACTTTACAAATGCTCCATATTTTATCTAAATAAATACAAAGTAAGATCAAGTACAGGGAATACTGTTATATGCTCAAGCCTTGAAAAGCTCTGCTTTGTTACTTTGGGTGTGCTGATCTTCTGATTGGTCTGGGATTTCCTAATAAAACCTATAAACCAATCAAATTGCTTTAAACTGGGATTCCCCAAGCTAAAAGAGCATTACTAATCTAAACCCTTGATTGTTTAACAAGTATAATATATAGGGGCCTGGGTAGCTCAGCGAGTATTGATGCTGACTACCACCCCTGGAGTCACAAGTTCAAATCCAGGGTGTGCTGAGTGACTCCAGCCAGATCTGCTAAGCAACCAAATTGGCCCGGTTGCTAGGGAGGGTAGAGTAACATGGGGTAACCTTCTCGTGGTCATGATTAGTGGCTCTCGCATGGGTAAGTTGTGCATGGATCGCAGAGAGTAGCATGAGTCTCCACATGCTGGGAGTCTCCATGGTGTCATGCACAACGAGCCTCGTGATAAGATGTGCAGATTGACTCTCAGAAGCCGAGGCAACTGAGACTTGTTCTCTGCCATCCAGATTGAGGTGTGTAACCGCACCACCACGAGGACCTAGTAAGTAGTTGGAATTGGGCATTCCAAAATTGGGGAGAAAAGGGGATAAAAAAACAAAAGAATAATACATTGGCATTAATAAACTAAATTTACAAAGACTACTATTAAATAAAACCTCAAATGTTTCAGCATGTTCTGAGATTCATGAACAGGCCTGAATTTAAAAACATGTTACTCTTAATATGTGACAAAAGAAGGTTGAACTCATCAAATAAAGGCTATTTTGTTCTAAATGAGTTTCAATAGGATGGACACAAAATACAAAGACATACACCTGCACATATATAAATGTGATTGCTCTGGTTGGTCTGGACACTTAATGCTTGTTCTAAAGACTGGTTGGGTAATGGTGTTTAACAATGGTGTGTATCATACATTTAAGTTTAGCACATTGTACTATTTAAGATATTTAATCTATAGGACTCAAATGAAGATTAACTGACCTAGAAGTGTCAGGTTAGACAAAGTCAAGCAAAATGACTTTTTACGTTTGTACTTTCCAAAGGGTTCCCACCTGTTTTTACCAATGAATTTCCATGACATTTCCAAGCAACTGTGAGTACCAGATGCAGGTTTTTAAAAAGACAGATGTGCTAATAAATCGATTAGACTGATTTGTGAACCATTTAAAGGAATAGTTCACCCAAAAATGAAAATTCTCTTGTTTACTCACCCTCATGCCATTCCAGATGTGTAGGACTTTCTCTCTTCTGCAGAACACAAATTAATATTTTTAGAAGACCATCTTAGCTCTGTAGGTCCATACAATGCAAGTGAATGGTGACCAGAACTCAAAAAGCACATAAAGGCAGCATAAAAGTAACTACAGTGGTTAAATCCATGTTTTCCAACATAAGCGTTGGTGAGAAACAGATCAATATTGGAATCCTTTTTTTGCTATCTCAATTTTCACTCACATTCTCTCATTTTAAAAGTGAAAGTGGAGATTTATGTTAAAAAAGGACTTAAATATTGATTTGTTTATCACCCACACCTATCATATCGCTTCTTAAGATACAGATTTAACCACTTGCGTTTTATGGATTACTTTTATTTGGCCTTTGTGATTTTAAGAGCTTAATGGTCTGGTCACCATTGACTTGCATTTTATGGATCTACAGAGCCGAGATATTTTTCTAAAACTCTTCGTTTGTGTTCAGCAGAAGAAAGAAAGTCATACACATCTGGGATGGCATGAAGGTGAGTAAATGATGAGATAATTTTTTGTTTTTGTGTGATCTTTCCCTTTAAGAAGACATGGAATAAACCACTGGATTCATATGGATTATTTTATGCTGCCTTTATGAGCTTTTTGGAGCTTCAAAGTTTTTGTCAGCATTCACTTTCATTATATGGACCTACAGAGCTGAGATATTCACCATCACAATAACTGTTCCAAAGCTGTTTTTCTGATTACTTTGAAAAGAAATTCATTAAATAAAATTGTGCTTTTAATTCAAGTTTACAATAAAAATATCAAATACATTTGTTACAAACACTGTACCCCAAAAATACAATGTATTTTAAAATATATAAAGTAACTGCTACATCTACATTTAATGGAGAGGTAAAATCTACATGTAGTACATTACAGTCATAAATATGGCAGTCAGATTGCATAATTATTTGCAATTTCATTATATGGATTTGAGAGCACTTGGTGCTCTAATGAGGCAGACATTTTTCTGATTGCACATTTCAATTACAAGGACATTCCTCTGACTGTAGTTACTGTAACATCTGTCACTGTGAAAATGTAGGCAGGGTTCTTCTGGTATGGACTGGACTTGGATCAGCTATCCATCTTAAATGGTTAACATTTTGTTTTCATTTACTTACCAACATGTCATTTTAAACTAGTATTGCTGGCTTTCTTAATGGAACATTGATAAGAATGTTGATTGTTTCCATTCAATAAAAGTGAATGTGGTTCTCCTTTTGTGTTCCATGGAAGAAAGTTAGGCATAACGGTTTGGAACAACACGAGGGTGAGTAAATGATGACATACTTTTCATCTTGGGGTGAGCTTAAAAAAAAAATAGAAATATTTAAAAATATTTTTTTAAATATTAAGAAATATATATAATTTTTGGAATTTTAAATGGATAGTCTCAAAGGAGAAATTGTAGGACATACTTATAAAAGACTTGTTTTAGCTCTCCTTTAGAGGAAAGTGGCTTTAAATGGTTTGGTCTGGACTTTGAAAGCAGCACAAATAAACTTTATGATCCATACCCATATGCTGCCATATTCCCAACTAAGCATTCACCCTCTAACAACTTATTTTAGTGAGGTCTGGGTCAAGATATTATTTCCTAAAGCAGACAGACATTCTATGCGTTGCAGTGTCCCAAAATACACTGCTCTGCATCCCTGAGTGTTTAAATGTCCTTAAAGGCACAGAGGTGGATCCTCTGTTGCCTGTAGTAGCTAAGCACCAATGGATCCCTCAAAGTATTCAGCTCATGAAGTCGGTCTGTAGACTGTGAGAAATCATCGGGTCCATCTCCACATCCACCCTGGTGAGGGTGACTTGGATATCCGGGATGAACCATAAGCTCTGCTGTGACTGGTCGATAGGAATCAGTTGTGGTTTCATCGGTCTGTGTCCGTATCAGTGGAGAATTCACACTGTCATCCAGTGATGATACTCTTGCCTCACGCGTGAAGACCAAAGCTCGTTTCAGGTTGGATATAGACATGTACTTACCCATGGTACTTAGGCCCAGGTATATGTCAGGCCATCTGAGGAGACACATAGAAATATTATATACATTAAAAGGGATAGTTCAAAATTCTCTCTTCAATTACTCACCCTAATTTTTTAGAAAAATAGCTCTGTTGGTCTAAACAATGCAAGTAAATGGTGGCCGGAAATTTGAAGGTCCAAAAAGCACAAAGGCAGCATAAAAGTAATCCATACGACTCCAGTGGTTAAATCCATGTCTTCAGAAGTGATATGATAGGTGTGGGTGAGAAAAAGATCAGCATTTATGTTCTTTTTTTTACTATAAATTATCCTCCCTGCCCAGTAGGTATCAATATGCATGAAGAATGCAAATTGCCAAAAACAAAAGAACAAAGTGAAAGCAGATATTTAATAAAAACTTAAATATTGATCTGTTTTGTTTTTTTACCCCAATTTGGAATGCCCAATTCCCTGTGCACTTTTAAGTCCTCGTGGTCATGTAGTGATTCGCCTCAGTCAGGGTGACGGAGGACGAATCCCAGCTGCCTCCGCGTCTGAGACTGCCAACCCGCGCATCTTATCACGTGGCTTGATGAGCACGTTGCCACGGAGACATGCCATCCACCGCGGCATCCACGCTCAACTCACCACGCGCCCCACCGAGAACGAACCACGAGGAGGTCAGGGCCAGTAAATGATGACAGAACTTTTTGGGATAAAACTATCCTTATTCTATCCTTGAAATTCATTTAATTTTATTTTTTTTATTTTTTATTACAATGTGCAAAGCTGTGGCTACTTTGAAGAAGCCAAAATATAACAGTTTTGACTTGTGTAACCTTTTTAGTAATAACATAATCCCTACTTCTATTTGAGTAATTCCACAGTTTTGATGTCTTTATTATTACTATTTTTAAGAACAATTAAGAATGAGTAGGTGTGTCCGAACATTTGACTGTCACATTGTACCCTGTGTGAAGGCTAAGATATGATGAAATTGACTATTATCCCGAAACAGTCCTCATCACTACACAAAGATCCTGAAGGCATAAAAACAATGAAATATTTGCAAGCGTACCAAAGTAGAACTTTCCAACTCCAAAATCTGGAGCGGATCATTTTATATACACTATGTTGCCTCACATACCTAATGTCATGGCGATGAAAGACCTCGACAGACTCAAGGGCATCTTTTTCAACCTGTGTGTAGAAGTCTCGAAGATGGGACGGGAGGAAGGTGCAAAATTTCAGGCCAGGTTCCACAGGGACTCGTGTGTAGGTGATCCCAAAATCAGAGAGAACTCGGGCAAACACCTCTCGCACCTCTGAAAACAATCATACACCTTAAACATGAATAAGGTGAAGAGAAATGCTTTTTCTACAATATGTACTTTGTTTCTGGCATTTTGAGACAAATGAATCCCTAAAAAGATTTTCCTATATCACACACTAAGTAACAAGCTTTAATTATATAAGGCTATACAGCTATTATAATAGTGCGGTCACGCCATGCGGGAATTACAGACTTTCTGACTTGAAAATGCGTTTACGTCTTCATAGAACTCGTAATCACCTACAAGTACATTGTGTCTTAAAGAAATGTTCCGGATTCAACACAAGTTAAGCTCAATTGACAGGATTTGTGGCAAAATACTGATTTCCTCCATCCTTTATAAAAAAGAAAGAAAAGCAAAATTAGCGGTTACAGTAAGGCACTTACAATGGAACTGAATGGGGCCAGTCCATAAACATTAAATAAATATTCCGGGTTCAATGCAAGTTAAGCTCAATCGACAGCATTTATGGCAGAGTGTTGTTTATCACATAGAAATCATTTTGACTTCTCCTTTTCTTTAAAAAAAGCACAAATCTGGGTTCCAGTGAGGCACTTACAATGGAAGTGAATGGGGGCCAATCTGTAAACGTTAAAATACTCACTATTTCAAAAGTATAGCCACAAAACACAAACAGTATGTGTGTTAACATGATTTTAGTGTGATAAAATCGCTTACTTTTTCTGTGTAAAGTTATATACAGTATTACAACTTCATTGCCATGACGATGTAATGTAAACAAACCCTAAAACGACTAACAATTATGTAAAATTAATTTTACAGCTCAAATATTACACAAGTTTTAACAGAAGAATTAATGTAAGTGCTTTTATAAAATTATAAGCTTCACATTTCTGCTTTTAAACCCTCCAAAAATTGGCCCCATTCACTTCCATTGTAAATGTCTCACTGTAACCTCAATTTTTTGCTTTATTTAAAGAAAAGGAGGGACAAGTCGAAATAATTTTTTGAGCTAATACACAGTTTCAAAAGTATAGCCACAAGACTTAAACATTATATGTATGAACATGTTTTTAGTGTAATAAAATCGCATACTAACTTTATCTGTGTAAAGTTAAATCCAATTTTACAACTTTGTTGCCAACAAAATCCTCTAATCCCGGTATTGGATATAACTTTACACAGAAAATATTAGTAAGCAATTTGTATCCAACTAACAAAAAGTATAATGTTTACATCTTGTGGCTATATTTCTGAAACAGTGTGTATTTTAGCGTTTATGGACTGGCCCCATTTACTTCCATTGTGCCTCACTGTAAACACTCACTTTTAATAATTTTTTGTGGTAATCAACATTATGCCACAAATCCTGTTGACTGAGCTTAACTTGTATTGAACCTGAATCATTTCCTTTAACATCTTCTTTATATTCAGATTCCATAATATTATCACAGGGAGTTGTTATGGGTTATTAAGTATATTAATAGCATAAAACAGCACAGAAATAAAATTCAATTGAAGGGGCATTCAGTAGTTCTCTAGCTAGCATTAGCATTGCTCTTCTTCGTGTACTTTAAGTACCGATACGACATTGGTGTTAGATGCTATACTGCCATCTTTCGACATGGATCAGCATGATAGTCTTTGCTGCCCCATCAGCTCTGGAATATCATTTGCATATGGAAAATGTCAAGAGTTTGAGGTTATTTCTAAAGTTATTTATTACTCCTATAATATAATTGCTTTGCCTAAAAACAAACATCAGAAATCAAGTGAACATGCTTCTACTGTTAAGGACAGATTATTATTTTCCCTCATATCAATAATCTTTGGAGACTGTCTATGTTTCATGTTATTTCTAAAGACAGTTATTACCTTTATTAGAGAACTGCTTAGCATAAAATAAACCTCAATTATCTAGCGATACAAAATGTCAAGGTGAAGGAATGATTAGAATTGTTTTGATGATCAAATTTAGCATGTCCATGAATACTGTATATGAAGAAGTCATTTTATTTCCAAGCAACCAACGTCATGGTTTACACAAAATCCACAACAATTGCTACTTTGCACAAAACGAATGAAGACGTAGATGCCTTGCCGTTACCGATGTTTACTCTAGTTTTTGCCTTCGCCGATCTTTCTGTCTTCTTACTCGAAGCAAGTTGCTTCAGACCTTTTTTTTTCTTCTTCGCCAGTACAGCTACTGGATCTCCCGTTGTTTCCGCTGCTAAAGCACGACAAATAAGTATGTTTCATTGCGTTCTGTCACCAAGACGATTTCCTTGTGTAAGCATACTTGGCAATAAAGCTCATTCTGATTCTTTTCGCTCTTCGCCTCACCAAACAACAATGTTCTAAGCATAACCAAGAGTATCTACATAGGCGGCAGCCAATGAGCGTGACGATTCTCTTCTTTAATGTTTAGTGAAACACCATGGGTCATGTGATTTCAACATGGTGAAACACATTGAAGGGGCTGACCTGCACCAAGTAGAATAAAACACTTTTTATAGAAAAATATTACGAGTACAGTCTTCATCTCATGTGAGTGTACACTATTCAGATCAAACTTCACAAAAACACAATCAATTCGTTAATGTGTAAAACTTTTTAAATTGGCTCCAAACTACTGAATGCACCTTTAAAACATATTATTGGGTATGTGACCATGTTATTCAACTTGACTTTTTCTTTCACTGTTACCTGGTAGCACGTGTACATGCTGGTGACCATCCATATGATCGGGCATGTGGCCCACCAGTTCAAAGAAATGGTTTACCTGGGCCCTGAGCTCCACCTCCACCTTTCAGACAGAGAAAACACAAATGTGGGTCTTTCAGCGGACAACAAATTCACCACTTTGCTCGGCTCTAAAGTCATCAATGAATCTTATTTTTCCAAAACCTTTGGAAGGTTTTTAGAGGACAGTATATTTAAAACTATGCATGCCAAGCAATTTTGATCACTGTCTGGTTCATCTTTTTCTGACCTACAGGCAGAAACTTAAATCAGCTAAACCTGTAGTAAAGATTGAAAGAGATGGACCAAACAGCAGAGCTGGAACTACAAGCCTGCATTGGCTGCACTGATTGGAGTGTTTTTGAAGCTGCAGACACCAATCTGGATGAGCTCACAGATACTGTGACATCATATATCAGTTTCTGTGAGGACATGTGCATTCCCACTAGGACTTATTTAACGTTCAATAACGATAAACCATGGTTTACAGGAAAACTCAGACAGCTTCGTCATGCCAAAGAGGATTCTTACAGAAGCAAGATAAAATATTGTATATTCAGGCCAAAAACACATTGACTAAGGAAATTAAAGTGGCTAAAAGTAGCTACTCTGAGAAGCTGAAAAATAAGTTTTCAGCTAACAAACCTACATCAGTGTGGAGAGGACTGAAAGACATTACTAACTTCAAGACACCATCCCCCAACACTGTAGAGAACCAACAAATGGCTGACGACTTGAATGTGTTTTACTGCAGATTTGAAAAGCCCAGTCTCACACCCCACACCCACTCTGACCTTTACTTCACACAAACACCAACACCTCTTGCAACCACACTCCTACCCCCCCCCCAAACTGCACTGTATTAAACAGATTTGTATTTGTACATACTATATGTACTGTATATATTTTTGTCTTATTGTGTATTTCTATATATATTTATATTTCTATTCGCTCTTTATTTTTGTTCTATTTTTTTATTATCTCTGTCTTGTTGTTGTATTGTTTGTGTACTGGAAGCTTCTGTCACCAAGAAAATTCCTTGTATGTGGAAGCATATTTGGCAATAAAGCTCATTTTGATTCTGATTCTTTTAGCAAAGGATGTCTAAATGTCAGTACATTTTTCCTCTTCCTCCTAATTTACAACTATTTAGGATTTTACATAGTGGTAATTAATTAGTTGGCAATATCTGATAACTTCAGGAAATCAGCTTTACATCAGCAGGTACCTGCTACAAACTCAGTTTAAATTCAGTTTAAAAAGTACACAATGACATATCATATCTTCTTTAGAGCAAGATAATAAAATTATTCCTTGTAGTGCCACTTTAAGCAACCTTTGACACGATACCACATCTTTTGCACTGTGTTACAACATACAGGAGCTCAATAATTCAAAGAAAGTATTTTATTAGACTGTCTGTGAAAGTGATGAAGTATAATGTGGGTTTTTCTTTCAGGAACTATGATTTTAGCTCTGATGTATTACAAGTAGTGCCACATGGATGCCCAGCTCTATAATTTAAATTTGCTTGCATGTTGCTTTCAGTTGTATTTCTTCAGCTTTGAGTTTCTTTGACGTGAGCTGCTAATACTGCTCACCTTGTCCCTGTTTTGGCAATATAGATCATTGTAAGTCCCTACCTCTGACATCTTGAGCTGACCACTCTGCAAAACGTCCCGGAAGCCCATCTTGCCATGGAAGAAACCATCCTTGTTGAGTAGCGTTGAGCCCTTCAGTTCCCGAGACACTGGAAGACCCTCTGAAAGATTGGCATGGAGTCCAATAGGGATGTGATACCTGTGTGTGAGGAGATATGATGACCTTAGAACTTAAAGAGATAGTTCACCCAAAAGTGAAAATTCTCCTATTTACACACCCTCATGCCATCCTAAATGTAAATGACTTTTTTTCTGCAAAACACAAACAGAGATTTTTAGAAAAAATATCTCAGCTCTGAACGTCCTTTCAATGCAAGTGAATGGTAGCCAGAACTTTTAAGCTCCAAAAAAAAGCATATAAATGCAGCATAAAAGTAATCCATACGACTCCAGTGGTCTTCTAAAGTGATATGTTAGGTGTAGGTCACCCTGTTCCTGGAGCCCACCAACACTACACATTTTTGGATATCTCCCTAATCAAACTCATCAGTTTGTTAGTGGAGACTCCAAGACCTGAATTGGGTGTGTCAGAAAAAGGAGATATACAAAATGTGCAGTGTTGGAAGGGGCTCCAGGAACAGGGTCGAGAACCACTGGTGTAGGTGATAAACAGATCAAATTTTAAGTCCTTTTTTACTATAAATTCTCCTCCTTGCTCAGTAGGTATGCACAAAGAATGCGAATCGCCAAAAACAAAAGAAGTGAAAGTGGAGATATATATTAAAAAAGGACTTAAATATTGATCTGTTTCTTACCCACACCTATTATGTCACTTCAGAAGATATGGATGTAACATCTATAGTCTTATGGATTACTTTTATGCTGCCTTTATATGCTTTTTGGAGCTTCAAAGTTCTTGCCACTATTCACATGCATTGTATGGACCTACAGAGCTGAGATATTCTCGTTTGTGTTCAGCAGAAGAAAGAAAGTCATTCACATCCGGGATGGCATGAGGGTGAGTAAATGATGAGAGACTTTTCATTTTTGTGTGAAATTTTCCTTTTAAAGGTCAGTGGCCAAAAGATACATGTATGGATATTTTAAAGGTCAATACAGGTATTTAGAGAGCAAGGTAGCCAATATAATGCCGATACGTATATTACATTTTAACAAAATGTAGCAAATAATTGCTGAATTTAAATGAAAATGAATTTTGCACAATATTTACTTTAAAACACAAAATGTGCACTACACATTGACAAAGACTTCAACAAATTTTGGAGGTGACATTAGGTGCAACGACCACAGTTTTCATCTAAAGTAACACTTTTTCCCAGTACTCATATGAGAACCTCCCTTGTCATCCCTATTACTTTACAGTTTCATTCTACATCCTCTTGATCAATACTTGAGAAATATTAGGCTATTATCAACTGTTGTAGATCAGTAGCCATACCTTTTGGCCAGGTCTGACGCATGTTTTGCTGAGACTGCATTCACCAATAGAGACACATTGGAGATCCCACCAGCTTTGAAACAATCCACAATGCCTTGATTCCTTCTCTCACAGTACCCAAAATCATCTCCTGTCACCACCAACTTCACCTTGGGTTGAGGCATCTTCTCCTCGCCTTGCTGTTGATACAAACAAGACACCAACAGATCTTTTCAATAAGGACCGAGACAGAAAAGTGTTAGTCTTGGCAGGGTGAGTCATTTGATGAATTATAAACCATTCAGTAAACAGGAACGGTTTCCTTGAATCAACACGTCACAATAGATTTAGTCAGAATTCTGAGAAACACGTCATAGTAACATAGAGCTTCATATGACCGGTCTCTTGTGAACGTGAGTCCCAGCCGAGAAGGAGAAAGCAGCTTACCGAGAAATCACCGGCTGCTGTATAAGAGGGTCCGTTCACACCGAACACGTCCTTGCTAAACGCAATGTCCCGAACGCACGTCTCTCGAGACGCGTTTTAACAGTTGACTTGACACTGCGTCTAAAAAACGCGGCGCAAAGGCCAAAGATCAAAGATGTCCGTCTCGTGCAAGTTTACATAAGACAAACTATTGAAAAACAGCGCGAACGGACGCAAACGATTTCGGTGTGAATGGCCCCAAGCCTACCTTCTTATTCGCTATATCTGGGTAACACTAACAGCTACTACTGCCTTGTCATTCAGAACCGCGAGTCACACGCGGTTTACAATCTTTACATACATATCTACAGCAGCCCGATAATATATGGGTGACATATGTCGGTTAAACTTTTCATATCAGAAAGATGAATTATCATAATTAATGTTGGCATGTTTGGCAGAAATAATACAGGAATCGGTTACCCATTTAAAAAAAAGTTTTTTGCCATTTGTCCCTTTTTACAGTGTATCGCGTCCAACCCTGTGCTGAGCGGACCGACGCGACCGAACGCGTAACAATGCTATTTCCTTTTCCGGAGTTCTAGCGCCCTCTGCAGGGCGTGACTAAAATAACGCCAACATGTGCAAGCGTTTATTTAAAGGGAACCCCAAAATTAAAAATTCTGTCATCGTTTTCTCACCCTCATGTCAACCTATATGACTTAGCCTATATATCCTTTTCCCATATATATTGAAAGTGGGAAGAGGGACTGCGCATAAAAATAATAATAATAATAATTAAGCTATGGCAAAGGGCAAGATAGTCAAGGAATATCAAATTACATTTCAGTTTGTTTGTCACACAAAGCTTTTGTATGGCTTCAGAAAAGTTTCAGTATAGGGTACAACAGGGCTTAAGACACACCTTAAGAAAAAAAAAAGGTGCTTATTTTCTGGTCACAAAGTGTATCGAGATTTTAAAAATGCATTAATTTATATTGTATATTGATGGAGCAAAATACAGTAATTTGTGTGAAGAGTTGTGTGAAGTGTTTTGATTCATTTTTTTTTAAAGGTGGCGAGGGAGTGATTTCGTGTAAATATAGAGAAATAGTTATAGGGCAAAATTTTTCAACATAGGCAAATACTTTTAAGACAGCACGAGGCTTTTTATTTTTTATTTATTTATGTATTTATTTATTTTTTAGTAACAAATTAAAATAATGCTTATTCAAAATAAACACTTCAGAAAAGGGTTAACCATTTTCTGTTCGTTTCAATCACAAATTGGCAACCTAATAACATCTCAAGTATTTTATAAACAAATTAATCTCCACTGTATTTGGATCAGTCAGTGTAAGCCCACTTTAAACATTCCTCATAACAAATATATTCATCCCACTTAATAAAAACAGTTCATTTTTTTATTATTTTGTTTTATTTATTTATTTATTTATTTCATTTATTTTTGCCCCAAATACCATCCTTTCGCTTATTGGGCAGTTATTAAAATGATTTAGTGACCTTGAACAAAACTTAAAATGCTAAATAATTATTTTGTCTTAAAATAAATGTGTTAATTTGAGGGATTTTAATTAGCTACATAAATCTGCAATATTTTAAAAATGATTAAATATTAGATAAAATTACCTCAAAATCAAATGCAAGACACTGCACACAATAATCTAATGGATCAGGAATGTTTTGTAGTGTATAGTGACAAACAGATGTTTAAGAAAGTACTTTGGTGAACTATTTCTGTAAGGGTGTCTCTCCCTGATGCATGTAGACTCAGCTGTCAATAACAGAATTCAATAAAAATATGCATAATGTATTTCAATAGACGATTATTTATTGAGGTAAATGCAGAGAATAAACAACTGATGCCTCATAAATGGTATAAACTTATTTTGGTAAAAAAAAGAAAATGGTCTATAGGCTAAACTTCTGTTAACACTAGAGGTGGAAATAACTGGAAGGCTACTGAAACTTGCAATGCTTAAAAGGTCACAACACGAGCATAAAAGGTCACACATTTTTTTATAGTGAATCTGAATATTAATATTTCACAGACAAAATGTATATCATATTTTAATATTTTACAGTCACCACTCCACTAACAGTCAAATTCATCCTTCAATGCAGCCAATCTTGTCTATGGAAGCAATGAGAAATATAGATTAATGAAAAAGAAAGTGCTAGACATAGAATGGAAGGATGAAATCAAGGTTTTGGGGGAAATACAGAGATATTGAATATGAACATCTTTAGTCAGATATTAATTATTTAACAGTAATGTAAAACAATATGTTGTCATATAGGCTACTCACCAGTTCACATGAATGTTATCCTTGTACACAGACTTTAGGCAGCAGGTGTGACTTTGCTTGTGTCTGTGGAGGCTTTGAATGTTTTCCCAAGACACATAACCTCATTTAGAAATATGGAAAAATTCACAGAGAGAGAGAGAGAGAGAGAGAGAGAGAGAGAGAGAGAGAGAGAGAGAGAGAGAGAGAGTTAATGTTAATGATGGACGTTCATGGAAATTTTCACATTTATAACAGAACAATAACATGAAATGACAGCATTTATATCATCAAACAGACTTTTGGAATATTTCGATATTTGATGTTTCGATATTTTATCTTACAGACCGGCTGAAGAGACAAATCTTTAACTGCTTTATAATGTAAACAAGTGTTAGGTATAATAAAAATGTAGGCTTTATGCCCTGCCTGTTACCATTTCTTTAGCTGTCAGTAAATTATTATTATTGTTGTTGTTTTAATTATTATACCTGGTAATCCCAACTTGTCAGTGTATACACCCCATTATGTGCACGTTTCCTTGTGTCCTGCAGACGGCGCTAGAGAACATGAAACGCAAGACCAAAGCTGAATCAAAATTGGGCATGATTATGATCTTTTACAAATAAACTGCGTGATTAATCTTTGAATATAGAAAAACATTAAAATAAAAGTTAAAAGCTTTTAAGCTATTTCAGTTTGGCTTGCCACAATATTTAAATAAATAAATTTTAAAAAAAATCTAATTGAAATAAAGGCTTTTTAACATTTATGTTAGAAGTGCTTTGGACTATCATTTGTCTATATATATTGATGACTGATTGAACTAAAGAGAAACTTCTGTATTTTCTACAACAATAGGATAAGGTGCTCAAATCTATTTCTTTACATTTGCGTCACTAGTCTGTTCAAAACATGTTTTCATAGTTAACAGTGGTTATATATACAGGTGCATCTCAATAAATTAGAATGTCGTGGAAAAGTTCATTTATTTCAGTAATTCAACTCAAATTGTGAAACTCGTGTATTAAATAAATTCAGTGCACACAGACTGAAGTAGTTTAAGTCTTTGGTTCTTTTAATTGTGATGATTTTGGCTCACATTTAACAAAAACCCACCAATTCACTATCTCAAAAAATTAGAATATGGTGACATGCCAATCAGCTAATCAACTCAAAACACCTGCAAAGGTTTCCTGAGCCTTCAAAATGGTCTCTCAGTTTGGTTCACTAGGCTACACAATCATGGGGAAGACTGCTGATTTGACAGTTGTCCAGAAGACAATCATTGACACCCTTCACAAGGAGGGTAAGCCACAAATATTCATTGCCAAAGAAGCTGGCTGTTCACAGAGTGCTGTATCCAAGCATGTTAACAGAAAGTTGAGTGGAAGGAAAAAGTGTGGAAGAAAAAAGATGCACAACCAACCGAGAGAACCGCAGCCTTATGATTGTCAAGCAAAATTGATTCAAGAATTTGGGTGAACTTCACAAGGAATGGACTGAGGCTGGGGTCAAGGCATCAAGAGCCACCACACACAGACGTGTCAAGGAATTTGGCTACAGTTGTCGTATTCCTCTTGTTAAGCCACTCCTGAACCACAGACAACGTCAGAGGCGTCTTACCTGGGCTAAGGAGAAGAACTGGACTGTTGCCCAGTGGTCCAAAGTCCTCTTTTCAGATGAGAGCAAGTTTTGTATTTCATTTGGAAACCAAGGTCCTAGAGTCTGGAGGAAGGGTGGAGAAGCTCATAGCCCAAGTTGCTTGAAGTCCAGTGTTAAGTTTCCACAGTCTGTGATGATTTGGGGTGCAATGTCATCTGCTGGTGTTGGTCCATTGTGTTTTTTGAAAACCAAAGTCACTGCACCCATTTACCAAGAAATTTTGGAGCACTTCATGCTTCCTTCTGTTGACCAGCTTTTTAAAGATGCTGATTTCATTTTCCAGCAGGATTTGGCACTTGCCCACACTGCCAAAAGCACCAAAAGTTGGTTAAATGACCATGGTGTTGGTGTGCTTAACTGGCCAGCAAACTCACCAGACCTGAACCCCATAGAGAATCTATGGGATATTGTCAAG
The DNA here is from genome assembly GCF_019703515.2 of Myxocyprinus asiaticus. Classification (NCBI taxonomy): domain Eukaryota; kingdom Metazoa; phylum Chordata; class Actinopteri; order Cypriniformes; family Catostomidae; genus Myxocyprinus; species Myxocyprinus asiaticus. The sequence continues at coordinate 9,329,210 of NC_059346.1, read as the reverse complement.
AGGAAAATGAGAAACAACAGACCAAAAAATGCAGATGAGCTGAAGGCCACTGTCAAAGAAACCTGGGCTTCCATACCACCTCAGCAGTGCCACAAACTGATCACCTCCATGCCACGCCGAATTGAGGCAGTAATTAAAGCAAAAAGGAGCCCCTACCAAGTATTGAGTACATATACAGTAAATGAACATACTTTCCAGAAGGCCAACAATTCACTAAAAATGTTTTTTTTTATTGGTCTTATGATGTATTCTAATTTTTTGAGATAGTGAATTGGTGGGTTTTTGTTAAATGTGAGCCAAAATCATCACATTTAAAAGAACCAAAGACTTAAACTACTTCAGTCTGTGTGCATTGAATTTATTTAATACACGAGTTTCACAATTTGAGTTGAATTACTGAAATAAATGAACTTTTCCACGACATTCTAATTTATTGAGATGCACCTGTATATATATATATATATATATATATATATATATATAGGTTAGGTACTGGGACACACCAGATTGTGGACTTTATCTGGATTATTTTATAAACTGTAGGCTAAATGAACATGTTTCTCAGTTAGTTCTGGAATTTTAGCAGTTCTTTCATGAAAAGTGTTTGTATAACTCATTATTGATATGATACAGGTAAGACTAATTTAATTTTATTAATTAAAGGAGCACTCAGTAACTTTTGTTTTTGTGTCATCTAGGATTTACACTGTCTGACACCTAGTAGCTTGGATGCAGCATCATTTAAAATCAATAGTTTTCAGTTTCAGATGCCATTGTAGAAATTTAGTATTCACAGTCAGCCATGATTACTTTAATCAATGAGTGAAAGTGTCAAATAACAGGATGGTTACTGAGATTGAGTAAGTGGTATTCAGGTGGTCATGTGATTCTAACATGGCAGCCCCCATGTGTGGACCCTCTCCATGTAGAATAAAACAGCTTTTATAAGGTTATTCATATGACTGGAGTCTTCATTTTAATGAGTGGTCATGATTTCCTACATATATTACAAAATTATAATTAATGTCTTTGGGAGTTAAACTTTTTTAAAGAGGAAAAATGACTGAGTTCACCTTTAATAAACATTAGGGTATAGTGTCTATATATGTATATATATATATATATATATATATATATATATATATATATAGGGCTGTGGATCTATTAAAAATTTAATCACACAGTTTTCTGTGATTAACCATGGTAGCCTACATGATATATTACAACAAACAATAAAAAATATAAAATCATAAATATATCTGCTTTAAACTTTGCAAGAAATTGGTTAGTCATCATTTATTTCAATTATTTAAATATGTAGGCCCCTAAATGTTCAAATGTTTTATTTATTTATTTATTTATTTATTTTATTTTTTTTTTATTTTTTTTTTGGGGGGGGGGGGGATAGAGTTAAATTTAAATTTTTACAGGTATAAATCTTTGATACAAGTATATGTATACATGCGATAGAATTAGTAGACATGCTGTAATTAAATCTGGGCAAAATATATTTTTTTTAATAATAGTATCAAATGGGCAGATTCAATTCATATCAAACTTTATTGGCTAGAGAAACTTAGGTGTACATTGCTAAAGAATTATTAGATAATATACATTATTATTAATAGAAGTTGTTATATAAAGTCTTTTCCGATGTATCTTCCGCGCAGAAACTCAAGCCTGCATCCCCGTGTGATGTCACCGCATCCTCGACCAATCGCTGATTTCCGTGTGTGCACGCGGATCACTTCCTTGTTTTCGGACTTGTCATGATGCGATTGGTTAGAAAGCGTGTCGGCGTTTGAATGGAACTCTCCGTATCCGTTTTTCTGTAATGTACATAGATACGAGCAGTAACAATGGGACCATTAAGAATAATCTCTGTTTTTCTGGATTTATTTTTGTTGTGTTTCATGTTTACCCAATGCGGTGGTCGGGATTTAGACTCTAGCTACGTAACATGTGGATCTCTGGTGAAACTGCTGAACACACGGCACAACGTCAGACTACACTCGCACGATGTCAAATACGGCTCAGGTATAACCATTTTCGACAGTAAATATAATAAAACTTTACCAATTTGGTCAAGGTAGCCCTCAGAGGATGCTTGTGTTGCAATACCAAAATTGGGTATTCTCTGTTAGTATTACACCAGCTGGTGCATGCACTAGCCAGGAAGCTAATGACTATAGAAATGTTACCCATTAGTGATCTGTCTAAATGCCTTTTTATCATTCTGCCTACTAGCCCCCTTCTTTTAGCCTGCACTGGTTTGAATGATTTAGATATGTGGTCCTTAGATGGATAAATGTGGCTATGATGACAGGAGGTGCACTAAAAAAAATAATAAAAAGTACCACCACGTTACCAATATCATAGTTTTTTTCCCTTTCTTTGGACCTACTATGTTAAAACTAGGGTAGTCTTTGAAGTGCCATATAAATGCCATAATACATGGACATGTTAATTATTCAATACCACTGTGCTTTGTGTCTAATACACTCAATGAACTATGATATCACCATAGATTTCATTTGTAAGGGTAAATGTCAGAATGAGAATCTATCTAGTACAGGGGTGTCAAACTCAGTTCCTGGAGGGCTGCAGCCCTGCTCCAAAATGCCTCCTTGTAATCTTCAAGCACTCCTGAAGACCTTGATTAGCTGCTTCAGGTGTGTTTAATTAGGGTTGGAGCTAAACTCTGCTGGACTGTGGCACTCCAGGAACGGAGTTTGACACCCCTGGTCTAGTATATCTGTGTTAATAAACACATATTCCATGTCAACAGCCATATGTTTAACATTAATACTTTTTCTGAAGAAATATATACATAAATGATGATGAAAGCCAAAATATTAAATTTAATGGATCAATATTTACTATTTAATCCATTATTTTGTACAGGGGGGTCCAAATGAATTCTCAGTTTGGTTTTTGACCATTACAAATTGGTCAAATTTAGCAATTTACACGGAGCACCATTGAAAGCCAGTTATAGGAGTTATAGGTGCTCCAGCTTTGGAAAAAATGTTTCCATTTTTGGACTCACATCTTTGGCATATAATGCAAAAAGTTGTGCTGAAGTGAACTGATTTTAGTAATAGACCTACCTTTTACCTGTAGTTTTGCTCTATAATCATAGGTGAAAATTGTCATTTTCACCCCTTTTTACAAAATAATGGATTACTCTGTAAATATTGATCCATGGCATTTAATGTTTTGGCTTTGATCATCATTTATGTATATCTTTCACAGTAAAAAAAATAAAAATAATATATATATATATATATATATATATATATATATATATATATATATTTTTTGTTTGGGGTCACTTGCCTGAAATGTTTCTCAAGATCTGAAGGCATATGCTTAAATGTTTGAAATTAGTTTTGTAGACGAAAATATAATTGTGCCAACATATTAATTTATTTCATTACAAAACTAAAAGTTTATTTAAAAAAAAAAAAAAAGTTTTTTAAATTGTTGACTTGGTCCAAATAATAAAGAAAAGCAGCCAATAAGTGCTCAGCATATAGATGGGAACTCCTTCAGTACTGTTTAAAAAGCATCCCAGGGTGATACCTCAAGAAGTTGGTTGAGAAAATGTCAAGAGTACATGTCTGCAAAATCTAGGCAAAGTGTGGCCACTTTGAAGATGCTAAAATATAACACAGTTTTGATTATTTTGGATTTTTTTAGTCACAACATAATTCCCATAATTCCATTTATGTTATTCCATAGTTTTGATGACTTTACTATTATTCTAAAATGTGAAAAAATAAAGAAAGAATGAGTAAGTGACCCTAAACTTTTTAACGGTAGTGTGTGTGTATATATATATATATATATATATATATATTGAAAAACAAAATTTTGAGCCTGGGACCTCTAGTAAAGTTGACATGGACCCAAATTTATTCACATCTGAAACCTTTAGATTTGTTTGCAGACATTTGTGGGTACTCATTGATTCTAATGACTTCAAAAAGTATCAAACCATTCAGTTGGAGCTCCCTGTGGTTCCCCTTTTTTGTGTATATGTGTGGTGTAAACAAACTTTGTAACCCAACCCTGCAGGTAGTGGCCAGCAATCAGTAACAGGTGTGGATTCAGCCGATGATGCCAACAGCTACTGGCGTATCCGTGGGAAACCGGATGGCTTTTGTCAGCGTGGGGTTCCCATTCGTTGTGGACAGGCCATTCGAATCACACACATGAAGACTGGCCGCAACCTACACTCGCACCACTTTAGCTCACCACTGTCTAACCACCAGGTTTTCCACATACATTGTCTCTCCCATTTTTTTCTCTCTCTTACTAAGAGAAACACATGAATATTAGTGCTGCACAATAAATTGAAATAAAATTGAAATTGTGATATGACCTTGTGCGATTATTAAACCGCAAAAGGCTGTGATTAAATAAAATAAATAAATAGTCTGCGTGCGCTACTCACTTCAAAGTTTATGTGCGCAGCTCTGTTCTGTTTGTATGGTAGCAGTGGATTACACATTCTAATAGCAAGTGTGAGGCTCATGATAGTGTTTTCAGTGGTTTCGGAGCTGTAGATTATGGGCAAAACATTATCTAATTTTGGTCAAAAGGAATTACTTAGCTACTAGTTTTTTGTTTATCATATCGCAGTTCAAATCGCAATATTACTTTTCGTACAAATGCAGTGGTCACCCAAGACACATTACCGGTTAAACCTGGTAGTAGCATCTAAAATGCATCTCCTGTGGCCACTTGTTTCGATTTTGTCTATGGGAAGGTGTCTGATTTCATGACTGCATACAACACCTATGACATCAGTGTATCACTGCTTGTTAAAGGAATAGTACACCCAGAAATGAAAATTCCCCCATCATTTACTCACCCTTATGCCATCCCAGATTTTTATGACTTTCTTCTGCTGAACACAAATGATTTTTAGACAGAATACTTCAGCTCTGAAGGTCCATACAATACAAGAGAATGGTGGCCAGAACTTTGAAGCTCCAAAAGCACATAAAGGCAGCATAAAAGTTATTCATAAGACTCCAGTGGTTTAATCCATGTCTTCTGAAGTGATTAAATAAGTGTGGGTGAGAAACAGATCAATATTGAAGTCTTTTTATACTATCAATCTCCACTTTCACATTCTTTGTCCATATCGCCACCTATTGGGCAGGGAGGAGAATTTATAGTAAAAAAGGACTAAAATATTGATCTGTTTCTTACCCACACTAATATCACTTCTGAAGATATGGATTTAACCACTGGAGTCTTATGGATTATTTTTATGCTGCCTTTATGTGCTTTTTGGACCTTCAAAGTTCTGCCCACCATTCACTTGCATTGTATGGACCTACAGAGTTGAGATATTCTTCTAAAAATCTTCATTTGTGTTCTGCAGAAGAAAGTTAAACACATCTGTGATGGCATGAGGGTGAGTAAATGATGAGAGAATTTTCATTTTTGGGTGAACTATCCCTTTAATAAAGCACAGCAAAGTTATACTTGAATTTTAAGATAACCACAAATGAGATGTTTGAAATGGAATGCTCATAGTTACTGGATTAAATGTGCATAAATCACAAAATGTATTATTTATAGAAGATGCATTCATCAAATTATCTGGGATGCATCAGAATGGATTAGCATTTATATTACAAATGCAGTGTGGTCACATGCGTTTCTGAATACCTAGAATTGTGTTCTAGCCTAGATTGTGGTTTGAGTGAACAGACCATCTAAAAAAAGATATTTAAAAGCAAGCATATGGGGTCCATTACAATGTCTGTCTTTTTTCTCTCTCACACACAATTCTCTGTTATTTAGCTACATGCTCAAGTGTCTGCAAATGGTTTGATTACAATTATATTACCACATTATCTTTACAGCAGCACTCAGGGTATTATAAATAGACCTGTTTTATGTTTTGCAGGAAGTGAGTGCGTTTGGTGAAAATGGAGAAGGAGATGATTTAGATGTATGGACAGTGCAGTGCAGCGGAACATACTGGGAACGTGAGGATGCGGTACGATTTAAACACACCGGCACTGAGGTTTTCCTCAGTGTTACTGGAGAGCAGTATGGTCATCCAATCAGAGGCCAGCATGAGGTCCATGGAATGCCCTCACCCAATCAGCATAACTACTGGAAGGTAATGGAAGGGGTTTTTATTCAGCCCAGCAGTGATCCGGTCCACCATGATGAGCTCTGATATCACTACATTATCGTAGTGAAGGCCAGTGGAGACAAAACACACTGTACTCTGAACAACTGAGAACTTGACTCACACGCTGTGAAACCTTATCTATACTTAAACCTTCTGTTTCTTCAGATTTTACATTTGTTGGTCAAACTCTTTTAGTGTTGCAGTTTTGTCACTTTTACAGATGTTTTTGACACAAATGTCACCTTCAAAATGCACATCTCGGACAATTTGATTGTTTTATTGGTTGGTTGTTTTCTTTAGATTGGATTTTTTTTCTTTGTATATACGGGAATTAATTAATTACGTTAAAAAAAAATATATATGTTTTTTGTATTTATATTTAGGTCTGCTGAAACATTACTGGCTATTTGAACGAATGACAACTTGTACTAGTAAAATTTTACTTTTGTTTATATAAAATCCTTAATTCTCTCTGGAAACTGTGGAAAATATGAAATTATTGTTGCTGTATTGGTTAATGTTTTCCATATAATCGAAATTCCCAACAGTTGTTTTTCCCCTTATGTTGTGTATGATTCCATATAGACATAATTTGGTGAAAGGTTAAATAAAGATTTGAAATCTGGTAATACAACTAATTTCATGTTTTAAAAATGAAATATATATATATATACACAGGATTCAGAAATAACATTCACAATACAGCCTATAATGTTTCTAGACCTGCATCACAAGTGTGCTCAAACGCAAAAATTATTTTTTTGTATTCAAAAATGTGAATGAGCACACTCACTGTGATGCCAGCCTAGAAACATTATAGGCTGTATAGTGAATTTTATTTCTGAATCCTGTCTATCATACAATATTAACTTCTTAAATAACAAGTAGGATGCAACAGGGCTAAAGGCACACCTTCAGGAAAATGTGCTTTTTTTTTTTTTCTGGTCACAAAATGTATCAAGATTGAAATATTTATTTTTATTGAATATTGATGGAGCAACATAATTTTCATGTGAAAATAAATAATAACAGAAGGTTGTTTTGATTAAAATCCTTTTTTTTTTCTTTTTTTTTTATAAAGGTGGTGAGGGTTTATAGATTTTGTGTAGATATAGGGGCAATAGTTAAAGTGCAAAACTTTTTCAGAAACAAATTAAGATAATGCTTATACAAAATAACCACTTCAAAAAATGGTGTGCAATTTCCTGCTAATTTCAATCACATTTGGCATTTTATAACATCTCAAGTATTATACAAAATAATTAATTTCTGTTGTGATTGGATCAGTAAATGTGAGCCCACTTTGAACATTTTTCATAAATCTATTCACCCCACAATGTGTTTATGGGGGCCTTTATCCCCTGCCACAGGGGGGGCTGTTTATCCCAAATGATTTAAAAACTTTTGATTTAATCACCATGAGCAAAACTGAAAATGACAAATATGTAATTTGTCTTAAAACAAATGTGATCATTTCAGGGTTTCTCATTAGCTACATAAATTTGATATTAGATCAAATTACCTAAAAATCAACTTTTAGACATTGCACGCGATGATCTCGTGGATCAGGAACATTTTGCAGAGCATATAGTGATAAACAGGTGTTTAGGAAAGAGCTGTGGTAGATTGTGTTGCTATTTAGTGTTTCGGGAGAAAATAAAATAAAAAAAATTTACCCCATGGGGTGTTTAGCCCTGTTGTACCCTACTGCACACATACATTACACTCAAAAAAATTCATTACCCTTTATGAAATTTGAGAGTTTTTACAAGCAATTAAATTTTTCATTCAGATTAAGTAAATTTTCATTCAGCAAAAATCATTTAGTTGAATTAGGTCAAATCTATGTACTTTAGTAGTTTTAACTCAACTTTGTGTTCGTCAAACTAAATTTACTAATGTTTAATTTAATTTCTTATGTTGGTCCAACTTAATTTATTTTATTAATCATTAGAATATGCCAAGTGAGTGAGTGTAAGGACTGTAAAACTGTTGCACTGTTAATTTAATAGCAAATGCTTATAAAGCCAAGCAGCACTCGAAAGGAAATGTCCATCCTCAAGCTAAGCACAAAAGGCCAATCTTCACCACAATTGTAACCCCAAAACTGCAGCCTAACAGACACTCTTTTTAAATACCAATATAACAGAACATTAAAGGTGCACTCAGTAACTTTTGTCTTTGTGTCATCTTGGACTTACACTGACACCTAGCGGCTTGGATGCAGCATCATTTAAAATCAACAGTTTTCAGTTCCAAATGACATTGTAGAAATGCAGTATTGAAAGTCAGCCATGATTACTTTAATCAATGAGTGAAAGTGTCAAATAACAGGACGGCTACTGAGATTGAGTAAGTGGTATTCAGGTGGTCATATGATTCTAACATGGCAGCCCCCATGTGCGGACCCTCTCCATGTAGAATAAAACAGCTTTTATAAGGTTACTGATATGACTGTAGTCTTCATTTTAATATGAGTGGTCATGATTTCCTACATATATTGCAAAATTACAATTCATGTCTTTTAGTAGTTAAACTAATTAGGAAAAAATTACCAAGTGAACCTTATATCCTCCTATTCTCATCTTGCTCAAAAATACATAAAATAACACTTAATTTCAACATTTGTTCACCTCATCCAGTCCCGTGCAAAGCATGCTGGGAAAGTTTCATCAACACTACAGAAAGTATTAATGTAGTCCAAACTCAAATGGTTTAAGTAAACTTCAGTTTTACAAATGTCATAAGATAGAACGCAATGAAATCAAGTTGTGACAAAATGTTCTAGAATTGTGTTGCTTTAGTTCACTTTAAGTAAACTGAACAACCTGGAAAAATCGTGTGTGTGTGTGTGTGTGTACTACGCAGCATCCAAATGGGGGCAGCATTTAGCTAAAATCCTGACAAATTTGTCGATTGAGAAGAATGGTAGGCTATATCACTATGAAATAATGTTTTGGACAATAAGTGTAACAATATGCAGTGCGAGACGTAACTTGAGGACAATTCATACTAAACTGTAAAGAAATAAATCCTACTCGAATACTGTGTTAATCCAACGCTGTATAACACCATTATAACGCTGTTATAACACCAACACAATCTATATTAACAAAACAAAAAAAAGGGCTGTTTGGAAACAAACATTTCGGCTCATCTTCAGTTCATTCTCCTAAAGATTTGTTCAGAAACAGTTCACTAGTCTGCCTGATGCTGGATCTAGACTTTTCGTTATTTTCGGACAGTTTAATCTCATTTATCAACCCTTACAAAATCACCATGGTAACCACAGTTTCCGCCAAAATGTCAATTACTAGTTATTGTCATTACCGTATTGATATCTGTGGTTATTACAATAAACTGCTTTAACGTATTAGCCAGCACTGTCATCAATGAATTTAAAATGACAAAGATTCTGAAAGTTTGGTCCAATTTAATTGGTTTGGTTTAATTTACGTTAGTAGTAACGATTGTAGGAAGCTAACTATGCTATTTTGCCAAATAGTTAGCCTGGTAAATATTTGGTAAAAGACGATTGAGAAGTGTATTTGCTTTGATGATGCTAATAAGCTAATGATTATTTTGCAGCTTCTTAACAAAACAATACGCGTAGTAGGCATAATAAAACATTGAGATACACTTTATTGTGACTTCTAATAGCACTTTATTAGGTTTTATCACTTCACAGATCATAGGATCATGAAGTTTTGATTCATATTTTTATATAGGCTAGGCTAGTCTATTTACATTTGATTCACGTGCACTGACTGTTTCTTCAGCATTAGCGTAATCTAATACAATAGGCTAATGTTTCTTAATGACTTATTAATGAAAATGTCTCACAGGGAGTTATCAAACAGCTTTTATTTTGACTAGCATTAATATTGAAATTAAAACAATTTTACATTTCATCATGATAGCCTACTCTAGACTAATCATAGGTAGTCTACAGTAAAGGAATGTAGGCTATGCTAATGGCACACCGTTGAGTTTAATAAAATATCTACCCAAAACGAAAATAAGCTCAATTGAAAAGGGCAGTGGGTTGAAGTGTACTGTATATTTGTTCTTCCCAGAAGATGGCGACATACTATAACACATGGTTTGGGTAGGTCAGCTAGTCAGTCACCCTAGCATAAACTCTGTCTGGAGGAATTAACTATTAAACGGTCCATTTTACTTACTCCACATATTCTGACAAGATACTTCCCCTGTGATAGTCAGTCAGATTAACAGAGCTGAACCATTTTAAAGATCCTTGTTTTTGTTCTATTCTGATACAACAACATATGAGGAATGAGTACCTGTATTACAGTTTCACTGTATGAATAAACTACCATTGTTCATTCCACTCATTTACTGCAGCTGCTTGTTAACATTACTATACAATGTATTTAATGAGAACCTGTAAACTGGTTGTCAATATTACCCATCAATGCTCTTGTCATATCTGAGACACAATCTTGACGCAGTGCCATACTGCACCATACAGGATACAAAGGGAGCCCAGAGTCACATGATTTAAATAGCTCAATAGCTTTATTTGATTCCCCAAACCCTCTATTGCACCATTCATAATAAATTTAATAGCTGGATTGAGTGGAAGTGGATTGAGGAGCCATAAGAACTCTAGCTTTTCAGGGGCTCAAGTGAAGATCTATGAAAGAATAAAACTGTACCCCAGAAAAAGATGAGCATTTAGGTTATAGCATAAAGGTGAGTGCTTCCCAGGGTTATAAGTGACCAGGAAATTGAAGTGTCGGAGGTCAGATTATTGCACTTACTACTGCTGTGACCTGCAGTTTGCCTATTGAAAGTCACCTTGAATAATAATAATAAAAAAAAAGTACCTCCATTGCAATTTCAGGATTAAGGAGAAAACACAAAATATCTAAAATCTTATATTAGAAGATAATTAATGAAAGAGAAAAATAAAATTTTAAAAGATAGACAATACTTTTAACATACATTTAAGTAAAAAGATAACCGGACATACAAGAAAATAATAAACCTTATTAGAATGAATTAAATGTCATTTTAAATATGGTTAATCAACCACAACTCTGGATTGCAAGCAAAATGACTTAAATCATATATAATGACAATACTGAGATTGCTAAAGAGTGCACCATTAAGATGAATATGCAAAGATATCTTCATAGGAACACATTACAGTGAAATGAAAGTAAAACATTGTCATTGATTACCTACCACCCCTGAAAATACAAACACAAAAAATAGCACTTTGGCTGAACTTAATTCAATCTTTGACAGTGGTTCCACGTTTTGAAAACAGTTTGCTTAATTTCAAATTACTGTGTAATCTCAACAACAACAACACTGTGTAGAAAGTACCTATTGAATTGGGTAAACCTAATCAAATTAGACGTGTCAATGTAACTCAAATAAATTTATTTCTTTATGTACTAACTAGTGAAAGTGAATGTTAGCATACTAAATGCATGCTGTTTGGAAGCACTAAAGAGTGAAGTTTAGTAAACATGCTATGGTTTACACAGCAATTGCTCAACAAAGCGAGCAATCAATTTCTTGTCTGTCCTCACCGTTAGCTCAAGCTCCTAATATTAACACTAACAAGTATATCCTTTATATTCATCTTGCACAAAAACACATAACACTTAACTTTAACATTTACTCTAAGAAATCCCCTGCCCAGTTTCAGTTAACCAAACAAACAAAAATATTCATCTTGTCCCAACACATATGGATTAAAGTAAACTTTTATTAATTGAAACAACTCAGTTAAATTAAGTTAACTTGGTTACATGCATTTTTTGAGTAACATGAACAAGGGAGGATTCAGTGCACCTAACAATATTGAAAGTTCTTTTTTTGTGTGTGTGTGTGTGTACAATGCAACCAATAGCACAAAAGAAGCTGCGCATTTTTTATTTTATTTTTTAATTGCTGATACACTTTAAATAAAGAATAATTACATTTAGTTTCTGGGGCAGCGGGCAGGTGAAATACATTTTGCTGATAACAACCAAATAAATCAACAAGCGAAGACATACAATTTGGTCCCACTGAATGCATGGTTTTCTTTTATTTAAGACAGAGTATATACAGAAAAATTGTCAAAGAAACAAACACAAATCATGAAAGGTATATGGACAGATTAGTGCTTTGTGTCTCAGCTTGGTTAAACCATGTAGAAGCAGCTCATCATTTGTGGTAAATAAGATATAGGTGTGTGTCTGGTCCAGTGGACTGATGCCCTTTCATTGTTGCACTGCTAGCTGCAGATCCCACAGTAGTGCAACAGGGAAAGAGTGTCAGGCAACTGACATGAAGCGAGCAGACAAGGGGATCAAAAACATGTGCACACATTGCTTGCCATTATGTTTGTTTGTTTGTTTGTTTTTTCAGTTGGTCTCATTGGCTAATTAGCAAAATGCTTGAAGGTCATTTCAGGTGGTCTTCTTTAAACGGTAAATGGTGATGCTTTCGGTTTGCAGCCTTAGGAAATACACATGTCAGTCACTGACCAACACTATGGTTACAACATTATGGTTTGCCATTCATTTCATTCTGGCCTCTACACAGCTTCTGTGTACCACTGCATACACAGACTTGCTCATGGTTAACATTGATTATGAGATGATAATGAGGCAAGACACTAAACTAATAGTTTGAGACCACAGTGATATCTAGTTTACATTGATCTAAACACATCTTACAGTGAAATGTTACATTAATGTACTGTACACAGATGTGATGTTAAAATGCTTAAATGCAACATGCCTTAGCATTCAGAGTATATTATAATAAATTATATTAGGTCAAACGCTCAGCTGTCAAAAGTGAATGTCACTTACACGAAAAGGACTTTTGTGGATGCTTTAGAAATCAAAACTTATACAAATAAGAATTTAGAAATCTAATGTTTCAGAGCTAAACAGCGAGAGACATAGGCTTGAACAGTTTCATCTAGCATTGTATTCTCATGAACAGTTATTAATGTTTAGGTATTTAAATATCAATAATGTATAGAAATAGACAACGGATAATTTTGCGTTTTTGTGTAAGATTCTCAAATATGACTAGTTTGTGCTATGTTGAGGTATTTGCTGCACTACAAACACAATTGTTGGAAAAAAAAAAAAAAAAAAAGTGTATGCAAGATGCACAGAATAAAAAAAATATATATACATTTTTCTAAATACATGTGAATAAATAGCTTTTCTCTCAGGTCAGTACACAACTAAGAGCAATTCATGCAGGAATAAAATGAACTAGCCAGAATCTATTGCTATTGATTAAGATTAGTAACTTTAACCACGCAAAGGACATGGTGTTAATTGACTTGATATAATTTGTATTAAGTAAGGTTTAAATGTAAACTTATTTAACACTAAGTGATTAACATCAAGTCTTTGCAATGCTAAAAGCAAGCAGACTAACTACAAATCACATCAAACTGTGTGGGGGCAGTTTTGTTTTAATATCAAAAAGGTGTTGCCTATTGTATTTCAAATTAAATTGATTTGTGCAAACTCATTCTTTTACAAACAATTATTAAACGAATGAGATCATTTTAAGTCTGTACTTCATAAAATTATATTTTACAAAGTTCAACAGAATCCTTGCAATGTTCCTGAAATTGCAGATTACCCTTAAAGTCAAGACCCTATAAGCAATATTGCACTACTCCATATACAGTGAAAAAAGCAGAGGCAATATTGATAGGGTCTCGCCTGCAAGATGTCTTTAACATGCTACAGCACTTTAGGGGAAATATTACATGGATAAAAATTTGTGTGCAAAACAAAATATCTAGTGTTTTAATGGTGAGACTGAAAATGGTTTTTGCTCTAAAGCACATGATACACAAACCTCTTTGTGACATCTGGCCCTTCACTGTGAGATATAACCACCCTAAATAGCCAACCCTCTTTATTTCATTTTCATATTTCAGACATAATATGTAGTCTAAATCCTGCTAAAGAAAAACAATATTATTTGAGCTTTGTTGTTGAGAATTTTAAAATGCTTGTACCCTTTTTATTTAAATTGAATTATTTCAAGTTGAAAGAAATTAAGAGTTTATAAAAGCCTCTGCTCATTCAGATACCATATGACATTTTCCAAACACATAATTATCTGCTTAAAAACAATCATTTACATTAACCAATAAACCAGTTCTAATAATAATACGTGTTTGCTATCATAAAGACAGAACTTCTTTCAAAGAGGCGCTTGTGGACTGGCTCAGGCTTTCATATTTCAGCAACACTGGCTGGGAAGCATTTTGTAGGCCCTTTGGTTATCTGCGTCCAAAAGCAGTCTTGGTGCACTGCAATTCCACGCATACCAGCCTCTGCCTTGGAGTTAACGACATGCTCCAGCAGGATGTTTTTTTTTTTTTTTTTTTCTCCTTTGGGAATTTCACATTGAACTCACATGCATGATCTTACTTGCCCCCCATCAGTATTAAAACACGTTAAACAATTTACCAATCAGGTTTCATACAGCGAGGTTTCAGATGCAATGTTGAATCACGGCAACAGGGCTAGAAAACGACGCCCTGAACAGGCTTTATAATTAAAATCCATACAGCGAACATTTCTGTGACGATAGATTAATATCAGATGGTAGCAACTGACCTCACTGACCTGTAGAAGTCTCGTAGCAGCCTTTTAAAGTAATTAGATTCTACGCAAATACACACGCGCCCAGTTTCGTAACCACAATACTTCTTCTTATGGCGATTGTATAATCAATGTTTGTTTTTTCGTAAAGATAAAGATTGCTGTACTAAATCTGCCGGACACTTACCACTCACATAAAGCTTCAAAGCTCACCAATGCAGGGCTGAACCAGGATCATGAAAAGAGAGGAACTGAAGGCCTCATATGCTATATAGCGCCCTATGAACATGCTGCGCATGCGCGTTGAGCTATTTCGCGCAACATTCCTCATACTCCCAGTCCAGACTGGTAAGTCTCAAGCTTACCTTCTACCTAGGAGCCGGTATATATAACATATATGAAAACGTATAGGCTATCATATACACCTAGATATCATATAGACCCACACACACACACATACACACACACACACACACACACACAAAGAACTGCTTAAGCAACGGAGTGACATTCATTCATTTGGCCAGATGTCAATTTTTTTTGTTATGAGGTAATCTAAAGGTTCAACTTGCATAACCTTGTAGATACTGACCAAGAGTAAAATGTCACTATAGGCGACCTCCCCTCCTCGCATTCCCTGCCTTTCCTCCCCTCTTGGAAACGGACCTGCCCCCTACATTCCATACAAATAGTCCCATCCCCCACCGATCTGGCTCAAACAAGAGAATCATCCCTTCCTTCTGCCTTCTACACCAGCTCCTTCATTATAAATAAAAATCTAAATATACGTTTACACACCCATTTCTGTTTTATACATTAGGTAGATAGACGCACTGCATGGCGGCCCAAATACGTTGCATCGCACAGCTTAAATGTACACAATCTTTATCAACAGCATAAGTCGTAAGTGGTGTGTAAAAAAAAATAATAAAAAAAAATAAAATAAAATAAAAAAGTAAATTTTTGCTTTCATGCTGGATTCCAACAAATACATCTCTAATTTAAGAACGTTCCAAAATTTGGTTCTAAAACATAGGCTATCCTAACGAAATTCTAACACGACGATTTTAAGCATAAGTAATAAAATAAATAAAACTGAAACCTAGTATTACATGTCACAATTTACAAATAAACTAAAAAGTTAACATATTGCCTAATTAAATGCTGAAAAGGTGAAATTGCACAATACAGTTAATTACGATTCGTTCTAACTTTTCGTCCGTGGCTTCACAATATAAATATACTTAAGCCAACAATCTAAGTAGTCCTAATTGTTCTCGTAATTAAAATATGGAGTGTGCACACTGTTTAACATAATATGTATACGTGGGATATGTTATTTAGGGTATAGCACTAGACTTTATGAAGACGACCACAAGAGCACATTATCATTGAAATATTTGATATTTTGAAAGTGCTTTAAGCGTCAGTGACATTTATGAATTGACAAAAACTTAACAATGGCGTTGGAATTACTGTTTAGCCTAAGATCTCTTCAATAAATATATAACAGTTAAGCATGTTCATGCTGAACCCACATAGTGGTTGGCCACTGCTGTTTTTTTTTTTGTGTTTTCTTTTTTTTTTTTTTTTTGACACCTTACTGCGAGTAGGCCTCACATTCAGAACTCTCGAAATATGCAAAAGGTTGAGAAACTCACATCAAAGCATTGTTTGAGTGTTACTTAATCTAACAAGTGGTTTCCAATGCAAACGACCTCAGTCGTACAAAATGTTCTTTTTGAAGGAGGCGTGGTCTCGAGGCATTTCCAAATAAGTGGAAAAACCTGGTGTCACAAATATACCATAGGTCAAATATTGCAGTTCACACGCCTGGTGTGCATAATAATGCTGTTGTGCATGGAATGAATCCAACATCAGTAACAGTGTAGACATCTGGGCCCATACATTAAGGTGGTCGGATCAGTGCAGTCTAGACTCGTGTGAAACCTCTTTACACCAGTTGAAATTTTAAGGGCCATTTAGGCCTCAACGCTGTGCGAAGCCCATCTAGTGGGTGAGCAGGCGAAAGCCGAATGCAATGACAATACTATTGCACTGCTTGAGTAGATGGTTCAGTAGTGCAACATCGTCAAAGCAACAGACCTTAGCAAATTTTAAGTAGCAGCCGAAACGCATGGGCCACATTTGAACAGGCCTTGAAGCAAACAGTGCCTAACCAGACCGAAACCGTTCGTCATAGTTTCCGTCAGTCACGTACATTTATTAAACAAGTTGTACAGTCTGATTAGCCTAATATATAACGTTACACACTTAGAACAATAATTGTATTATTTGAGATAGCCCACGTGTCATAATTTGTTTCCTTATACTGTTACGATAATTCGTTATTTGAGCAACAACGCCATTTTGACGTCATAAAGGTGAGAATTCCATAATTGTAACAATTGTTACGTCTGGATTAAAATACGCCAAGGTGTAGCCAAACCAAATAACTTTATTAAAATCATCTCACTCCACCTATTATATCAATCGTGATATTTAGACGGCTACATTGCACGTATTAGCGAGTCAATAATTTTGAACTGAGGGTGGGAGAACTTGAAAGTTTAGGTAAGGGGTGGGGGTTACTTTTTTCTTTCTTTCCACTTTTTTTTTTTTGTCAGCCAATGCCCTTTTAATATTGCACTGCTCTTCTGACTGCACAGTAGTACAACAGAAAAAGGGCCCTGGTCAACAACAGTAAAGAAACACTAAAACAGGATCGTTTAGATTAGTCTAATGCAGCTGTTTTGGTCTCATTTTGATCAAAATACTAGATATGTCCCACAGAGTTAATTCTTGAAATTAGTGGTTTTGGAAATTGTTATATAAATATTGTTAAATCGTGTACTACTCGTAATTGTGATTATAGTCAAAATAACGCGATGCTAATATATATATATATATATATATATATATATATATATATATATATATATATATATACATATATACATATATATACACACACACACACACATACATACATACATACATACATACATACACACACACACAGGGATTGCATCGTTGCTTAAAAAAATAAATTATATATATTTAAGCAACGATGCAATCCCTGTTCCAATATAACCTACATAAAATTAAGAAAATACGGTGATGAGTACTAGAACGTCAAAAGAATAATTATAACAAAATATATTTGGTAGCTCCAAACCTTCTTATTAAAGCTTAGGCTAAGAGAGAGAGAGAGAAAAATAAAAAAAACATGTTACAAAATAAAACCAACATAATAACAGAACGTGGCACACTGTCCAAATTAACATTTAAATGTAACAGTAGCCTAATGGTTTCACACATTGTGTAACGACAACAAATTCAACTCCACCTAACGATGAATAAGCTGCCTTGGAGTAGGAAACGAAGGAAGAGAGAGAGAGAGAAAAAAAATATATAGGGCAAAGAGCACATTCTACGATACAGTACGAAAAACCTTCCTTTAATATGTATTATTCTTGTCCCTTTTGCCAAAGTGGCAATTTGAAACCCCCCTTTTAGTTAGGGGACAAGATGAGGGGGCGGGAGCTCCTTAAGGTTGTTATTTTCAGTACATGCATGAACAGTGATTTTGGACACTAGCAAAACAATTCTACAAACATTTCTATCTGGCCTCGAGACGTGTACATTACTCCGAACTATGCAATCTATTTTGAAATTATAAAAAAAATAAATCGCAAAAAGACTAGCTAAAACACACTCAAATGCACAGCCTCGTGCATTTGATTGTGCAATTCTACACACAAATTACAAACATTAAAATGATTAATAGAAACGAAGATATTCCAGTACATCGTTGGAATATTTTATCGCAACAAGGATGCCACTGTAAGCGAGAATATATCCAGTAGACCCGTCTTTTCAATTTATCCGTAAACACTGCAATTCATAGCAAAACAGCAATGCTATTTTCTGAGTATGTTTATATAGCTACTTTTAACCTGGGCCCGCGAGATTATATATATATATATATATATATATATATATATATATATATATATATATATAAACAAGTGGCACCTCGTGTTTACCTCAAAAGCAACCTTCTCTCTTTTACTTGAGCTCTCAAAATATTTTACACCAGCAGTCATGCATTTTTACACTTATTGATCCAATTGGACGGTGTAGGAAAACACGTGGAAAATATAGGCTGTAGCCTTCCCAGACCCCTTTTTCCAAATTAACCATTGACTTCTGTGACAATATGGTGAAGCCGGATGTTTTACATTGATTCCTCGGACAATTTAAAAAACCAGGTGCCTACAACAGATGAACACCGATGACAATAGAGAAGAAAGAAAGGATTTTGTTCCCTTTGACTGACTGACAAGACTTCTCGTGAGCATGCAGCCATGCACACACAGCAAATGAGATGCCCTCTTGATATCCTCACCAGTGCGCGCTCTTCACATTTCTAACTACAGCCATGTTTGGGGGGCTTCTGTGGCACCCCATTCGTCGTTCTTCCCACCAAAGCCGACTCAACGTTGTCGTTTTGCCCCTGAGCTCCCGCCATTTCCATCAAATCACCCGGATGCTACTCACAAACAAGAAAGAGGACCCCCTAAATTTCATGAATGGTACCTGGCCAAGGGAGGGACGATCCTTGAAAGCAGAAGACACCGACAAAAAGAGAAAAAGTTGGAGCCAGCGGTTGCAAGGCAAGGGAGGCGCATTTCTTCACACATCTTCGCATTCACACCTCTTAACATAGTGCCATCTTGCTACGCTCACGCATTCTTTCCTCTCATGGTGAAGGAAAATAAATTTGTAATTTATCCATGGCAAACCTTATGGCCCTCTTTGCTCAAGACTCCATCTTTGACTAGTTGACATTCAGCTCTTGCTGAAGCAAATTCCTAATTTGCATGCGCATTTGCGATTGGCCCGTTTCTGCGCTAGTCTTTGCCGCTTGAAGCGTCATTGGTGGAAGTCGGAGGTATTTAACTGTCTTGTGAAGAGCCGTGATTGGCTACTTTGAGTGAAATGTCATCCTATCGTTTTAGTTTAACAATGAACACTCAAATTCTGCGCCCCATTCACAAATTTCTTCTTATGTTAGGGTAGAGGGACTACATGAAATACAAGTTCAAAGTAACAGCTACCTCATAAACTAAATTAATTAATTAAAGTGGTGCCACTTATATCGTGCTTTTAATTAAAGATGTATTGAAGTAAAATAAAAGTTGAAGTTTGTTGTGAAATGTCATCTTCGAAATTATTTTCGAATGGTTTGAGTGCATGCACTTTGGACGCGCATGGCATCAATAAGTATCTCAAATTTCAAGAAACTTCAAGGAACTTTGGTGGTAATTGGTATACTTTATAAGATTGCCAAATAGTTGCCAAATATGAAGAGTTAGCACGTTTTCCACTTTTTTTGGCAGTTTAATCGAGCTGCATTCTCTTTCAGATAACAAGTATAAGAACAGTCACACTGAGCCATTCCGGAAAATTTGCACGGGCCTGCTGATTTTTGGACAGCTTAGAGAAGCAACTGTGGAATGCACTGAGAAAGCTATAGGTCTCCGGGATAGATATGGTGGTCCGAGGAGGAGGGTGGGGGACTCTCTCAGTGGAGACCCTTTGGTTGACGCCTAGAGGAGGGCAGCGGCCTGTAAAATCCGGCATTCCTGACCAATGGAGCTTATATAATGGCATTGTCCGGCGGAAAAGAACCGCCTATCTCTGTCTTTCTCTCCCCCGTTTACTGCGGGGACCTGATTGTGTAGCTAATCGGCAGAGAGCGTTTGATCCAAAGCAGAGCGTATATTCAGTATGCAGCGGACGTATCGAGAGGGACACCCTCTCCCCTCCTATGAAACACACACACACATACGGAGGGCCTATATAGCTACTGATACACTCTTTGTGACCGTACTGTGTGTTTGTTATGGGTCATAGGTAATCTCAAGTGGAGGTTGGTAGGCCCTGAGAGGGATGCTTAAAAAAACAGCGTTGTACGAAGCCGTCATGTAGGCTACAGCTTATTCAAATAGGCCTATATAAATCACGTATGTCCCCTAAAAACAACCAAAGCCCCCTCTAGCAAAATAGCAAGCGCAAATTTCCATGCACTTCAAAATAGTCAACGAACCATTCATTCTTTTCGGATGCAATGGTTAATATATAGCCTGTGTGCTCCTGTTTTGTTCGAGTTGCACGTGCTGTCCTTTGTATCCATGTGATCTCAACAGAATGCCACGCGCTCAAACTTTGAATACGCACGCGCGCACAAGCAAAAGTTTAGACGCGTAACGTAAATGTAAGTTCATTTATACATGTTCTGTTTGCTCACTAAAGTGCACATCTAAACGAATACGTGCTTTAAAGACACACATGAATAAGAATCGTTTTCATGAAATATTTTGCATGCTGATTATTTTTCATCGTTTTATTTTAAAGCTTTCCAGTGTCTTAATCTAGAGAAGTATTTAAGTAAAATAGGTTTCTGTGATTTGTAATATGTATTGTCCATAAAACCTATTTTGCTTAACGTGCAGGGCGCTTACATTTTTGAACAATTGAATCTTAATTGTAAAATGTAGTTCGTGGTGCGTTAATTAAGAAAAGATTGATAACATTTCTTATTTAATGTATGTGTTGCATAGAAGAGAAAGAGAAAAAAGTAGTTTCACAGTAAATCTCCGCCTCTCTGGTGACCATGTGACGCTGCCCAAACACTGTTAGCCACGCCCACAGTCGAGCAAAAGGGGGAAAACTGTCATGTGTGTTTGAGAAAAGGATCATTTGCACATTCTATTCTGTCCATTCACGCGGAACAGTTATTCATGTTTTTAACGTCTAAATGTCTTTACAAATTCAGCGTTCCGTGATTATTTATTTTACACAAACAGATAAAATGATTCTAAGGAAATATAGTTTAAATATAAATATAATTACTCCACGTCTTTTATATAATCTCAAGCAATTCTAGTAAGCTTTTTTCACACAAGAAAAACAATTGAAATCCACAACGAAAATATGCAAGAAAATCTCGTTGTACATTTGTCTTTTTCATTCTTTATAACTTCTAAGCCCCTAAAATGTGTATATTTTTAACCAAACATATTTGGAAAATGTAACATTTTAGTCAGACAAATTAGAAGTAAATATTTGACGTCAGATAAAATGTTTTCCAGAAAAAAAAGAAAGAAAAAAAAACCCTGATGCAGAATTCATAATGTGTGTTTCAGCATTACTGTTAAGTCAAAAGGAAAAATGGTTAATTAACAGCACAAATGTTTTAAGGCAAATCATATATCTAATCATAGAAACAAATCAAATACAATTTGAAAACACACATTAAAACACTTTGTATTTTAGAGGAAATTGCTTATATTTAAAACAGGAATTTAATACAGTGATTAATTGACCACCAGTTTAGAGTAAATATATGTAATCAAAAGTAACCTCACAGTTACACCCAAAAAATTGTATAATTTTACAATTTTATACAACTTTACAATTACAACACAAAAAGCTTAAGTCAGGGTCCTGATATGTTAGTACATTTTCAGAAATGTGAAGGCTATATGTGTAATTGTGCATGGTATTATAGATCATTAAGTACATTTATTGATGCATTTAATAATTACATAAAAAAATTATATTTTAATTTAAGTGTTGTTGCGGCATCCTAATACAAGGGATATTTAGAATCACATTTTATGTGTAAGTAAAACGTCTAGGTGACACAAGTTATTAGCTACTATTAAATGGCATGTTTAGAAAAAAACAGCAAATGCTATTCAACATTATTTTACTATAAGTTTTGGAACTTTTGTATTGTAACTTTTGTATGTTTCCTTCAAAACAGCTGATTTATTTTTAATATCTGTAAGTTGAATTATGAGTTAAGTAAAAACATGTATATTTTATTGACTGGGCTGAACTGTTTTTTCAGAGAGGCTTGACTCAAGACATGAGAGAACATGTCATTTTTGCAATGCATTCCATTGGCTGTTATATTAGTTTTATGCTTTTTGTGTAAAATCAAAAAACAGGATTCATTAAAAGTTTTGTCTTCCCTTTTGTGACAGGTCAGAAGACTCATACACTTTTATTTTATTTGAGTGCTTCTGAGCTCATTATTAAACATTTTCCCCCTTCCTCTTTGATTTATAATTTTCCTTCTGTTTGTTAATGTAGCATGTGGTTTTCAACCTCCCTCTCTCTCCCCCTTTCTCTCTGGTGTCTGTCCCGGAAGGGGGGAGGGGGGACTATTGACTGGGGGCCAGTTCCTATTGATGGGTATTGATGACTGTGAAAGGAAGGAACTAGGGTTTTTGCTAGCAGTGTAAAGGTTGTGAGAAGCCAGTGTGTTCATCTCCTCACCTCGCCTGTTTTTCTGAAGGTTCCCTCCACCTCTTCCTTTATTTCCACCCCCTCTCTCTGACTCTTCAGGCAGTCTACATCTCCTTGCCATACCCCCACCCCCAGTCCCAGCCCCCCAGCTCCTGCTACAATCTCTCCTAATTGCATGCATGACATTCCAGCTGGGTGGGTGGCACAGAGCCTTCTGTACACTGTAAAGTGTTATAGCAGGAACTGGAGAGCTTTTTAGAGTTGAGTGACGTGCAAACACAGATACATTAATGCAGGAGCATGTTGTGCACTCTCACTTTAAGATTTCATGCAAGTGTAACGTGCCGCTCATTCTGTGTATTAGTATCTTTGATCAGAACATTTGATAAGTCTCTTTAAATATCCATAAATCATTATGGTCAAAGTATTCATGTTGCAACAGATGAAAAGCAAATTCCGTTTTATCATTACAAATCTTTTTGTAGCACTAAAGGATGTTGACTTGTTTTTGTACATGAAAAAGGGTACAGATCTTTTTCCTATGTTTATGTCAAACAGGCATGAATATGTTGATTTTGCCCCTTATTTCTGTTCATGTACCAATGAATCCTTGGCTTAAATATGATCTGATATCTTAAGCCTGTGTTAAGAATAGTTATTTATTCAAATGAATTGGTAGTTGATGTATAACATGTGGAGTTTTTAAATCAACATCAAGATTTTAGGCTAAATTGTATATGAATGCATAAGGGAAAGTATCTCAGTTTTTCTTTTTTATTCACCTTTTTTTTTTTTTTTTTGCCTCCACTAGTTTATTTTAAATGGTCACAGAGTGTGTCTTGAACTCTTAAAAGTACAAAAATTCAATGTAGTCTCTAAAATAATATGATATTATAAAAGATGCATGTGTAATAATTATAAAAAAAAAAATTATCAAAGTACTGTTTAGGTGATGTGTTTTCTTTTTTCCTTCTTGAACATGGTTTTAGGAACCCACCAGGGGCGGATCTACCGGGGTGGCATAGGGTGGCAAATGCCACCCTAAGAAAAATAATTGGCACCTCATCTGCCACCCCAACATAAGTATCCAAATGTATTAAACATAAATGTAAGTATATTATAGTTGATGTTGACATTGTGTAGGGGTTTATTCATGTCAAACTGCCTAAACTCTCACCGAACGCACAAATGACTACAGACCCATTGCGTGATTAATTACTGCATCGACCAATCCTGTGATTGTTTACAGCAGCTGCAGCGGCCAATCACAACACTGACCAATCGCCTATCTACTAGTGCAGCGTGTGTACAGTGTTCAGGCTCTCGCAGGTTGATGAGCTTATTTCCTCAACAACAATGAGCAGTGGCCTGGGTAGCTCAGTGGTAAAAGATGCTGGCTACCACCCCTGGAGTTCGCTAGTTTGCTAGTTCGAATCCCAGGGCATGCTGTGTGACTCCAGCCAGGTCTCCTAAGCAACAAAATTGGCCCGGTTGCTAGGTAGGGTAGAGTCACATGGGGTAACCTCCTCGTGGTCACTATAATGTGGTTCGTTCTCGGTGGGGCGCGTGGTGAGTTGAGTGCGGATGCCGCGGTGGGTGGCGTGAAGCCTTCACACGCGCTATGTCTCCGTGGCGATGCGCTAAACAAGCCACATGTTAAGAGGTGCGGGTTGATGGTCTCAGATGTGGAGGCAGCTGGGATTCATCCTCTGCCACCCGGATTGAGGTGAATTACTACGCGACCACAAGAACTTAAAAGTGCACTGGGAATTGGGCATTCCAAATTGGGTGAAAAAAGGGAAAAATCCAAAAAACAAAACAAAAAAACAATGCTCCCTAAATAACTGAGTGTTTCATGGGTTGTGCGATGGTAGACGGTTGTTCGTGAGCTGTGTTATCTCGTTCACGGGTGCTCAGGCATATATTTACTTTTTTCCGGGTTCCCACTGCTGGTGCAGAGAGTTTGTCGCTGTCTGAATTTCGTTATCTGTTTTTTTTCATATACAGAACTGTCAATAAATGTGTCTGTGTTTCCGCTACTCTCGTCTCCCATCATCTGTTATTGCATTTTATTTTTAAAGTGTAACACCCATCCACTGATGTACAGATGCAATCTTGTTTTATTAAAATAAAAAGTGATATTTGAGTGAATTAGAATCCAAAATCTCTAAAAACTAAAGGCAAAAATTTACCACTATATCAATCAGTCATGTTCTTAATCAAAGTGCTGATCTATGTATTCATCTACGGACTAACAAAATCTCAAGGCTGATAGTGGCAGATGTAGAGAAATAACCATATTATGTGAAATATTTGGGTACTTGAATCAGTCATTAAGAATGACTGTTGATCAAATCAGGTAATTTAAAATAATCTTTTACTGTGCATAGCATAATTATTATTCATGAGTTTTGCAGCACTGCCCCCCACAATACATTTTTCTGTACAGTTTATTTCTATTTAGACCTAACTTTGTGTTAATCTTCGCTTTCAAATGACTTATTCCAACTGTTCCTACAGGACTTTATTATCAGAATAACACGGGATATTCATGCATTTTCCATCCATGTGTACACTTAATAAAAATAAAACATTTGGTGGTGACATTTAGTCCAGATTGCCTGTTCTATATGTGAAGCTTAGGAACATTTAGAATTTGTAGATGTGTTTAATAGACAATGTCTTGGTGCTCTGGAGATAAACAGTACTGTGCAAAAGTTTTAGGCACTTGTGAAAAATGTTGCACAGTGAGGATGTCTTCAAAAACAATGCCATAATTAGTTTTCATTTATCAGTTAACATCATACAAAGTCCAGTAAACATAAAAAAGCTAAATCAATATTTGGTGTGACCACCTTTGCCTGTAAAACAGCCCCCAATTCTCCTAGGTACACCTGGACACAGTTTTTCTTGGTTGTTGGCAGATAGGATGTTCCAGGCTTCTTGGAGAATTCACCACAGTTCTTCTACCTATTTAGTCTGTCTCAATTGCTTCTGTCTCTTCATGTAATCCCACACTGACTCGATGTTCTGTGGGGGGCTCATGCCATCTCTTGCAGAGCGCCCTGTTCTTCTATTCTAATCTTTTCTATTTGCAAAAGTAATGTTTGGGAGTCTAAAATGTGTTTTTCCTATTGACACACTAAAGCTGAAGATATAAATAACCATTTTAAGACAAATGTTTTTGAGAAACATCTTAAGTGCCTAAAACTTTTGCACAGTACTGTACATTTCGTTACTTATTTTTTATTATGCAAAAAATTATTTACTTTTTATGTTGCAAAATGGTTACTATGTGGTTCCTGTGAAAATGCAGTTGTATCACAAATTCATGGACATTTGTAATATGATAGTGACACCAATTAATTAACTAGTACTTGTTGCAATGAAGCTTGGTATCTTAATCCATAATCCGTTTTCTCTGGTGTTACCTTCCCTCATAGTCTGCATGCTACCCCATAAAACAATTTTTTGTGGATTTTTTGTGACTTCAGAATTCAATGGAAGTCTATGGGAAAATCTTGATTTTTAAGCACATTTCACTTTGAGGTGTTAACACAATAGTGAGTCAAACTTTCAATTTGTAATAAAATATGTAGCATTTTAATTGCTGCAAACAAATGTTACAATTCTGCTTTGCTGGGTCTCTGAGGGTTAAAATAATTTTAGAAGCAGTTAAACATGTCAGCTTTCCAAAAAGTACTTCATGTCAAGTTCGCAAATATTTTTATTGAAGAAAATGAAGGATTAAATAATCAAGAAACCAGGTTATCAGTGTTATTATTGCCATTCATCATTAGATTTATTTTATTCTGAAAAAACATGTTTAACATGAAAAATATTTTTTAGATTGATTATGACAATCTTTCCCATCTGCCTTGTGTTTGGTGATGTCATAAAAAATGATCAAACACATTCTGAATCCAAACGTTTTGACTGTTCAGTCACCTTTCCACAACCTCTCGCCAACCAGGGACACACTCCCTCTCAATACACATGGACACACACAGATGTCTGCTCTCACAGGACACTCAATCTCTCTTTTCACCAAGGTGCAGGAAATGCTTCCTTGAATGGAAATGTAAATAATAAGAAATCCACCATTATTGCCAGATGTGGGCTGGGGCATCATCAACATTTCTTATTCCACTCTTCAAACCAGTCAATGCCCCTCTTATGGTTTCCTCGCTCTCTCTCTCCAACTCCCCCCTCTCTCGTTCTCTGTCTTGCTCTCTCTCCCCTTCTTAAAAAGGAAACTGGTGGACCCCCAGATGACCTCTGACCCCAAGAGGTCAGCATCCACAGAATTCCCAGATGTCAGAGTTCAGAGCCACTGCTCATGGTCTCAGGTTTCGTGCATATCCATGTGGCGCCAGGCCACTGCGCTGCACCGTACATACCACCCGGGTCCTGCTACATACCTGCTATTCAGTCTATAAGCTCAGTATCAGTGCTGCTCCCTATCAGATCTTCAAAATTAACAAAAGAGGGCAACAGAGGACTGATTGATTATTGTTGCATTTGTTGGCTTTTTTTTATTTAATTTGGTTACTTTCATGGCACTGAGCTGATGAAAATGTTGACCTTTTCATAATAGTGTTATAATTAAGTTGTAGTATTATTCAAAGCAAAATGCGACTGTAAAGCCACACACACACACATATATATATATATATATATATATATATATATATATATATATATATATATATATATATATATAGTAACACTTAACAATAAGGTTCCATAGTTACACTTGTTAGCAACATTCATTAACATGAACTAACAATGAACAATACTTATTAAGCATTTATGTTCATTTCAACATGTACTAATACATTTTTAAAATCAAAAGTTGTATAAGTTAAACTTAGTTAATGCACTATGAACTAACATGAACTAACAATGAACAATTGTATTTTCACTAACTAACATTAACAAAGATTAATAAATGCTGTAAACAATGTAGTGTTTATTTATTTATGATACCTAATGCATTAACTAATGTTAACGAATGGAAACTTATTTTAAAGCGTTACCATATATATATATATATATATATATATATATATATATATATATATATATATATATATATATATATATATATATATATACATACAAATTTAGAGTGAATTAGCACAGTTTCTACCAAGCCTAAAAATGTTCCTTAATAATTTGACAGGATCTATGATAAGTTGTTTTGTCATTTCCTGTCAAAATACCCAAACTTCTGACACTTCCTGACACTCAAAAAATTAATTCATTGCCTTAATTTAATTTATGAAAGGTTTTACAAGCAATTTAATAAAGTGACTTCTTACTAATTTAGTTTCATTAAACCAACATAATTTAGTTGGATTAGGTTAAATCAATGCAATATACTTGGTCTAACTCAACTTTATTAGATTCATCGAACTTAATTTGTTTATAGTGGTCCAACTTCATTTGATTATTTTACTAAGGTTTATTTAACGAATCGTCATATGATGGTCCAAATTGATTAATTTTTTTAATTGTTAGTATATAAGCTAGTTACGCAACTATAGGAACAATGAGACTGTTGCACTGCTACTTTAATAGCAACTACTTATTTAGCTAAATAGCATTTAAATCAGACATCACTTGAAAATGCAAGTCCATCCTCAACCAAAGCACAAGCACCAGTCTTCACCACAATGGTAACCCCCAAAGTCCAGGTAAACATACACTACTTTAATAAAATAACAAAACAGAACAGTAAACATGGACAAAACTCCTGTTCATATCTTGTTAAAAAAAAATGCATTAAATAAAACATAGTTTCAACATTTGTTCACACCATCCAGTCCCCTGCAAAGCATGCTGGGAAATGGAAATCCCCTGGTCAGTTTCACCAATGCTACAAAAAATATGCATGTAGACCTTACTCAAATGGATTAAGTAAACGTTATTTTACAAATTTAATTGAATTTAACGTAATGAATTTAAGTTAAGACAAAATGTTCTAGAATTGTGTTGCTTTAGTTAAGTTTAATTAAGTAAAGTGAACAACCTGCAAAAATCCTTTGTGTGTGTGTGTGTGTGTGTGTAAACACCCTGCACAGATTTCTACACCCAGTGTTCACCTCTGTCATCAACATAAACATAGTATCACTGCATTTTGCCATAATTACAAAACACAAAGCCACAAAATATGACAGACAAACATTTGCTCTGTTTGTTTGTTCTTGAATAATGCAGAGGTTGTGAACTGAACCCTATTGTTAAATCATTAGCTTTTGTTTTACATTTTTACTTAACAGTTGAGGTGCTGAAAATGACCTTTTATTATGAATTTTTATTTATTTTTTTATTTTTTTTACATTTGTTGTATTTTGTTACCTTCCACTACACGTTTAATGAACATGCTCCTTATGAAGTTATTTTATATTCTTTCCAAATTTATGAATGAACCTTATTGAGACATAAAACTGACGGTTCATTCATCTAAAACCATTGAACCTCATCTTTAAAAGCGATTAAAGGTCACAGAGATGTCTAACATTCCTCAGTGTGTGTGTGTGTGTGTGTGTGTGTGTGTGTGTGTGTGTGTGTGTGTGTGTGTGTGTGTGTGTGTGTGTGTGTGTGTGTGTGTGTGTGTGTGTGTGTGTGTGTGTGTGTGTGTGTGTGTGTGTGTGTGTGTGTTGGTAAGAGGCGTGTCTATGTAAAGTTCTCATTTGTTGTCACATCTTTGAAAATTCAACAGTGGTCGAGCTATTCGACATCACATCGAAACGCGACTGATTTTTTTCGTTCATTTGTGATAGTTTGTCAGTGTTTACACTCATTCCATCCGCTGATGTGCAATTTGAGTTAGACAGGAGGCGAAAATATTTGTTTTTGAAAACGAAAGTTTAATCGGGAGGCTGAAAATGCAACATCATGTTATGTTTTAAATCGCGCTGATAAAAACAGTATTGATAAGCTACTTTAGACTTTTAATATCTTTAACTTTTTTTGCTCTTGTCGATCTATCAGTCTGTTTAAACTGACGTGTGATTAAACCAGCGTTTAATTTATTACATGAATAGCAAACGAATAATAATGTTTGTGTATGTGACACGAGTTTGTTTTAATCGAATTATAACATTTAATTGTTTTGTGAATGATGATTAAACGAATAAAATGGAAAACATCATTGGAAGAGGTCTATAACAAAAGCTGTTTTTTTCTGTTTTATTTGTTGAGCAAAAACTGTTTATTAGCCTATATATTATTCTCTGTCTTTTATTATTATTATTATCATGATTAAAAGTCAAAGTTTTTGTAACAAAGTTTTGTTTTCAATTATTTTATTTTTTTACTGAATGTGTAATAAATTTGAATAACTTAAAAAAAATTTAAATTCCATTTTTAAAGAGAAACACATCGTTAGAACAGCAAGTGAGCACAAAGTATAAATGTAAATAGATATTAGGTAAGATTCTAGTTATTCTTTAAATTATTATAACCTTAATAATTTGAGAAATGTCATTTCTTAATTTGCTTGAACTAAACAACTAAAAATAACAAACTAAATATAGACTATTTGATGGCAGCTTTTAACATAATCTTTTCAAAAATGTACTCCATGAAAAATGTCATGTAACAATTGTTTACTTTTATATAAATGTGTTCAGGCTCTATACGTTTATTTATTTATTTATTTTCAGGTTGGATGACTTTGTGAGATGATTACACAAATAATCAAATAAAGCATAAACCTTCAAATAAAGGCCGAATCAAAAGGTTTTCTACAGTCTGATGGCATTCGAGAACATTTTTAGTTCCATTAAGAACTAACTTTATAGAAAAACATCTATGTACTTGTGGTTAAAGAAGCTAGAAACCAATACACTGATCTGAAAAACCTATATAATGTGACATCAAGAACAAGTCCCTATATAACAAGAATTTCTTGATAAGATCCATTGTAGAACCTTTATTGTTAAGAGACAAACACAAACACAACATATAAACTTTTAAAGCACTCACTTCTCTCCCAGAGAATATTCCAGTAAATTAATAAGACACTTTAATGAATTTACACCTTTAAAAAGAAAGAAAAAAAATCTTCTCTTAACTGAAATGATTTCCAGTTGCTTGTCATATTTCTGTTTTATGTGAATTAGGTATATCTGATACTTCCTTAGAAATATAGTAGTCAATTCTGTGACAAGATAAACAGATAATAGATGGTTTATCATTTCTAACTTGTTAATATTAAACCCTAAAGCATGTAAGGAAGAGGATGATGAAAAACCACAATGATAGTAGAGAGAAAACCATGACCTGTGAGTGATTAATCATTGCTCTTATTGAACAGCCCATGATGGATGGACACCAAGTGTATATCCCTCTCTTATTACTGGGCAAAATGGTTTTTATAATCATGTATGTGGTTGGGTGAAAATAAGTCAATAAGTTTACCATTTTCCCGACCCCTTGGTGGTCCTCAGTGGTGTGTGTGTGTGCTGCACTCTAGTTTGTGTGTTAGCGCACAGGTTTGACTTCAGACGAATTCCAGCTCTTTGAGGTCCCGTTGCACATACCTAATGCAGGAGAGGTCAGAGGGCAACAGCCCCTAGCTAAAGGCATGGCCTTGATGTGAGGACCCTGTTCAAACAATCCTGGAATCCCAGGTTCCCAACTAAGACAGAATGAAAGATGGACGAGGGAAGCAGGGTGGAGAGGAGAACAGGGTGGCAACAAAAATGTGATAAGAGACTGATAAATATTTTCCACTGTTAATCTTTTGAGAAAAGACATGAAAAGAATTTTAAATTCATTATATCTATACAACAAACAAAAAGGGACTGAAAAAGCAAATTCTGTTAAAACTCCAATGGGTGTCTCCTTTCCTTCTTTCCTTACAAAATTTGTGTTAAATGTGAAATATTAAGAAATGTACATCCTATATGTTCTATAAAATGTGTGATATTTCATACTTCTACAGCTAAGTAGACTTTAGAAACATCTTAAGACTTTAGAGTTCTTTCTAGTTTTGGCAGATCTAACTATTTTAGGAAAAACAAATTAAAACCACCTATCCAGTGTTTGAAGAGAAACATAACTGTTTGTGTCTGTTTAGGCCTGGAACAAATCTGAATGATTGGTTGTATAAAGGCAAATGTAAATTATTTATTTTGTACGCTACTGCATGGTGATCATTCACCGTTTATGTAGATATTCGTTATTTATTCGTAATTTCATAACGTTTTTCATAGGTGAGATACATTATAAGCAGCAAAAGTTGTTTCTAGTCTTACTGAGAGGGATTAAACAATATATCTTACCTTCATTGATGACTAATTTCCTTACCTCTTTTCAAAATTTGTGGTCGATGTAAAATATTCCAAAATATACAATCTGAGGCATATGGAAAGCTGTCTGTCTTTTATGCTTGTTTAGCTAAGTAGTTTTTGGAAACATTAGTTTCAGCAGAAAGTATTTCTATTTTAAGCAGAAGTTATTTCTCAGAAGATCAAACTATTCTGGAGATCACACTTTAACAATCTATTCTACTTTTTAGCAGAAGAACACAACCTATTTGGTCTGTTTACATCTGGAACAAATCCAAATGATTTATTTTATAAGCAAATGCACATTATTTATTTTGTAAACTACTGCATGTTCATCACAAAGGTATTCATTGGTTCTTCATAATTTCATCACTATTTAGCCTATTGGATAATAAATATCATATATATAAAAACAGATTCAGCATAAGCTATTTCTAGTTTTAGCAGAACTTATTTCTCTGAAGATCTAACTATTCTAGAGATCACACTTTAACTACCTATCCAGTGTTTGTATGTTTTAAAAAGAAGAACGTAACCTGTTTTGTCTGTGTTTATGTCATTAACAAATTCAAGAACAAAATCAAATGATTTATTTTTGTGATCTGCAGCATAAAAATACCATGAACTGATCATAAAGGAATGAATTGGTTGTTCATTGTTCTGTACATTTTATCGAATAACATACATAGTGTCACACACATCTAAATGCTTTTAGGATCGATTCGATTCAACTTTACTGTGTAGAGCCAGTAAAATACAGATTGCATCATACCAGAAGTGAAAAATAAATAAATAATAATAATAATCACCGTTTAAATAAATGATGGTACAGTGTAAATTCACCAATAAATTCTAATGTTTTTAGGATATATTTCATCTTTTTATGTTCTTTACCTCAACAAATTATATCATTTGTTACACTTACAACTTGTAACGTTTTGTTATCAGACTACTTTCAATTTGGTAAATATGAACATCACTGAAAGCAGTTAAAAAACATACAACTTTCCTCTTAAAGGGATAGTTCACCCACAAATAAAAATGTTGTCATCATTTACTCACCTTCATGTCGTTTCAAACCTGTATGACTTTCCTTATTTCCTCTGTGGAACACAAAAGGAGATGTCATGCAGAATGACAGCCTCAGTCACCATTCACTTTCCGTGTACTGAGAAAAGATGTGGGAAACAAAATGTCAAAAATACTGCCTTATCTCATTTTGTGTTCCACTGAAGAAAGAAAGTCATAAAGGATTGGAGCAACACGAGGGTGAACAAATTATGACTTGTCATTATCAATTTTCATTTGTGTTTAAACTATCCCTTTAAAGCACTTTCTCTGAGGAATTGTGTTTCCCTCTCTATCACACCTTGCACTGCTCCTCACCTCCCTCACAGAAGAATGCCAGAATGCTGCGTGCTCCCTGCATATCTCATAGAAACATGTGAAGAAGAGAGTGGGAAGGACAAAGATGAAGATTAAAGAGATGACAGGAAAGAGAGAGAATAGAAGGCAGAGACTACTGATAACAATAACAATGTCTCTGCTTATTCTGTAAGTTGCCGATGTTGATGATGATGATAATCATGAGCAGCTAATTATCTGACATCTGAAACAATGGCAATGATGATTAATTGAGCATGAGTGCTTAAAATGATTTGATTAATAAGTTGCGTTTTGGATTAATTAGTGCTGATTGGCTAGGAATAAGAACAAACATGGGATGCTCCTAGGGGACAGTTCACCCAAAAATGAAAATTCTGCCATCAAAGGAGATGTTAGGCATCTTTTGTCCATACAATGAAAGTGAATGGTGACTGAGGCTGTCATTCTGTCTAACATCTCCTTTTGTGTTCCACGGAAGAAAGAAAGTCATACAGGTATGAAACAACACGAGGAATGAGTCAATTATTAATTTGAATGATAATTTTAGTGCGAACTATCCCTGTGAGAACCTGTACTGACTAAACAGACAGAGACAGAGAGAGAGAAATTCACTTCTTTTTTTTTCATTTGCTTTTCTCCTTCTCATTACTGATATATTGACCTTTCACACATCAAGTCTTGCTCTTCCTTCCACATCAACTACATACAATGATCATATGAATGATCATATGAATTTTGGGAAAGGATTCCAGTGTACACATCACCAACTTATCCACACAAGCATAAATCTGTATGTCTTTAGTGTTATTATTAATAGAATTATTTTTTTAGCTCTTTTGTGAATAACCTTGTGTTCACACCCCATTGATTTTAAACTTTGAATGTAATTTCAATACACTGTATACTTTCAGGTTAAACTATCTAATATAAAAAGGAAGAATATTGTGATGTTTAAACAACTGACAGACTGCAGGGTGGGGATTATTTGTCTAAAAACCTCACAATTTCATTTTCTTGGTCTGTTATATTTAAGTGGATTGAAGAGACCCAGATGAAATGATTTCTATTTCAGAGGTTGCTCATAGCTCATGGATATGTCAGTCATAAATAAATGCTTTGAATTTACATGATTTAATCATGTACATCGGTTCCAGAGGAATCAGTTAAATTACATCAACACATTTTTTCCTCTTGGTTTAGCTCATTAATTATTTGTCAGAATTTTTTTTTTTTTAAACTATCATATTAAGTAGCTTCAACGTGATTTTTTATGTGTCCCGAACATGATTCATTTCTTCAGTTTTACATAAAATTTTTGTCACATAACTGGTTTATGTTATAAATTATGCTAGTAAGCTTTTTTTGTTGTTGTTGCTAGCAATTGCAAACATTAGCATGCTAAATACTATAGCATGTGCTACTTGAGTTAAGCAACATACAGTACAGCATGGTGTTTGTGTACCTGTCCCCAACATAAGCTCTACTCAGTGGTAACCCAGCGTTTTAGAATTGGTTCTAACACCCAAACCCAACCCACCCAAACATACATTAAACACTTTAACACTATTCAGTCTCCCTATTTTTTACCTTGCTCAAAATGCATAAAATAACACTTAATTTTAACATTTTTCTTCTCTGCAAGTTCCATAAAAAGCAAGCTGGGAACTTCAAATCCCCTTGCCCGTGTTATTGAACATACCTGATTGGTTCACATTCACTCTACATAATGTAATCTAGTAGAGTGCACATTTTGGAGAATTACATTAATCGAAAGTAAAGAAAACAAGTTTTGAAGAGAAACACAATTTTGTTGTGTAGATCACAAATAATATATTTAAGTAAATAAGACAACCTGCGTTTTTCCATTTTATATATACATATATATATATATATATATATATTTGTCCATGTTTCTCCTAAAATTCTTTGGAGAATTAAAATAGACATGAATGAAATGAAACAATTGTTGATATACAGTAAGAATAAAAAGCTATAAAATGAATGTGGGTTCCTCAGACAATTTGGTCTTGGAAGAATTTAATGAGAAACATTTTATTTCATATTGAAATCACTGGCTTTTGATTTTCTTTGGTATCTTGGCAAATCTGAGCACAGTTTTTGCTGAGATCTCTTCTGAAATTCTTGATACGTGAGATTACTAGAGTCTTTTTTTTTTCTTCTGAAAAGCAGAAGTCTCAGTTTGCACTACATTTACTCTTATTTGTGTCTAGGAGTAACAATTAGGAACTCATTTGTGATATTACTATGGGGAGTTTAACATGGAATAAAACTCTCCAGTTTGTGTTGGTTTGACAGAGATTGGAGAAAAAATAAACAGGAAGGGACAATTAAAATACTGTTTTAAGAGATCTTCCATGTCCTCCTTCCAACAACACACGGGATCTTTACTGTCAAGCCTGAGCTCCTCTGTGCTCTGGTAATGATCGACTAAAAAACATCACCATGAGGCTGCTGAACAAACCCTGCACAAGGCTTTTAGTTTCAGCTTTTAACTCACAAGCTTGCTGGTTTCAACACAACATTGGTTAGATCAAGCCAGTGAGTCACCCATGCGCATGGGAAGCAGTTTTAATGGGTAAGCGGCTGAAAAAGCCATCATTCCTGTCCATTTCCCCCTCTCTTTCTTGATCTCTCAAGACATACAGTATTTTTGTAGTGTTCGTATAGTGCATTTGTCAATAAAATCTTCTTAAATTAATTTGAGAAAGCGAATGAGTAAAGAGAGAGAGAGGGAGAGAGAGAGAGAGAGAGAGAGAGAGAGAGATACTGAGAGGCAAATGAGTAGTGTTTGTTCAGCCATGTCTGTAATTTCATCCATGCTTGGCCCTGTAATCATTCACTTGTCTTTTTGTCTTCCATTTTAAGGTCCTCCTTTAAGGTTCTTATGATTTTCAACACCTTTTTTCTTTCTACACCAGGTGAAATGTATTTCTGTCTGTCTATGATGACAGTGCAAGAATGAAAGAGTGTTTGAAAGAGAAGGGAGAGAGAGAGATTGAGAGTACTGATGAAAAGTGGCCAATCATAGAAAGTATGACTCATCTTACCCAATCAGTGTCACACACAACATGTGTTTGCCCATTGTTGTTCTAATACTTCCTTGACCATATATGACCATATAACAATACCTCTTCCTACACTTATATTCTACTGGCTGTCAATTTGCACTGTGATCGATCGATCTATCTATCTATCTATCTATCTGTCTCTCACTATTTCTTTTCTATCTATCTATCTGTCCATCTCAAACTCTTTCTTTTCTATCTATCTATCTATCTATCTATCTGTCTGTCCGTCCATCTCTCACTCTTTCTTTTCTATCTGTCTATCTATCTATCTATCTCTCACTCTTTCTTTTCTATCTATCTGTCTCTCACTCTTTTCTATCTATCTATCTATCTGTCTGTCCGTCCATCTCTCACTCTTTCTTTTCTATCTATCTATCTATCTATCTCTCACTCTTTCTTTTCTATCTATCTGTCTCTCACTCTTTTCTATCTATCTATCTATCTGTCTGTCCGTCCATCTCTCACTCTTTCTTTTCTATCTATCTATCTATCTCTCACTCTTTCTTTTCTATCTATCTGTCTCTCACTCTTTTCTATCTATCTATCTATCTATCTATCTATCTATCTATCTATCTTCCTGTCTATCTGTCTGCTCTGTCTGTCTGTGTCCGTCCGTCCATCCATTCATCTATCTATCTGTCTGTCTCTCACTCTTTCTTTTCTATCTATCTGTCTCTCACTCTTTCTTTTCTATCTATCTATCTGTCTCTCACTCTTTTTTCTATCTATCTATCTGTCTGTCTCTCACTCTTTCTTTTCTATCTATCTATCTATCTATCTATCTATCTATCTCTCACTCTTTTCTATCTATCTGTCTCTCTTTCTTTTCTATCTATCTATGTCTGTCTCTCACTCTTTCTTTTCTATCTATCTATGTCTGTCTCTCACTCTTTATTTTCTATCTATCTGTCTCTCACTCTTTCTTTTCTATCTATCTGTCTCTCACTCTTTTCTGTCTATCTATCTTTCTGTCTGTCTGTCTGTCTGTCTCTCACTCTTTCTTTTCTATCTATCTATCTATCTGTCCATCTCTCACTCTTTCTTTTCTATCTATCTATCTATCTATCTGTCTCTCACTCTTTCTTTTCTATCTATCTATCTCTCACTCTTTCTTTTCTATCTATCTGTCTCTCACTCTTTCTTTTCTATCTATCTATCTGTCCATCTCAAACTCTTTCTTTTCTATCTATCTATCTATCTATCTGTCTGTCCGTCCATCTCTCACTCTTTCTTTTCTATCTATCTATCTATCTTCCTGTCTATCTGTCTGTCTGTCCGTCCGTCCATCCATTCATCTATCTATCTGTCTGTCTCTCACTCTTTCTTTTCTATCTATCTGTCTATCTATCTATCTCTCACTCTTTTCTATCTATCTGTCTCTCTTTCTTTTCTATCTATCTGTCTCTCACTCTTTCTTTTCTATCTATCTATCTGTCTGTCTCTCACTCTTTCTTTTCTATCTGTCTGTCTATCTATCTATCTATCTATCTCTCACTCTTTTCTATCTATCTGTCTCTCTTTCTTTTCTATCTATGTCTCTCACTCTTTCTTTTCTATCTATCTGTCTCTCACTCTCTTTTCTATCTATCTATCTTTCTGTCTGTCTGTCTCTCACTCTCTCTTTTCTATCTATCTATCTATCTGTCCATCTCTCACTCTTTCTTTTCTATCTATCTATCTGTCTGTCTGTCCATCTCTCACTCTTTCTTTTCTATCTGTCTATCTCTCACTCTTTCTTTTCTATCTATCTGTCTCTCACTCTTTTCTATCTATCTATCTATCTCTCACTCTTTCTTTTCTATCTATCTGTCTCTCACTCTTTTCTATCTATCTATCTATCTATCTATCTCTCTATCTGTCTGTCTGTGTCCATCCATTCATCTATCTATCTGTCTGTCTCTCACTCTTTTTTCTATCTATCTATCTGTCTGTCTCTCACTCTTTCTTTTCTATCTATCTATCTATCTATCTATCTATCGCTCTTTTCTATCTATCTATCTATCTATCTATCTATCTATCTATCTATCTGTCTCTCTTTATTTTCTATCTATCTATCTATCACTCTTTCTTTTCTATCTATCTATAGATGTTTATTGATGAACTATAATACTTCAAAGCGTTTATTCGTGTCATCCTATATTTTGTGTGCGCTGTGACGGTCCAGATAAGTCAATACTGGAGGAGGCAGGCATTGTGGATTGGATGGGTTTAATTGATCACTCCGCTGAAGGAGACAAAGTGATCTCCACATTCCCTCTGCCATCTGTGGGGTCACAGACACACGCACACATAACCCGCTAATGTCTTTTCTTCCTCTTCTTTCCCTCTTCTTAGTCATTTTTGATGACAATCATAAAACAGTGATTCGGCATTGGACGTTGACTAAACAAATTGGCGGAACATTTCGAACTAAATCCAAAACTGCATTTACTTTGCAAGTGGCGGGATTTCACATGAACACTTGCAGGAGGTTATGTGATGCAGAATTCAGCTGCTGCTAGTGCAACAATCTGTTTGAGGGATCAAGGGATTCTTATAATGTGACGCCACCATCTAGTGGTGATTAATTGCAATTGCATTTCTCACTCTGCACTGACATTATTTGCAAATTCTTAAATCAATAGGGGAGCCCAAAGCTAGTAGTCACATTTCTCGATAATTATTTTAATAATAATAATTGATTTAATTCATTTAGATGAAATTTATGCTCCATAAAATTCCAATAATATCATATATTGAAATAGCTGCTATATATATATATATATATATATATATATATAAAAGGTAGATTTGTTCTGTTCTAAAGACAGGGTTATCTTTCATAAATGCGAGGTTAGGTTGAAAAATTGTCCATATGTTTTTCTTATTGTGAAATTGAACAATTGCGAATACATTTTGATAACAGCTGTTGCAATTAAATTCATTCTAATGGCCAAAAAGTGGTTTGATTACTTTTCCATTTATGTTGTTTCATGTATTTTTTTGTGTTTCGTAATTGTTTAAATGTTTAAATATTGCTGAAAATCAATTAATAGTCATTAATAACTAAACAGGCAACAGATATGTTATGGAAGATGGCTTTTTAAAATCATTAGCGGGCCTATTTTATATTTCACCAAAAAGGTATGCAATATTAAGATATGCTGTCAAAAAAGGTCAATGTGTGAAACTATCGTTTATAACTAACTATCTTTTTATAAATATTTTTTTAGCTGTGGAAATGTTCAAATGCTTATTTTATAGCCAAGACTTTAAGGTACAGTGTTGACTTTCAGAAATACACATACTTTGAGAAATACTCACTGGGGTAAGAAGACAACTAGCCCCCTATTTTAAGAAGTTATTAACACCACTGACTACAGTAATTGCCTCATTCCAGTCCTTTTTGAGCAGAAACATTTGTGTGTACATACTGTATTGAACCACTGCTATAGATAATTTAGGTGCCAGAACTTCATGACAAACTGTGTTGAAATCAAATGGAAATGAATCTCTCTGCCTTCAATATCAAAAAGAGACAGAATCAAACAAGATATTATACAGCGAATCAATAAGATTTGCTTTGAGGATGCTGCACCATATGGAGTTTGGAAGTAAAAGGTGCAATGATGTGACAGACGTGAAAACTTAACTACACTTGACATCAAGTTTTAGTATGAATCGTAACTGAGTTGTGTCATTATGCTACAAACAATTCCAAACACAAGAACTGAAGTAATTGACCAATTCTATTTGAAGTGGTTTGGAATTCTGCAGTAGCTAATTTTAACTATGATACATTCATTTGATTCAGTAATTTCAACTATGACCTCTAAGACTATTTTTAAAAAAATAACACATTACAGCAGCACAGGGTAAAAAGTAAATATCTTAAATATTGCAGTGCTAAAGACATCATTTGGAGACATTTTTATGGCTCTTCTAGAATACACTTTATCCTTTTCATGCAGGCTTAATATTTAAATCGGAAATGAAAATATGTTCTAAAATTAAGTGAGTGATGACATCATGTCAGAATGTCACACTCTGCTGTCTGAATTGTCATGGAAATACAGTTTACATTCATGGTTATTCCACAGACAATTCATGGTCATTGTTACGTAATACCTGTACCCATTTACAATGGACATGCACTTCATTATACTGTAATGTCCCTCTGCTGGAGACTGTAGATGAAAGAATAATCAATAATTCATATAAAGAAACATGAAAGCATAAAATATGTGTTTTCAGATTTTGCTTGTGCCTGTAATAAATCTATACAACTAATATTAAAAATGTAAATGTTATAGGGGGTCTGGGTAGCTCAGCAAGTATTGACGCTGACTACCACCCCTGGAGTCTCGAGTTCGAATCCAGGGTGTGCTGAGTGACTCCAGCCAGGTCTCCTAAGAAACCAAATTGGCCCAGTTGCTAGGGAGGGTAGAGTCACATGGGGTAACCTCCTCGTGGTCGCGATTAGTGGTTCTCGCTCTCAACGCGACGTGTGGTAATTTGTGCATGGATCACGGAGATTAGCATGAGCCTCCACATGCTGTGAGTCTCCGTGGTGTCATGCACAGTGAGCCACATGATAAGATGCATGGATTGACTGTCTCAGAAGCGGAGGCAACTGAGACTTGTCCTCCGCCACCAGGATTGAGGTGAGTAACTGCACCACCACGAGGACCTAGTAAGTAGTGGGATTTGGGCATTGCAAAATTGGAGAGAAAAGGGGATAAAAATTATATTATATATATATATATATATATATATATATATATATATATATATATATATATATATATATATGTTACACCATATTATTTACTGCATCTTTCAGATGTTGCTTCTATTGCAAATAATTGAAAGGGGTTTTTGAAACTAATTTTTGTTAGGGGCAAGAAATATGTTTATTTACCTGCATGAATTGCCTTATTAAATCCTTAAATATTCAATGAACAACTTTTAAACAAAACGCTTTGACATTTACCAAACTTTGGGTTGTGGATCACATTAAGACAAAAAAAAAAATAATAATAATAATATATAGATAATTTATGGCACTTTTGTACATATTAAGATATAAAATGTACATAGTGTGCAAAATAAATAAATCTAAATTAATTAATTGCACTGCAAAAGAGGCAGCGTTTCTATTATTTACTTAGGAAACACCCTCCACGCTTTTACCATAGAAGAGAGCGTAACGGTCAACTAGCGTGTTACGACAGTAAGTCACCGTTTGCGGATACCATACAAATGAATGGGGAGAGCCGTAAACTGACACCTACCTGTCGCAACATTGTCCGTGACTTCTTTTATAAAGCAGCAATTTTATCGTAGTAAACTCCACACATAGCTAATTCCGAATAGATTGTTTAGTATAAAATGTGTTGAAGATGGGCGGACCGGCGATCAATTCATTCAGTGATGAGCTGCTTTCTCACAAAAGCAGTTTATTCAGCGCACAGAAGTATCTCCTCCATAGACATCCATTAAAAAAACCGGCATCTTGTGTCCTCGCCAGTGTCGTCTTCTTCTTCTTCTTTTATTGGCGGCTCGCATTCTAAAATAGAGCATTACCGCCATGTACTGTGGGTTACGGATCAGAGACTCTTTTCCTTCTCTCCCCAGACCTTTTAGGACTCGTGCTTCCTATGGCGTTGCGTGTTCAGCTCCTCCATTTTCAGCCCCAAGTCCCTCACTGCCCAGAGAGAAGAGAAAAAACAAAACAAAACTAAACAAAAAAACTTTTATGGCCTAGCTATATTCTTTCATTTAAACGAGTTCTATTCAGAAATTGTATTAACAGACTATCCCCTCTTACTGGATTTAAAAGCTTCTTTAAGGTTAATTGCTATTCTCCTTTCTTCTGTAATTCATCTGTTAGTTTATTTATTTCCTCTGTATATCTGTTACACTGTATTAATACATGTTTCACTGTTTCTCTAACTCCACACCAATCACATAATCCTGTAAGATGTTTTCCTATTATATACATTGTCGAGTTAAGTCCTGTATGTCCCAGTCTGAGTCTAGATAAAATACACTCTTCTTTTCTCCTCCCACCTGATCCTTCCTCTTCCTACTAATGGTTGTATTAAATGTAGATGCCTACCCTTTTGTTCATTATCCCAATAAAATTGCCATTTATGATTTAACTCCTTCTTTATTATTGATTTACTATACAAAATATGAATGTCTATATTTTTCTTTGCCATAACTTGTTTTGCTAATTTATCTGCTTCCTCGTTCCCTGATACTCCAATATGCACAGGAACCCATAAAAACTGAACAGTCTTATTTGTCTGCTGCATTATATATAATATCTGAAGAATCTCCATCAATATATCTTGTCTAGTTTCAGACTGTTGAGCTTCCAGACTTAACAGGGCAGAGCTTGAATATGAACATTTGAGAGTTTCGTTTAATCCCATATCTTTTATTTTGTTCATTGCTAGCAAAATTGCTAGTAATTCTCCTGTAAACACTGAAACTTGATCTGATATCCTTTTTCCTTCTGCCTCTTTCAATCTTGGGATGATGTATGCTACCCCCACCTGACCTTTCCCTGGATCTTTAGATGCATCTGTAAAAACCTGTATATAACTTTCATACTTAGTCCATATATACTTCTTTGTTAATTCTGCCTCTAATGCATTTTGACCCTTATCTTGTCTTGCTTCCAACAGGAATAAATCAACGTTTGGCTGTGGAAAGATCCATAGAGGTATTGATGGTAATATTACCACTGAGGTAACAATATACTCGTATAATTTCATATCCTGCACTAAATCCTTAATAATCCAGCCAAAACTATTAATTTTCCCTACATGCCTCTAGTACCTTTTTTGCAGGGAGATTATCCTTCTGACCTTTTAAGTTTACCCAGTATGTCAATATCAGTTGCTTCCTTCTTAAGTGGATTGGCATCTCTCCCATCTCCACCTGTAATGCTGGTACTGGAGAAGAAGGATAAGCTCCACAACAAATTCTTAATGCTTGTGACTGAATTCTCTCTAATTTTCCTAATTGTGATTTAGATGCTGATCCATAAGCCATACATCCATAGTCTAGTATTGCTCTTATCATTGTAGAATAAACGGTTTTCAGTGCCATTCTATCAGCCCCCCATTCACGACCTGAAACACACCTCATTACATTTAAAATCTTCTTACATTTCTCTTCCATCTTATTTATGTGAGTACTCCATGTAATTTTCGTGTGACAAACCACATACCAAGAAATCTTACCACTTTAACTTGTTCTAATTCCTTATTATATAATTTCATATTTATATCTGTACTTATCTTTTTATTTGTAAAGAAAATATATTTGGTTTTCTCCACAGAGAATTTAAATCCCCATTTATAAGACCATTTCCCAACATGATTTAAAGCTGATTGCATTTTATTCACAATATAATCCACATTTCTTCCTCTAATCCAAAGAGCTCCATCATCTGCAAACAGCGATTTT
This sequence comes from Myxocyprinus asiaticus, assembly GCF_019703515.2. Classification (NCBI taxonomy): domain Eukaryota; kingdom Metazoa; phylum Chordata; class Actinopteri; order Cypriniformes; family Catostomidae; genus Myxocyprinus; species Myxocyprinus asiaticus. Next base: position 9,284,872 of record NC_059346.1, on the reverse strand, counting down.
CCTATATAAATATCTATTGTTGCAAATATGTCATTAATCATAATAGTACATAACAATGGACTTATGACACTACCCTGTGGGGTCCCATTCTCAACCAGACCTTTTTCTGATATATATTCTCCAATCTTCACTTTTATATTTCTTTCTATTAAAAAAAACCTACCACCTATTCCAATCTGATCTCATTTTATCAGCAAACCTTCCTTCCATAACATATCATAAGCCTTTTCAATATCAAAGAAAATTGCTACTACTGTTTCTTTATTTATCAAGGCTTTCCTTATATCCGATTCCAATCTCACTATTGAATCCATTGTTCCCCTTCTGCATCTAAATCCAAAAAGAACTTAATTTACATAAATGTGTAGTTAAGGCTTTTGGTCTGTGATGTAGAGGTACATTTGGACCTGGTTTCTTTATAGGAATAATTAAAGAGGTAAAATCCCTTCTTCCCATATTCTTTTATAAAACTTTAATATTACTCCAAGTGATTCTTCACTTAACTTTTTGAGCATAATATAACTTATTTCATCTTGTCCTGGAGTTGTTACCTTCATTTGTTTTAATGCTCGTTTTAATTCAGGGAATCAATACGGAACATCCAATAAACCATCCATTGCCCTCCCCCTTTCCAATATATATGGATGTTTTCTTAGCAGCATTTCCTTACTCTCCTTTGTCAAGTTATCTGAACTATTTATTTTTAAAATCTCTTTTCGTAACATTTCTGCTTTTTCTCTCGCCAGGTTGAAGGGTTCTGGAAGTGACTTTTATTTTGACACAACCGGAAGTTAACATGCAAATGAAGCCGTGGCTGCTCGTGTACCGGTGTGTCAGTTGTCTGTTGTTGGTCTAATAAGTCTAATTATCTAGCTTATACTCTTTTAAAAAGTTTTTGTATGTAAGATATATTATTGTGTGATTTCATACATTTCCATGGCTTGTTGATATACATGACAGATAGCTGAGATCAGTAATCAAGTCAGAACCAAGGATGAGGACAGTGTTTATGGTGGCCGAGAAGCCCTCACTAGCTCAGTCTATCGCCAAAATCCTCTCTAAAGGTGAGTATGTAACATAATGCTTTTAAAACTTTAACACTCTACATAAAATTACAGGTTCCCTGATCTTGAAAGACTTAAAGGGCTACCACACGTGCTCAGTGTAGATTCACGAACAAAAATACCATGGTAGGTTCTGTTTGGACATGTTTATTTTGGACATGCACCATGGTAATCTTTGAAATCAGTTACAAGCATTAGGCAACAACATCCATATTGCAGTATATGCGTTGTATGTTTAAATAAATAACCATCCAGTTTCAGTAGACTTCTTTGTGGTAGACATGGAATTTAAATAACTCTAAATTACCTCTAATTGTAATAATTAAATAGGAATCTAGAGGATGCAATCTTCTACTCCGCTCTAATTCTGTCTGGATGTTGCACATATACAGGCGATGTTGACATCCTCAAATTCCAGTGCGTAAGTCTGGCATCTTGGGTTCTTTCTGAGAAATGGCATTTTGATGGCAATGGGGATGGTCTCCAGACTGGATGAGCTGTCTAACCCCTTACAGGAGTGGCTGTTCAGGCAGTTTGCTACATTGATGATCTGTGGCACTCGGTCCAGGTCGATATTCTCCCTGTTATTGGTGCATGACAACAAACATGTATATTCATGTAGTGATCAAAATGAATTTTCAAAACTACTTTAAACAAAGTTGTTCTAGCTGTGTGGAGTTTTATTTAATAACCTTACATTAGTTGAGAGGCTATATGTAAAATTCATACTTTAAAAAACATTTAAAAGGTGTTTTAAAAGGGGGAATTTTAAGGAAATGATGATGCAGTACTTAAAAATGTAAACCTACTAATATTTAAAAATATTTATAATGATTTATCATTTATAACATTTATTTATAAATTAATGTACATTAATATAAGTTCATGAAATGTTCTTTTTTCAAATTGAATTTGCACCTAAAATCCTGGTTAAAAAGGCTTTTATGTACATCTATGCTCATGTACATAACATGTATCATTCTGAAACAAATTTCTTAAATTAAAACTGATAACAGCATTCCAAAAGTCCTGTATAAGAGATACTTGTCATTTACTTTCCCTTATATTTGTCAAAATATATGTGATGTAAAAGCCCCCGAAACATCAGCTTAACTCACTCATAGCTCCATGCGGCGACACTGCGTTCGTTGATTCTGCTGGGCAGGCTGATCGGGTGCGTGTGGTACTCTTTCAGCATGGAGGAGCAGTAGGTGTGCTCCACGCACTGATCTGTGATTGGACTGCACTGGCTCGGGTCTAACACCAGTAGAAAAATGCTCAGGAGTCCGAGAATCTGAACGAGAGAAAGACAATGGCATCAACAAGTTTGTCTTGAGGTTGTTTGTGTCTGGATGACAGGTGCGAACTAATAATATCATGCAAACAGTATTTTTTCAGTTGTCTCTCTGTTGCTAGACAGTTACCAGTTGAGGTCATTACAAAGGTAATTGCAAAGTAAACTGCCCACATTATTTGTATAACAGATTATTTATTATTTTGAAGTTAAATTATAAGAAGAGTTTCACTAAGTTCAGCTGTATCCCTGAGTCTACAGTAAAGAAATCAACAATGAACAAAGAGTGAATAAATACTTTTTAGAGGTACTTGGTATATATAGCTACATCACTGCTGATGGAGACTTTTCTGGGTAAAAACTTTCAAGGGTTGTTTACCAAGGTGCCCATCTTATATCTTATTTATCTGCTCTAACAGTTTTTTCTTTAAATTTAATATTATTATTTTAACATTATAAAAGTTACTTTTTAAATACCCAATGCTAACATTTTGGGAGCAAGGTTTCCAATTGATATAATGCCAGTATACAAATATACAAGTATATGATGTAATACAATTTCATGTTAGCAAATTAAATTGCACAAAATTGCTGAAATTAAATTCATTATAATTTTTACTGTAAACAAGCTGTTACAGCTTAAATTGGCCAATGGCAATTATCTAAAAATGGCCAAATATTGCCATAATAATTGCCCTAGCTGATATATCGGTCTATCACCGCCTTTTTATAGGAGGTCTTTTTATTGACTGTTATGTTAATATCTTTACTGTAGGGGTCTGGGTAGCTCAGAGGTAAAAGACGCTGGCTACCACCCCTGGAGTTCACTAGTTTGAATCCCAGGGTGTGCTGAGTGACTCCAGCCAGGTCTCCTAAGCAACCAAATTGGCCCGGTTGCTAGGGAGGGTAGAGTCACATGGGGTAACCTCCTCGTGATTGCTGTAATGTGGTTCGCTCTTGGTGGGGCGCGTGGTGAGTTGAGCACGGATGCCGCGGTGGATGGCGTGAAGCCTCCACAAGCGCTATGTCTCTGTGGCAATGCGCTCAACAAGCCACGTGATAAGATGCGCGGGTTGATGGTCTCAAACGCAGAGGCAACTGGGATTCATCCTCCGCCTCCCGGATTGAGGCGAATCACTACGCGACCACAAGGACTTAAAAAGCGCACTGGGAATTGGGCATTCCAAAATGGGTGAAAAAAAAAACTTTACTGTAAACAAGCTGTTACAGCTTAAATTGGGCAATAGCAATTATCTTAAATGGCCAAATATTGGCCGATTAATAGCCCTGGCCGATATATCGGTCTATCACTGCTTTTTTAAGAGGTCAAATGAAGATTAATATTTATTCACTGTTCATGTTGATATCTTTACTGTAAACAAGCTGTTACAGCTTAATTGCCATTGGTCAATTTATCTTAAAATGGCCAAATATTGGACAATTAATTGCCCTGGCCGATACATCGGTCTATCACTGCTTTTTTAAGAGGTCAAATAAAAATAAATATTTTTATTTACTCTTCATGGTGATATCTTTACTGTAAACAAGCTGTTACAGCTTAAATCGGCTATTGGCAATTATCTCAAAATGGCCAAATATTGACAGATAAATGATATATCGGTCTATCACTGCTTTTTTTTAAGAGGTCAAATGAAGATAAATATTTTTATTCACTGTTCATGTTAATATCTTTACTGTAAACAAGGTGTTGCATCTTAAATCGGCCAATGGCAATATCTCAAAATGGCCAAATATTGGCCGATTAATTGACCTGGCCGATATATCGGTCTATCACTGCTCTTTTTAAGAGGCCAGATAAAGATAAATAGTTGTATTCACTCTTCATGTTGATATCTTTACTGTAAACAAGCTTTTACAACTTAAATCAGCCAATGGCAATTATCTCAAAATGGCCAAATAATAGCCGGTTAATTGCCCCGGCCGATATATCAGTCTATCAATGGAGTTGTTTACTTACCTGTTGCTGCTGCATGGTGAGTTAGAGGCTGGTGGATTGCTGTATCTGTAGGAGGTATAGCTGCTGGTCCGAGTGTGTCCATTCCCTCCTCTCTTATATTTATGTACCGCCATCTCAGTGGAGACCTCCAAAGGCCCATGACGGAAGAATCTCATGGCGTCATTACCACATGGCCAGTTTTTGGGCTCATTCACAATTGGGCCCCATCTGCATATGAGAGTTCGGCCTTGGGAAGAACATCACATTAGCTAACGACGACCGTCTAGGTCATTTAGGTTTAAAGTTGGTTGAGCAAAATGGCAGGAACCATTACCATTAACACAAAAAATTAATGAAAAGGTTACAGTATCAGCTCTTCTCTCAGTACAAGAACCAAATAGAGTGCTTTTAGTCACCCACTGCTGATTGGTGGATCTACAACCTGAACATTTCTATAAGAGAAATTATTTGATAGTCCAGCATACATGGTCATGTTAGTTTTTTTTTCTGTGTTTGTGACACTTACATTATTGAGGAAGCTAAAAAAATTACCTCAAAGTACCTTTGGAAAACGTTTAAATGTTGTTATAGTCGAATCAGTGGAATAAACTGTGTATGGTTGTGTTAGTATGATTAACAGAATATTCTGGGTTAAATAGAAGTTAAAGAGAGAGTTCACCCCAAAGATGAAAATACATTTACTCACGCTCAGGATGTTTCAAACTCGTATGGCTTTCTTCTGTGGAACACAAAAGATGATGTTAAGTAGAATGACAGCTTCAGTCACCATTCGCTTTTATTATAAGATAAAAAAGGATGCCATAAAAATAAATAGTGACTGAGACTGAGACTTTTGTGTTCCATAGAAGACAGACATTTTTGCATGAACAATCCACTTGCCCCATAGACTTCCATTGTAATTTCATAATGGTCAATGCATTTTGTTCCATTGTAATTGCGTTTCGGTGCACACATTTTTTTGTCCCATTTATTTGAAACAAGGTCCCTGATCATTTCAGTCTGACCTTAACCATTTGCGTGGCATGCTTTAGCGCCGATTATTTTGTTAACCTGTCACAATGTAATGTCATGACAGGCTTTGCACTTATCGAAGGATAGGGCAGCAACAATAATAGATCTGACAACAAATTTGCAGCCTGTGAATAGGTGCTGATTCTCATTACAAGTGGACCTCAGGACAAAATAAGTTGAATTACTTTTTTTTTAAACACATTTAAACTTTTCTTTGCTTTTGATTGACAGGTAGCTGTTCATCGCGAAAAGGCCTGAATGGAGCATGCTCAGTTCACGAATACACAGGAAGTTTCGTGGGTCAAAACGTGAGGTTCAAGATGACGTCAGTGTGTGGACATGTCATGAGTCTGGACTTCATCGGCAAGTGTTTGAATGTTTTGATTGTCTCCTCTGAACTCAACCAATGGATCTTCTTGCCAGAAAAATATTTGCTTTTAAAGTGCAGTATTGTATGAAGACAATAATGTCAACTTGAAGAGTAGAATGATATTTTCTCTCCTTACTGTCTAACAGGAAAATATAACAACTGGGATAAAGTGGATCCAGCTGAGCTTTTTAGCAAAGCACCGACTGAGAAAAAGGAAGCAAATCCCAAACTAAATATGGTTAAATTCCTACAGGTGACTTTTAGATTTCATTATATGATAGCTGTATGTATCTTTAACAAACTGTCTTTAAAGTGTCTTTAAAAAGCTTTACTACAACAAGTCAGAAGATTGAAATTATGCTCTGATTGATTACAGAGTTATCCTTAAAAGAAAAATAAAACAATTCCTGGACAAAGTGTCCAATCATGTCAAAGAATCAACATACATTTTTTTTTATTATATTTCACAAACTCTCATTGATTAACAACATCAGTTATTAAGATCCTTTTTAACCAATAAAAACACCTTCTTATATACTAACAAACAGCTGTTATTATTTTTCACAGGTTGAAGCTAAAGGTTGTGATTATGTCGTCCTGTGGTTGGACTGTGACAAAGAAGGAGAGAACATATGTTTTGAGGTGAGTCTGAATTTAGTCATGGATCAGGGAATTCTAAAGCAGAATACAAACAGAAATGGACATTATAACCTTAATTGTGACTACCTGCCAGTCCTTTTCCAGTGTGTGTTTTCCCCATTTGTGTGTGCATATTGTATCATTCCAGGTGTTGGATGCCATTCAGCCTGTGATGAATAAGTCTTACGGTAATGACAGTACTGTGTATCGAGCCAAGTTCAGCTCCATCACAGACACTGATATCTGTAACGCTATGAACCGGCTGGGAGAACCCAACAAGAACGAAGCTCTGTCTGTAGATGCGCGTCAGGAACTGGATCTCAGAATCGGCTGCGCTTTCACACGGTATGGCAAATATGTATAGCTGGTCTACTTTGAATTTGGTTATCTTGGACCATTAGAATAGAATCTATTTTTGTACCGCATATGTCATATATTACTCATGCAAGGCTTGAATTATTTAGAATCTTATAATTGATAGATAATACAGCATATGGGTGTTCTTCAACTTTTTGTAAAGACCTGAAAAAGGTTTTTCAAAACTAAGTGTACCAAGTTGAAAAAAGTGTTGATGAAGAGCATGCATAAGATGGAATGTGAGACAAATGATGTATGAAGAAATGAATTTGAATTTAGAGAAGTGAATTTAGCTATTGAGCAGAATATTTTTATTGGGCATCATTTCCAGTAAAGCTGTACTTTTGCCAAATTATTCTAAGTGTGAAAATATTATTACATTTGTGTATTTGTAACATTTTGGCAATAAAATTAGCCAAGGGAAGAAAAAGGTTAAAAATGTAATTTCCATAATAATAATAATAAACTTAGCGCATATAGCGCATTTAAAGGTAGCTTCTCAAGGTGCTTTACATGAAGAGAACAAGACATAAGCATAAAAAGCATGAAAAAAAGATAAAATAAAATATATTCAGATACAATATAAACATGCATTTATAATAAAACAGAGTACAAAAATTAATCAATCAAGTAAAAGCATGCCTATAATAATATGTTTTAAGAAATGATTTGTCTAATATCAGCTGGTAGCGAGTTCCACAGTTTAGGAGCTTAAAAAAAAAAAAAAAAAGGACAAAAGTGACATCAATTTTGGACAAATAAAAAATAGCAAAAGTGAAAAATGTTTTAACGAGACTTTGCTTTCTAGAAGTCCACATCGCTAAAAGTGCCTGAAGATGAAGAAACACCCATATATATAGTAGATAAAAATATTAGATCATTTAATAGGATTATTTAGAGATTTCTTCATGTATGCAAGCATATTTTTTGAGTTGAACATCTCGAGCAAACTATTCAGAAGTCTGTTCGCGCTGTAGGTCTTTCATCAAACCTAACCATTCTGTCTAAATTTTAGTTTCCAGACCAAGTATTTCCAGGGGAAATATGGTAATTTGGATTCCTCCTTGATCTCCTTTGGCCCATGCCAGACTCCGACATTGGGGTTCTGCGTGGACCGTCATGACAAGATCCAGTCCTTCAAACCAGAGTCATACTGGGTTGTACAGGCCAAGGTAAGTTTTGAAATTGAATCTGAGAAACTCCAGCAGGGATCAATCAAATTACAAATATTTCATTGACCAAACTGTCTTTGCTAATTGACAAAATCTTAATCCATTTTGGTTTACAGAAATGTAAGCATTAAAAATTGTTATTGCACTATACACTTTTAAATGTTCTTTATCTGCAAAGATGCATTTAACATCAAGGCTAAGAGGAACTATACTGTAATTGCTTATGTGCGGAAGCGATGAAAACTGAGCAGTTCCTCAAAAAGTACTTAAAACGGGCCTTAAAGGCGTTTCTCCACTGCAGGAGCTTTTCATACTTATTGGAACTATTTCAGATTCACATTGTTTTTCCATACAAGACTAGTTCCACGTGGAACTAAAACCTGAATCATACCAGGAATCTTTTTAGTACCTGCTCCAGAGGTAGTACTTTCCTTGCAAAGTAGAACATTTATCATTGGTCAAGAAAAATGCTCCATTAGACCGGCGATACCGGCCATTTTTAAAAGACCGGTTAGTAAGCTTTGCAATAAACTTTTGAGTGGTTGTTTAAAATAGAAATGGATAGATGGACAGACGCTACTGTGCATGATGTGCTGAGTATTTATGGAGAAGAAAAAAAGAGTTTGAAGCGGCAATGGCTAAAACTGAGATAGTGTACAAATAATATCTTATCACCTCGTCAAATAAGGCTTTTATGACCAGGACATTAACCTATGTAGATTGAAAAAAGAAAGAAATTGAAACAAGAGAATAAAGGATCATACAATTTTTTATGTTCCAAGATTATTGTGTATATTGTTTGTACTATTGTATTTATTTTGTATATAGTTCGCTCGTTCTACTATTCAGTGCTTTAAATGTTTTACTTGCCTAATTGCACTGCCTCGTTGGCACCTTTTAAAGGCTTCACTGTTTGCACAGAGTCATCCATTGTTTTTGTTTTGAAGTGAGTCGACTCGGCTGTTGTCACATTAAGTTGGGACATTGCCGTTGTAACAGTATCACATACTTGCGTCAGATGTTATTTAAATAAAGTTCTTGCTTTTTGTGTCCCTGGTGGGATAGCGGCGTTGGAATATTTTCGGAATGTGTGTAGTTCCACAGGGAACTGATTTTATTTCAGGTACTAGTTCCACAATTGTGTGGAAAAATGCCTAATGGAACCTTCCCATTGCACAAAAACTTCTTTGTAATGGAAATATTTTCTTTAGACTATGAGAATGTTCTTCATAATGGTTCTTTCACTGAAAGGTTCTTTGGGGAACCTAAACGTGTTCCGCAAAAACCTCTTTTTTGGAACCTTTATATATATATATATATATATATATATACTTTTTATTTTATTTATTTATTTATTTATTTATTTTTTTTCCCTTTTTCACCCAATTTGGAATGCCCAATTCCCAATGCGCTTTTAAGACCTCGTGGTCGCGTAGTGATTCGCCTCAATCCGGGTGGCGGAGGGCGAATCCCAGCTGCCTCCGCATCGGAGACCGCCAACCCGCGCATCTTATCACGTGGCTTGTTGAGCGTGTTGCCACGGAGACATAGCGCGTGTGGAGGCTTCACGCCATCCACCGCGGCAACCATGCTCAACTCACCACGCGCCCCACCAAGAACGAACCACATTATAGTGACCACGAGGTGGTTACCCCATGTGATTCTACCCTCCCTAGCAACCGGGCCAATTTGGTTGCTTAGGAGACCTGGCTGGATTCACTCAGCACACTCTGGGTTCAAACTTGTGAACTAGCGAACTCCAGGGGTGATAGCCAGCCCCAGGCCCCCCTGGAACCTTTATTTTTAATTTTGGTGACACTTTACAATAAGGTTCCATTTGTTAACATAAGTAAATGCATAAAACTAACAATGAAAAATATATTTTTTTACAGCCTTTAGTAATCTTTGTTAATGTTAGTTAATAAAAATACAATTGTTCATTGTTAGTTTGTTAGTTCATAGTGCATTAATGTTAACAAATACTTTTGATTTTAAAAATGTATTACTATATGTTGAAATTAACATAAATCAAGATTAATAAATGCTCAAAGTATTGTTCATTGTTGTTAACAAATGGGACCTTATGTGTAAAGTGTTACCATTATTTTTATATACACTATATAAATACACTATAGTAGACCTGAATACTAAGTGATCAGCAGGACTTTTGAGGCTTTGACTACTGAGACCTTGTTTGTCTTAACTGACACAGCACATGTTGTGAATTCTGTCTGTGAAAGTTCTTCCTGACATACAGGTATTAAAGATCATATTTTTGTGCACACAGGTTTTCAGAGGGAAGGACAGCCCACTCACCTTGGATTGGGACCGTGTGCGAGTTTTTGACCGAGATGTTGGACAAATGTTTGTCAACATGGCAAAGACTGCTAAGGAGGCTAAGGTATGTCTTTTGTTTAAATTCAAATGAATTAAATTTCCCTTGATTTTAGAATTTTGGTCAATGTACGTGTGAATGTGTTTCAGCTCTCCAAAAGTGTTGTGTCTTTTCTTGCAGGTTGAGTCTGTGACTAAGAAAGAGAAAGCCAAGCAAAGACCTCTCGCATTGAATACAGTGGAGATGTTACGAGTGGCCAGCTCTGCTTTGGGTGGGCAGCAATTTTTCTTGTGACATTTCCATTTGCATCCACAAATCACAGATTCTTTGAGCATATTAAGAAAGGTTTTAATGAAAGTAATAGATCCAGGCCTTGTTGAGACCACTTAAGAGACAAGAGTTATTTAGGGTATACAAGCAAGATCAGCTGCTTCATTTTTTATCATTTGAAAGAAACAAACAAATGATTAAATCATTAGTTTAAATAAATATGAGATTAAAATGTTCAGACCATATTTCAATGTAAACATGTCGCTTTTTGGCAAATAATTACTTTGAGTAGTTGATGACATAATACTTTTAGAAAGTTAAAATACAAAATAAGCAAACAAATATGTTTTTGTTTTTTTCCATTTTTAAAATGTATGCATGCAATTTTAATAACCTGGTATATTTTGAAAGACTACATGGAATATTTGTACTTCTAAAATGTATTTATCCTAATGCAAACCCATTTAAAATGAACTAGTAAAAAAATAAAAACTCTAAAAGAGATGTATGACCAGTCACCGCATTAAAAATAATGTATACTTTCCCTAATATACCTTTCTGTAAATTTTAACCTAACGTATTGATTAAAAAAGGTTCATTGACAAGTTATGCCTCAAGTGTATATGTTTAAATTAATTGTACTTTTATGTGCGTGTTTATCAGGAATGGGTCCCCAGCACACCATGCAGATAGCAGAGCGTCTCTACACACAGGGTTATATCAGTTACCCTCGCACAGAGACAACACATTACCCTGAAAACTTTGACCTTAAGGGCACCCTCAAACAACAGGCCAACAGCTCCTTCTGGGGAGAAACGGTGAGGATGACCCCCTTCTCTCCACCACCACAACAATAACATCATAGCTTGAGTTAAATTGTTTTCAGCCAAATTGAACTCTTGGTTTGTGTCTGTGATAGATTTTGGGCTCTTTAATGAGTGATTTATATTATATATGGAACAGTGCACATTTGTTTCTGTGTGCAGGTAAAAGTTCTACTTTCAGAAGGCATCAACAGGCCGAGAAAAGGATCGGATGCAGGAGACCACCCGCCAATCACACCCATGCGAGCAGCCTCTGAGAGCGAGCTCGGTACTGCTGTCAGATTATTATTATTTTTTTTTCACATTTACACATGCTTTATATCTAACACATATTCTGTGATATGGAAATGTCAAGTATAGAGTGTATTATATAACACATCCAGGTCATGTTATGATTCACATCTTACCTAAGTTTCAGGGTAGCATACGTGATCCTGTGTCTAACAGGAAGATCTTCATTTTGCAGTGTTTTAACCCTTTAAGCTCTGTTTTTTATTTTCTTTATTTTTATTTTTTATTTTTTTTTATATATTTCCTGTTTCAGTGGCATACCCAAAATTAAAAGCTTATAACTTTTTATATATATATATATATATATATATATATATATATATATATATATATATATATATAAAATTTGGTATAATTTTCAAGAAAACTTTTCAAATATTACTTAAATACTTATTTTTCTGATTTTACATTGTATATCTCAGGGTGTAAATAAGGTAGCTCTGAAAAACTTTTGTTTAGTCCTCAATCATGTCACCTGTAACTGAGTAAAATTTTGTGTTGAAACAACAAAGCAATCAAAAGTTATAGCATTACAAAAATAATTTATCCTAGTGTCCAAAAACGTCTCCAAGTATTCAAAAGCCTCTATAATCAAAATAAAACACAATAATTGTACATAAGAACTAATTATACATGCAAATACAACAGTGACTAAAGGTATGCTCTCTCTCTAAAGCATGCAGGCATGAGTAACGAAATCTCATTCAGTTCCATTCTGTGTCATTTGAGCAATCATTGAGTCTGTGTCATGTACTTGGCCCCATCTCCTGGTGGCCATACTATATATAATTAGAGTGACCGATCCTCTCTGCCCATATATGGAAGACTTCCACCTCTGGTTGCAGCGAGCTGAATCCTAATACGATTAGTTTTGCGTTCCATGATGCTGGACAACTTACTACATCATTTCTGATGAAGTCATCTGAACCAGGAAGGCTAACATGTTTTTAACCAGATAGCACATTATGTGCAGTATGCACATAGTGCTTAGTGTGGATTATCTAATGATCTATGCATCCGATTAATTTGTGTGGGCTTGTTTTAAACATAATCACCTCCTCTAAGTAGTGGTATGTGATACTTTATGTTCTGTTTGTTTTTCTTGAAGTTTTAAGCGAAAATGCGGCATATAAGCAACACCTTTTTACATGTAACGTGTATGTCAAAAACATACTTAGCTATTACTCGCTATATTTTTGTCTGTGAGTAAAACAAATAGCCTGGCTGTATTCCACTATTTGAGAGCTTTCCGACCACATATGACACATGGCTATTTGATCAGTTTGATGTTTTTACCGATTACAATTTAAAATGTGCAGTGCAAAATGAATAATAAATTATCAAAACGGAACACTACTGATTTGTCTGCAAATTTCAAAGCACTTGTTCAGTTTTGGTCATAATTCCTACATGCATTGTAAAGTACAGCTTCTAAGCTTTCAAACGATACCTATTTTCTGTTGGTCAAAACTGTAGTTCTTAACATTTGTAAAACTAAATTCACAGCAGTCCTATCAGAGCTTAAATTGTTAAATAATGATAGATACAAACAAATTAATTAGCATGCCATATATAAATCTATAAACCAAATTAAAGAAAAACTGTAGTTCAAATTATAAAATGCTATACTAATGAAAAGCCTTATTGCTCTCTCTCGCTATCATTTTGTAGGCAGTGATGGTTGGCGTCTTTATGATTACATCACACGGCATTTCATAGCAACGGTCAGCCCCGACTGTAAATTCCTACAGACCACAATCTCATTCAGCATCGCCACGGAGAGCTTCACATGCAGCGGCAAGACGCTCATCTCTGCTGGTATGTATTTATTACTGATTTGTCATTTAGCTGATGCTGCTATCGACTTACTGTACACTTGTTACAGGGTTTTGAACCTAACTTTCAGTTACTTGCCCAGATTTTTGAACCACTAAGCTATACAACCACTGCTAGTTTAATTTCTATAATCATACTGTAGTGTTTGATTGTAGGAATGTTTAATAGGAGAGTTTGTTTGGGAGAGTGTGTTTATTATATTCTTTCACTCTGTCTCAGGTTACACTGAGGTGATGCCCTGGCAGGGTATCCCACTGGAAGAGGCCTTGCCAGTGTGTGAGAGAGGAGACACATTCACCGTGGATGAGATCAAACTACTGGAGAAACAGACCAATCCACCAGACTACCTCACTGAAGCAGAGCTCATCACACTTATGGAAAAACACGGCATTGGTAAGAGAGAGTTTTCCTAGTATATGCACAGTATATTCATGCTGAGACAACTAATTCTTTCACATTTTACAAGGAAAGTAAAAATGGTCATAACATTAACTTTTTCCCCATATGTCCTCTAATATTGTTAGTCAAGGTGTCTTGCACAATATCTTTTAGTTTTACATGACCATTCATCCTTATAATGAATACAACAATTTTGCTTTTGGAGTGAGCAGTTTTTGCAATAAATGATCTGGGGAGAACATTTTCCAAAAGTAACAGTATGTGTTTGTAGTGCATTGAACTTTATTACATTATTTAAAGTACATTATTTCAGAAGATCAAGAAGAATTAGATTAATGATATGACCCCTTTAAGACGAGGATCTAATTTATCTTTTGTTTCCCCTATTAGTCAAATTGCGGTTCTATGTAGTGGTCATGTTCAGTTGTATATAGGGGAGAACAGGACTAGTTCTCACACTTTTTACTGCAGTGAATATTTCTTAGGGTATGTTTATTCTTCAAAGTCAATTTTTGCAAAGCCACATACCATAAAGTCTTGGCTACAAAAAAACAATTGAACATTTTCTCTGTTCTTGCACAGGAAAAAAAGATTCAGTTCACTGTTCCCAATATCAGGGCATATTGGCACACTATATGGGGCAAGTTGTCTCAATGGAACTTGCCATTAAGCCAGTGGCGCAGCTTCATGTCAACATTGGTGGATGATGTGGAAACATGTCCCCACCCCCACAATGACCAAAACAACATTTACACCTCTCTTTAAATGTATTTGCCTGCATTAAACAGCCTATAAGCGTTTTTACTAAATGTAAAAAGTAAAACAATTATAAATCACAAAACGATTCATTAAAGAACAAAAATGTAAAAGTAACAAACAAAAATATCAAAACATTGTTTTGGCCAACAAATATTGTAATTGGTAAATTGTATAAATGTATGACATTTAAAACACATGTGACAGCCTGCCATGATACAAATGTGACAACATGCCTTGACCTGGCTTTTATGAAAAATACCTTTATTCTAAGAACACATTTAAACCTTTTGGTAAAAATCTGCCCTCATAATATAGTTGACACTTGCCTAAATGTATGCCAGGGTAGTGTGATTATGCTTTTCTGTTTACATAAGAGCTATAACAAAAATAAAGTTGCAAGCAGCAATAAAAGGGCCAAGCACACCAGTAGAAAACAATTTGATTGAATTTAGAATTTCGGTGATGATTTTGAGTAGTGAAAAAAGACATTAGTTTAATAACATTAGCTTAATACATGTCTGAACGGGGTCTAAAACGTTTTGTGATCGGATCACAAAAACCACATATGAATGCTGTCAAAAACGCATGTGACCACATCGCATTTGAGGTGTAAACGCTAATCCGTCCTGTATGCGTCCCGGCAGCAGTGAAGTGCCACCCCTCACCTATCAATCAACCGCTGTGCTATAACAAGAGATTAAACTTTGCCGTTTACGAGCGGATTTAAAAGGAAATAACCGTCCAGTTGGGAAAAAAAAAAAAAAATGTATACATAAACAATAACGAAAGCTTCATGGGTCTTCTTCAGTGTGTCTGATATCAACACAGATGACAAGCACGAACACCTGAAGCTCCTTTAATACAGGTAGTCCACTAACATAACGGATAATTCTGCTTGACACATTGCGTTTTTGCTTAGATTAAATTTCAGCCGCATATGGGAGAAACAGCGCTTCATTTTTTTGTGATTTCTTTGTCTTTTTTGACTTTGTTGCACTTTATTATCATGCAGCAACACACTGACATAATGACTGATGTATGTTATGAAACAGAGACCCTCCCCTTCAAATCTGAACACAAGTGGTCACAGGAGATGCGTCTCACGTGTCTAAACAGCGATATGTCTCACCTGAACACATGTAATCGGCTCACCGGGTGGAAACAGGGTCTTAGTGTAATACAAGTGCTTATAACTTTTGACCAGTAGTTGGCGCTTTCACGAAATTGCTATGGTATTGTCAGGGCTTGGTCGCAATGCCACATATGAAGTTCCATGTCAATACGCCAAAGTTTTCATGAGGTACAGCCTCAGATCCTTATTGGCATCTTGACATGTCATTCGTTTATGCATTACACAAGAACGGTTTGGTCTATCACATTATTTTTTTTCATACATTTTTGTCATGAGTCTCCCTAGATAATATACGGCAAATTTAGTGCAAATCGGATGTACAGCCTTGGAGGAGTTTGAAAAACTGAAATTCAAAATTCATTTGCTTTCCATGAAATTCAAAATGGCGTATAGGATATATGGCCGACCATGGCAAATTGGGTATCATTTGACTCATCATGCCCCAAGGAATCTAAAGAGACCAGTCTCACGATTGTAGGCCAAACTATTCAAAAGATATAAGCAAAAATAACCATTTTTCATATTTGTTTACCACTTACAACTATGCAGGTACCCTCACACCATCCTTGTTATGACATATACCAAATTTCGTGTGAATACGCCAAAGCGTTGCAAAGATACAACCTCACGTCCATATTGGCGTGCTTGCCGTCGAATTCGTTGATGAGGTATATGAGAACGATTTGGTCTGTCATCATGAATCTCATAACTTTTTGTCATGAGTGTTCATAGATGATACATTTTGAGCTTATCGGACATACGGTCTAGGAGGAGTTTGAAAAAGGAGGTTAGTGGGAAGAGCTTAAAAAACGACGTTAATGATGTGATCAAAAGTTATAAGCTGAACTGTTGATGGCACTAGAGGGTTTGAATTAAAGACCTCAAATTTTGTGTGGGGGCTAGTCATACCACCCCTATCAGTTTGCCAAATTTCAGCATTCTCCTACATAAAGTTCTATGGGCGACCATAGATTTCAAGAGCAGAAGCAGAATAACATGAAAACTAACAAAAACAATAGGTGCCTCAGCGCCTTTGGTGCTTGGCCCCTAAATATAATGATACAAAAAAATGGCTTTGGAGGGTGGAATTCACAAAAGAAATAGCCTTTGGACAACTTCCCCATGTGACAACTAGCCCCCTTCTCCCCTATAGACTGCATTAATTATTGCTTTGTTTTTAGGTACGGATGCCAGCATCCCTGTGCACATTAATAACATCTGCCAGAGGAACTATGTGACGGTTGAAAGTGGCCGAAAACTCAAACCCACCAACCTGGGGATTGTTCTGGTTCACGGTTACTATAAGATTGGTAAGGGAAGACATTTCAACCTTAATTAAATTAATAATGCAGTTTTTAGTTTGTGTGTATGTGTATAATTGGTTGTAGTGTTTGTGAGGGTGGTGTAGCCTAGTGGTTGAAGATCTGGGCTGGTTCAAACCTCTTAAGAAGCGTTCCTTGACCTACCACCTTTGTGCCCTCGAGCAAGACACTTAACCTCATGTTTACTCCAGGGTGACTGTTCCTTTAATTAGTGCACTTTAAGTTGCTTTGGGTAAAAGCATTGGCAAAATGACTCATTTGCATGGGTTTTCTTTTACTTGCGTGTGTTTGTGTGTATTAGATGCAGATTTGGTGTTACCCACTATCCGCAGTGCTGTGGAAAAGCAGCTGAATCTGATATCTTTAGGAAAGGCAAACTTCCAACAGGTCTTACAACACACCCTGGACATTTTCAAGAGGAAGTTCCACTACTTCGTGGACTCCATTGCAGGTAATTGGAAAAAATCAACACTAAGATGAATTAGTAGCTTCATTTCTGTGCCATATTTAAGATCACTGTCTGAGAGTTCAACGTGTTTATGTGAGGTGCGTTCTGAGTCAAAGTGAAGTCTAGACCTAAACTGTCAAGACTAGGCTGTCCGGAACACTTTGAACCGTCCATAAAACATTCAAACAGGAATAGACTTAAATTGTGTGTCAATCTCCAGCATACCAAAACTTATGCTTGTATTATTCTCATTTGTAAGTCGCACTCATAATTGCTTATCATTGTTGTTACATATCTATTCACTCTTAAATTGTGCTTTTATTCTTTAACAGGCATGGATGAACTGATGGAGGTGTCCTTCTCTCCAATCGCTGCTACAGGAAAACCTCTCTCTCGCTGTGGCAAATGCCATCGCTTCATGAAATACATCCAGGTCTGAAAGAACTCAAGATTTAGAAATGCTTCAGATATGATAGTTTAGCTAAAAATGAAGTTTACTTTAAGTTTTAGGTAAGGTTACAACCTTCCTTTTAGTTTTTGCTCAAGACTATGTTTCCCAACCGGGGGTAGGTGTACGTGTATCCATTTGTCATTGAATAATGTCTCTTTAATACCCTTTCTGTTCTTCAGTTTTTTAATAAAAAATAACAAAAAAGAAACATTAATTCTAACCAAACATAGCAGGAATGTGCTAAAGAAACTGTGCGTGTTCTCTCTTCTTAATATACGCTCACTGGCTAAACTGCCGCCAGTGGTGTTAAAGAGACAGTACCAATTTAGCTCTTGTTCTCCACATCAATGTAAATACTTTTAAATAGTACAAATTATGCATGTAAACAATAAACATGTAATAAAACGTATGTATGCCATATAATACATGCTATTCCAAAACATCTTATTTATTGATGGGATAAATGGAATTTGTAAATTTTTAAAAAGCTAAAATGTGACAAATAATTAAAAACTAATGAGAAAATAAATTTTTTTAAATGTAAACTTTGTAATTAAAGTTAGAAGCTCCCCTATATAATTAACAACATTAGCTAAGAGACAATTCCTTTCCTATGTAAGCAAAATAGACATTATAACTTAAATATTCCTGAAATATAATTGATTATTATCATTGATAATAATCAATATTAATAACAGTGTTAAATGATATAGTCTTTGGTGCACATCTTTGGCTTTGTTTCGATGATGTGGCAAAAAAGGATGGGAAACACTGCTCTAAACAGATAATCATAACAGAAATTCTTGTTTTTAGCTGCTTTCTTTGTCAACATTGGCCTTAGTTTGAACTAATGACAATAGGAATAAACTGTAAGTAAGGGAAAATATACAGTCAACTGGTCATTAATAAGCATTGTCTATCCACAGTGTTCTATCCCTACCCAGAATGCTTTGTAAATCAGAAATGCCACTTTTTAAAATTTGATTTCAGGTTTTGATGAAAAAGATATTGATTATGCACAGTGACTAATGCAGCCAAACTTCAACTGAACTGCTTTGAGTTATTTAATATGCATATTGCTCATGGTGTGCCATGTTCCTCACAAGGCTTCCCTTGGTCACCCAAACCCAGTGCATCTACATAAACATGCTAACTCTGGTCCTAATTACCATATGCATGGCCATGTTGCTGTAAATCACGTGGTTGATTTTGCTGCTCTGATGCACATTAGGCTTTCATACAGACTTGTATTCTTTTTCTCTCTCTGTCTATCTCCCTCTCCACTCTCTTCAATCTTACTTTCTCTTTCATCCTGTACTCCCTCTTTCATCTTTCTATTGCTCTCTGTCCATCCCTGTGTACCTAAAAATGACCTTCAACGTGGACGCCTTTTATCTGAATGCACTCTCATGCCTCCATGTGAACTCGCAATGAAAACTCTCAAATGAGTCATAAATGTCCCACAACAGTTGTCCCTCATCTTTCAAATTAAACCCTAGCTTGTTGATTTAATGTTCCTGTTAAATCATGTTTCATATGAGCTAAAGTTATCCATTGCTTGCTGAGTGAGATGATTTTCGGTTCTCCTTTGTCCTGGTTTAAAGAAATGTACTGATTTAAAGGAATAGTTCACCCAAAAATGAAAATTCTCTCATCATATACTCAGCTTAAATGCTTAAAGGTGCACTCAGTAACTTTTGTCTTTGTGTCATCTTGGACTTCCACTGACACCTAGCGGCTTGGATGCAGCATCATTTAAAATCAATAGTTTTCAGTTTCAGATGCCATTGTAGAAATGTAGTATTCACAGTCAGCCATGATTACTTTAATCATTGAGTGAAAGTGTCAAATAACAGGACGGTTACTGAGATTAAGCGAGTAGTATTCAGGTGGTCATGTGATTCTAACATGGCAGCCCCCATGTGTGGACCCTCTCCATGTAGAATAAAACAGCTTTTATAAGGTTACTTATATGACTGGAGTCTTCATTTTAATATGAGTGGTCAAGATTTCCTACATATATTGCAAAATTAAATTTCATGTCTTTAAGAGTTCAACTTTTTTAATGAGGAAAAAACTACTGAGTTTTCAAACATTTCTTAACCAAACTCTGGTTAGATTTCCAAATTGCTTGTGTACAGCTTAAAATCATGAAAGTTGTAGACATTTATATGAATAGCTTCGGGTTAGAAACACAAAACAACTTTTGCCATTTTCTGGTCTGAGCTGTCCTTTCTTTTCATCCTCAGGCTAAACCCAGTCGCTTGCACTGCTCCCACTGCGATGAGACTTACAGTTTACCTCAGAATGGAGCCATTAAACTGTACAAAGAGCTCAAGTGTCCACTGGATGAGTTTGAGCTGGTGCTCTGGACTTCTGGGTCTCGTGGCAAAAGCTACCCTTTGTGTCCCTACTGCTTCAGCAATGCTCCCTTCAGAGATATGAAGAAAGGTATGACACATCTCATCTATGGGTGATTCTTCAGTTAGCACTTTTGGCTACTTAATCTTACATGCTTTACCAATTGAACTATAGAAATTACGTCTTCAAACAATGTTTCATCTATGTCCTGATGATACTGTAGATTATCAGATTTTGCTATAATGTGTTAAATAACTTTGAATCTTAAAAAAAAAAAAAAATATTTGAACAACAAGACAGGATAATATTTGTATAAGTAGTCATATCATAGACATATTCACCCACATTAATGTTAGCAAAATATTCTGGTTAACCCTTGTGGGAAAGTCCTGTTCATTCCCTTCACACAATTACACTGATTAGCCACAACATTAAAACCACTGACAGGTGAAGTGAATAACAGTTATTAACTAATTACAATGGCACCTGTTAAGGGGTGGGATATATTAGGCAGCAAATGAACAGTCAGTTCTTGAATTTCATGTGTTGGAAGCAGGAAAAATGGGCAAGCGTAAAGATCTGAGTGACATTGACAAGGGCCAAATTGTGATAGCTAGACGACTGGGTCTGAGCATCTCCAAAATGGCAGGTCTTATGGGGGGTTCCCGGTATGCAGTGGTTAGTACCTACCAAAAGTGGTCCAAGGAAGGACAACCGGTGAACCGGCGACAGGGTCATTGGTGCCCAAGGCTCATTGATGCACGTGGGGAGCGAAGGCTAGCCAGTCTGGTCTGATCCCACAGAAGAGCTCTGTAGCACAAATTGCTGAAAAACGAAATGCTGGCCATGATAGAAAGGTGTCGGAACACACAGTGCATCGCAGTTTGCTGCATATTGGTCTGCATAGCCGCAGACCGGTCAGAGTGCCCAAGCTGACCCCCTATCCACCACCGAAAGCACCTACAATGGGCGCGTGAGCATCAGAACTGGACCATGGAGCGATGGCAGAAGGTGGCCTGGTCTGATGAATCACGTTTTCTTTTAGATCATGTGGACAGCCGGGTGCGTTGTTTACCTGGGGAAGAGATGGCAGGAGGATGCACTATGGGAAGAGAAAGGCCAGCAGTGGCAGTGTGATGCTCTAGGCAATGTTCTGCTGGGAAACCTTGGGTTCTGGCATTCAGGTGGATGTTACTTTGACACGTACCACCTACCTAAAGGTTGTCGCAGACCACGTACACCACTTCATGGCAATGGTATTCCCTGATGGCAGTGGCCTCTTTCAGCAGGATAATGTGCCCTGCCACACTGCAAAAATTGCTCAGGAATGGTTTGAGGAACATGACAAAGATTTCAAGGTGTTGACTTGGCCTCCAAATTCCCCAGATCTCAATCCGAATGAGCATCTATGGGATGTGCTGGACCAACAAGTCCGATCCATGGAGGCCTCACCTCGCAATTTACAGGACTTAAAGGATCTGCTGCTAACGTCTTGGTGCCAGATACCACAGGACACCTTCAGAGGTCTTGTGGAGTCCATGCCTCAACGGGTCAGAGCTGTTTTGGCGGCATGAGGGGGACCTACACGATATTAGGCAGGTGGTTTTAATGCTGTGGCTGAACGGTGTATACAGAATCTGAATCTTAAAATTAATGACATTTCTAATCTCCAGAACCTTTCTCTGCTGCCCTGTCATTTCTCATTTACGTGATAACCACAAAGAAATGCTTTTAGAAAACTCAAGACTGTTCTCTTAAATGCTTGCTGTGATGGTAATGACAGCAGTAATGGGACAGTGATTCTTTATAAAGTATTGTATACATAAATATAAAATGAATTTATAATTTTTCAAGTTCGTATTAAAAAAAATTATGATTTTACAAATTTATTTATTTAGGGCTGTCAGTCAATTACATTTTTAATCGAATTAATTACATGATTTGCTGATTAATTTATCAAATTAATCGCAATTAATCACACATAAATATTTACTGAGAAAGGCCTTCAAATAAATATAATTTAGGATATTATAATTATAGTATTCAATTAAAATTATAATTCAGATCATTCAAATACATAATTTACATATATTGTGGCAGGAGACAAGTTAAGTAGTTCACCCAAAAATGAAAATTTTCTCATCATTTTCTCACACTCATGCCATCCCAAATATGTATGACTTTTTCTTCTGCTGAACACAAACGAAGATTTTTAGAAAAATATTTCAGCTCTGTAGGTCCAGACAATGCAAGTGAATTGTGACCAAAACTTTGAAGCTCTAAAAAACACACAAAGGCAGCATAAAAGTAATCCATATGACTCCAGTGTTTATGTCCATGTCTTTTAAAGCGATCCAGTTGATTTTGGGTGAGAACAGACCAAAATGTAACTCATTTCTCTCTTAAGTTGCATCATGTTTCACTAGTTAACAGCACCTCTAGTCATAAATGCTATTTTTAGGATAAGTTCAATTTAGTTCGAAATGTTGAAAAAAAACGCTCCTCGAGGTCCCAGTGTTCTGTTGTGCTCGGTCCAGCTGTCTTCGAGCACAAAAGCACATCTGTTGAAGGCTGTGCAGCATGTTGCTCTCATTGGTTTGAAGAGTGTTGCCTGTACAGCTAGTGTGCTGACTGCCCCCTACTGCCACATCAATGTGGTACATCAGTCTTGCATTGCTCCAATAGTTGGAACTTTTCTTATTAAGGAATTTACGTGTGCACTGGGGGCATAATTATTTGCATAAATTTTTCACGCATTATTTTTCATAACGTGTTAAAGCGACAGCCCTAAATTTATTACTGAAGTAAAATATCTGTGAAGGCGACAAGGCAAATGTAACGTTTAAACCCTTAAAAATAAGGAAAACGTCATTTTAAAAGACACTATGAAAACGTTTAAAGCTATTTTATTAAAATATCCTTTGAAAACAAGAATTGTTTTGAATGAATTATTTATTTTTCCTTGAAAATCAGACTAGGGGACTGAAATGTTCCCCAAATTGAATATTTATTCGAATGTAAATGTCATGTTTCTTTCTATCTTTTTTTACTCTTTGTTTGCAGGTATGGGCTGTAATGAGTGCACCCATCCATCTTGCCAACACTCTCTCAACTCTCTTGGGATTTGTCAGTGTGTTGAATGCGAGACAGGCGTCCTGGTCTTCGATCCTACATCTGGCCCAAAGTGGCGCATGGCCTGCAATAAATGCAATGTGGTGGTGCATTTCTTTGAGCACGCACATAAAGTGCAGGTGTCACAGGACAGCTGTGAGTCCTGTGAAGCCTCACTGGTCATCGTGGACTTCAACAAGACTCGCTCGCCGTTACCTGACGGTGAAACACAGCACACTGGCTGTGTGTTTTGCGACTCTGCGTTCCAGGATCTAGTCGAGCTGAAATATGCAACCATGCGGCATCCCATGCACCGGGCAGGAGGGGCCCGCAGAGGGAGAGGGAAGGGGAGGGGGAGGAGGCCGGTGGGGAGAGGGAATCCCAAAAAGCCCAAGGATAAAATGGCAGCACTGGCGGCGTATTTTGTATAGAATGTTTGTAAAGAATTTGTTGTGCTGTAATAATTAAACAAACTAAAAGATGATAATGGCAATAAATTTTTTGTTTAACAGAATCTGTGCTGTACCATTGTTTGTTTTTTTGTGGTCTGTGGGTGATTATATGCAATATATCATTTCATAAGTGAGTGAATCATCATGCATTGTTGGCCAACAGAAAGAAACAAACAAACAGAACACAATACAGGGTTTAACATGGATCCATATGTAACAATATAAAACATAATTCATATTGTGTTCAGTACAATACTTAGTAAATCACTGTACATATACTCCACCATAATGCATTTTAATATAAACTAAATAAACTAAAATACACTGTAATCAACAAAAACCACAAAAGTATTAAACGAAGTCATTTCACTAACAAAAAGTACCATGGTACTGACATGTTTTTGAACATGGTACCATGACTATACCACTTTTTGTTTTTCTCAGAATCTTTGGAGTATCTTGATGCAAATATCATGATGCAAGAATGTGGTAATTATTCAGTACCATGGTATAAATCGAAGTAATGTGGTATCATCCGATATCATTACTGTACAATGTGTTTTAGCTGAATGTAATATATATATAGGACACTGGAATATATATATATATATATATATATATATATATATATATATATATACGAAGCTTGGTAAAATTAAACCGAATAAAACTACACCTTTGTTATTCATAACATTAAAAAACGAATGGTTTAAATATTTATGTATTTATTATCTCTCTCTCTCTCTCTCTCTCTCTATATATATATATATATGTATGAGGAAAGCGCGGTTGGTTAGGGTTGTGATATAGTTTATTCGACCAATCAGGAAGCGCTGTTCAGATACATATTACTGATTCGTCCAATCAGGTATAGCATTCGTCATTAATATAAATTCGTCCTGTCACCAGCAACGACAGCATGGCGAAATTAATATTCATTAGCTCCATATCGCCGCCCTCGTGGCCAAATCGATCCTGTAATCACACGAATAGTCTTCCTTTCGTTCGGACAACCATCTTCCAAGCTTCTCAGACTCCTTACTTATTACACACCACACATATTTTGTTTTCCGGTCTGTCGCGGTGACTTCCGCAAATTGATTGGCTTTTGTTGTGTAGTGACTGAAAGGGCTTGCGTTCGTGCACGAGCACCTCAAACAGCTCTCGGTTTGGAAAAAGGGAGTGTCGGCGCATAAAGCAAGAACATCCATCCACATAAAGAGGTATATAGACTAATGCATGCATGTCTCTGTTATCTGTATAAGGCGCATACATTTTATGTTGTTAATTTAACTAGTTAGTACCTACTTGTAGTTCAAGGCCCTGGCTGGTTGCTCTGCTTTTCACATGGCGACAGTGCGCACACTTTCTCGTACAAGACAAGTAGCATGTCATCATGAATCCATGCAGTTAATGCGGTTATGCATAACAGTGCCCTATATGCAATGCATTTCGGTAAGAATTAAGTTCAATTTTGCAGTGTTACTGGGGTTTATTGCGCAAGTGTGGAAAGCTTTATGCAGTGTGTTTAAGATGTACTATGCACAGTAGATAGATGGTTACTGTAATTTTGCGATAATTTGCAAGTGCATAAGCTAATACAAAATCTATTTTAAAGGCTCATGAGCTGTTGTTCATTAAATGTCACATTTTCTTTGCTGTTAGTGTGGAATTTCCTAAACGCTCCTCCTGCCTCCTTGTTCCATTGTTCGGGCAAACAGGTAGTCCCGCCCCAAACTCACTCCATTGGTGGAAATCTGCATCCGGTTCTTCTGATTGGCTCGGATTCTTTTTTGACGTTTACAGAGCCTCGGACTGCCAGGCGTGAATATTATTATTATTATTATATATTTTTTTTTTTTTTCAGTACAACTATTTCAGTGATATCTTTCAGGAAGTAGAGTTTAAATTGTACATAATATGTTTACATAAATTACATTTATTTATAGAAATCAAAGCGTGACAATTTTGTGGAAATATTTTTAAAAATTGGTGCTATTTTATTTTCTTTGCAAAAAGAGTCCGAAGTATGTCAATTCTGTGCCACCATACCGCAAAAATAAATTTGTTTTCAAAACAGCTTTCCTAATACAACCCCCGTCTGCCGTTGGTCAAACAAAGAGATAGTCCCGCCCCCAACTCACGCCATTGGTTGAGTAACGTTGTTGGGGCGGGTCTAAGTGGGTCACTCAAAGACAGTGTTAGAAAATTAACCTCATGAATGGCTTACCAAAAGTTGTCTCTACAAAAGCACAATAATAAGGAAAGTATTTTAACAGAAAAAGTTACATCAGCTTTAAACTGACAGAGGAAAGAAAGTGACTTTCAAACTGTTGTTAAATCTAATAAACCATTTAGCTGTGTTCCTGCTTAGGCTACAAGTATAATATTTATGCAGGAAGTTATGTTGTGTTGTTAATCTTATTCCCCCTTATGTTTTTCTTTAGGTTCATGCGTGACGTTGGCATTCAAGCTTGTTTTTGATATCCCTGAATTCTTGCCTCAGTAGCAGTTACAAGCTCATACTCAAAATGAGTTGTGCAGAGCAAGGTTATGCCGGGAAGTTTCTGGAGAGGTTTTTGGAGGAATTTCCAAACATGCTTGGGATGGAGGACCCGCTTCCAGTCAGTCCACTCAGCCGCAAAGTGTCTTTCCAGGAGGTGAAGGGAGAGAGTCTGGATCTCGGCCTCCGACTTCTTACAGCCAGGTTTGTTATGTACATATATAATTATATGGGTCTGCAGAAGAGAGAATTATATGTGAGTGACGAGGAGGAGGGCAGGGTCGGGCCATAAGGACACACGGCCGGCCCTGGATCAGATAATCAGCAAGTAGGGGGATAAAGGCGAGCTGGAGGCACCAGTTCGAGAGAGAGAGACGCACACGGCCGCGTTGCATGTGTTTCTGCGTTTGTTTATGTTTGTTTTATGTTGAGTTTTATCATTAAACTTCACGTTGACTGTTTAGCCGGTTCCCTCCTCCTCTTTGCCTATCCCTTACCCCGTTACAATGAGTTTATATTTTCTGTTGGTTATGAAAATCTCATCTTCTCTCAACAAGTTATGAATAGGTGAGTCTCACAAAGCCTGTCAAGAACTTGTTAATGTCATATTTTGTCCTAAAATCAATAAAAGGAAAAAAGAAATTATATTTTGCTAAAAGAAATTGAAACCTATACTTTTGCATTATTTTAATGACAGTTAAATTGGGCTGTGTATCGATACTGATTTCCCGATTAGATTCCAATTCACAAGCTTTCGATTAGATTACAATATGATTTTGATACAATTCGATTCTGATTATTTTGGGTATAATTCAATTATTATGTCCACTTTGGTTACATATTAAAGAAATCCTCTCTCTTCTAATGCTGTATGTTATACAGGGAACTTTCTAACTTTGTACCTTACAAAAATATTAATAAATTGTTTTTACAATGTGGCCCAATGATGCAGTTCAATTGCTTTTTATTGAACAGATATAATAATCAATGCAATCAAAAATGAAGTAAAAGTTTGATCTTGCATTGTTCAGATGATGATCACGATTAATTGGAAAATCAATATTTTTATCAAGCTCTACAATTAAGCAATTTTTCCTCACAATTTTAATAACCGTATTGCAGAAACTCTCCTCACTAAAGTAATGCACATTGTAGTAGTATTTGTTGTACTGCCTTTAATTTATGCTGATTTGAAAAGGTTTAAATGGCTGTATTAAAGGAATATTCCGGGTTCAATCCAAGTTTAGCTCAATCGTCAGCATTTGTGGCATAATATTGATTAGCACAAAAAATAGCAAAACTCTGGGTTCCAGTGAGGCACTTACAATGGAAGTGAACTGGTCCAATCCGTAAACATTAAAATACTCACTATTTCAAAAGTATAGCCACAAGACATAAACTATATGCTTGTTAATAAGACTTTAGTGTGATAAAATTGCTTACTAACCTTTTCTTTGTAAACTTATATCCAATTTTACAACTTTGTTGCCATGACGATGTAATGTCAAAAAATCCTAAAATGCCTGCAAAAATTTCAATGTAAACAAATTTACAGCTCAAATAACACGTGTTTTAACAGAAGAATTAATGTAAGTGCTTTTATAAAATTGTATTCTTCACTTTTCTCTTTAAACCCTCCAAAAATTGGCCCCATTCACTTCCGTGCCTCATTGCAACTTTGATTTTTGCTTTTTTTAAATAAAAGAATGGACAAGTCGAAATTATTTTTTGTGGTAATCAACATTATGCCACAAATGCTGTCAGTTGAGCTTAACTTGTATTGAATGCGGAATACTCATTTAAAGTAATGAGAATCACCATTGAGAATAATTGGAAGTCGATAAAAGCTTGCAAGTAAAACGTCATGAAACACTACACTAGAGACAACTTGTGGGCTTAATCATTGTGAAAATTGTTACAATGCAAAACAAATGTTAATGGTTTTAAAAAGGCTTCATTTTCTTTAGGTTAGAATTTTATATTTTTATTTTTTTCTTCTGAATTTGCAGTAAAAATAGGACATCTTTTAAGTGAGATTCACTCGTAAAAACATTTGTTTTGGTTGTTTGCATGTCCTAATTTTACTTTTCATGTCTTTTTCATCAGAAAAAGATACAGGAACTTTTTATGTTATTTTTAGCATTCTCACATTCCTGTCATTCCTTTCTCTCTCTGTCATGATTTGTTTCTCTGACACTATTAGCAGTGCCCCGTAAACAGCAGATTAAGAGATTTGGTGCTGCTCTTTGCCTATCTCCTATTCAGCATTTTCTATGTGGCAGTCAAAGCTCTATTTTTGTTTTAGATGACCTAAAAACATTTTTGATGTCAAAATTATGGCTGTGAAATGATTAAAAATGTTTAACTAATTAATCGCACAGTTTTCTGTGATTAGTCACAATTAACAAAGGCACGTTACCTGGCTCGCCACTTGCGGGTGAAGTCTCCATTCTCTGTACAGTAAATCCGCTCCCGTGTTTATTATGACCGGGACATGCATCATGTGGAAAGAATACGTGTGCACTGCTCCACACAATCAGTTTCTGTGCTAGGATGTGCAGCCATTTGCCTCCTGGAAATGTATACAGTATGACAATTTGGAGCTGGAAAATTTTTTTGAATGCGTTAAACAGTCAACTGTTAATAATCGCAATAGCGTTAAATTTCCCAGCCCTAGTTAAAATACTTTCTATCTCAGTTTGAAATGCAGAGACAACTAAGTAAAGGCTAGGGTATACTTAGTTTTTCCACATGCGTCCTGTTGTGGGCTTGGTTGAGCGCATAGCCTTTCAAAGTATACTCTTTTGACTGTGAGCCCATACGGATGTGTTTGATGTATTGAACTGCATTGTGATACACCTTTAGCACAGTCAACTCCAGGCGCATGTGCTAAAAACGTGCAAAAATGCAGACGTGGATATCGAGCCCAACAATGCCGCTTCAACATGGGCCGCCATCTTGATTGTTTTGGGTTGAATGGATCACATGACTGCGTCACATGACGACAAATATTTTCAAATATCTCCATTTTCCCTGTGCGAAGACGGCATTTTCAAATGTATCCACTTGGGAGAGCGTTTTCAAAAAGCTCTCAAGACAAAAGCGCTATCTCGGTTTGAACGAAAGGCCAAAACGTAGCAATTAATGCATTTTCAAATGAAAACGTATTAGTGTGGACGTGGCCTAAGTTCATTCTAAGAGTGTAAACACTGGAGCTCTGTGGCACTATCAAAACATTGCTCTGTTTGTTTGAGAATCCTGAGAAGCTCAAAAATGGCTCAACTAATGGTGTGAGTTTGGGATGAGACTTTGTTTCTTCCAACCAATGAAAGACAGGGTTCAGTAAACATTATTTTTAGTCTTTAAAAACAGTAACATTTGCATTATTTTTACAGTTCCATTTGGTGACGCCAGTGGCACAGAAATTACACACTTCACCTTCAAGTGAAAGCACCACTAGTGCAGAAGTTTACATTTACGATAGAGTATTTGTTTTATCTCTTCCTTGTCCCTCTCTTTCTCTCCCCTGACGCATTTCTCTAGGGCAGACTTCCTGTCTGTGGAATCACTATTGTTGTACCCACATCCTGACATTTAGAATTCATTTCCTCTTTGTTGGAAGCTGTGCTGAATTCAGTGCAGATTCGTCAAGCTTAACCCTTTTTATGTCTCGAAATAGGCCAGATGTACATGATGTTAGACCAGCTCTCGTCAAGTAGGACAAAAGGATGTTTCTCGGCTGAAATCTTGCTGTTATGTCATAAGATAACATCTCATGCATGGCTGTTTGTTCTTGGAGATGCAGCCAAATGTTTTTATGTATATATTTAAAAAATGAGTGGGTGGTCAGTCCATTTGCCACTTGTTGCTTCAGCAGGCAAAGAGCTAAATCTAAAAACAGAATAGATTCTGAAGTCTAGTGCAAGATGTACTTGTACTCCAAGGTTTGGACACCCACCAAGGAGAGCTATTTTGAATCTACTAATAGCATTTTGGAAAACAAAAATGTCAAAGTAAATTCACAATCAAAAGTGTTTGTGTATAGTACACTATTGAAATGTGTGCAGTGCATGAAAGCAAATGTAAAGTCTGCCGGTCATTATCACAGAATAAACCCTAACAAAATAGACATGAATTATTGATTTATGTTTACGTTTTATTATGTGAGAAGAAAGATCACAGAGTGATATGAGAGACATAAAACTAGCACATCTACAGGTTTGCAGGAAATCGCTAGTCTGAGCAATGGTCAATTATACAGTTTATCGGTTATTATACACAAATATTTCACTGCAGTGTGGTGCAAGTTGCCAATCGAACCATGTAATAAGTTTATTTATTTGAATTGTTTTAAAGGAATGCCCCATTCTGGCTTGCTGCCATGATGTGCAATGCTGCTGTTACGGAATTGCTTAAAGATGACCTTTCACCTCACTACTGCCCCCAAGATCCTGAACAGCAACAAGAGGATGATCAGGAAGTAGTTTGTAAGTGACTTTGATTCTTGTGTTTTTATGCCAAGAAAGCTAAATAATACATTTACTGGTCAGTATAAAAAAATACAACTGTAATGATGACAATAAAGACAGCAGTTTGAAAATATTGAATAACTGATACATTTAAAGGTGAAATATGCAATTTCAAGCTACAAACTACTCATAACTTAAAGTAGGTGAACTACAGTCAATCTACTCTTTAAAACAAAATAGTTAGCTACACTACAAGCTACTAATAAAACTACATTAATTTTTTTCTTATTTAAAAATCTTCACTTTCTTCTGCAGAACACAAATGAAGATTTTTTTTTTTTTTGTAGAATATTTCAGCTCTGTTGGTCCATGCAATGCAAGTGAATGGTGAGCAGATTTTTCAAGCTCCAAAGATCACATAAAGGCAGCATAAACATAATTAAGAAGACGCCAGTGGTTTAATGTATATCTTAAGTGAAGCAATCACAGGTGGGGCTCAGGTAGCTCCTCCACACACACCGAGCGAGAAGGATCTGTCTGCAGCCTGCAGAATGAGGCGGGGCTACATATGGGGCGGAGCAACACGTGTCGCCCTGCCCATAACATAGTCTCATTGGCTCATTTGTCTTTCATAGACGTACATGATAGGAGATGTGGTTGTCATTGCTGGTGTGTTATTGTTTGAGAGATATTGAATAGTTGAACCAAACAATTTGATTATAGTGCTTGCTTGTATGTGATATACATGGAATTTAGGATTTAATTTTATCCTACATTAAAAGTGAGGAGCAAATCGAGATTTATAAAGGCTGAAACTGATGATAAAATGTTCTTAAACAAATGCTGACAAAAACTAAATAACTGAAAATCATGTATGTGATTTGTGTTTGGTGCTCATGCACCGGTACGTCAGTACAGTATTAACAGTTATAGCCTGTATGCCTCATGCAATATTTCTTATTTTCTGCTGTAACGGAATTACATTATTGACTGGCGTTGGTTTCTGTGTGCATGCCAATTAGAAAGTAATTTTTAGGCCGACTAGATAACAGAGCACACATTTTTGGAGCGAGGAGGAGAGAGAATCGGTTCCAATCAGAATCAGAATGAGCTTTATTGTCATGTATGTTTACACATACAAGAAATTTGTCTGGGTGGCAGAAGCTTCCAGTGCACAAACAGTACAACAACAAGACAGAGATAATAATAACAAAATTGAACAAAAAGTGAATAGAAAATATAAGTATATATAGAAATACACAATAAGATAAAATGTGTGTGTGTGTGTGTGTGTGTGTGTGTGTGTATATATATATATATATATATATATATATATATAATACACACACATACTGGTGGCCAGAAGTTTGGAATAATGTACAGATTTTTCTCTTAAGGAAAGAAATTAGTACTTTTATTCACCAAAGTGGCATTCAACTGATCACAATGTATAGTCAGGACATTAATAACGTGAAAAATTACTATTACAATTAGAATTGTTTTTTTTTCAGAACTACTTAAACTACAAAAATCCTCCATGTGCAGCAATGACAGCTTTGCAGATCCTTGGCATTCTAGCTGTCAGTTTGTCCAGATACTCAGGTGACATTTCACCCCACGCTTCCTGTAGCACTTGCCATAGATGTGGCTGTCTTGTCGAGCACTTCACGCACCTTACATTCTAGCTGATCCCACAAAAGCTCAGTGGGGTTAAGATCCATAACACTCTTTTCCAATTATCTGTTGTCCAATGTCTGTGTTTCTTTGCCCACTCTAACCTTTTCTTTTTGTTTCTGTTTCAAAAGTGGCTTTTTCTTTGCAATTCTTCCCATAAGGCCTGCACCCCTGAGTCTTCTCTTTACTGTTGTACATGAAACTGGTGTTGAGCGTGTAGAATTCAATGAAGCTGTCAGCGGAGGACATGTGAGGCGTCTTTTTCTCAAACTAGAGACTCTGATGTACTTTTCTTCCTGTTTAGTTTTTGGGTCTTCCACATCTCTTTCTGTCCTTGTTAGAGCCAGTTGTCCTTTGTCTTTGAAGACTGTAGTGTACACCTTTTAATTAAATCTTCAGTTGTTGTTTTATTTTTTTTGGCAATTTCAAGCATTGTATAGCCTTCATTCCTCAAAACAATGATTGACTGATGAGTTTCTACAGAAAGTGGTTTCTTTTTTGCCATTTTTGACCTAATATTGACCTTAAGACATGCCAGTCTATTGCATACTGTGGCAACTCAAAAACAAAGACAATGTTAAGCTTCATTTAACGAACCAAATAGCTTTCAACAGTGTTTGATATAATGGCAAGTGATTTTCTAGAACCAAATTAGCAATTTAGCATGATTACTCAAGGATAAGGAGTTGGAGTGATGGCTGCTGGAAATGGGGCCTGTCTAGATTTGATCAAAAATGACTTTTTTCAAATAGTGATGGTGCTGTTTTTTACATCAGTAATGTCCTGACTATTCTTTGTGATCAGTTGAATGCCACTTTGGTGAATTAAAGTACCAATTTCCTTCCGAAACAGAAAAATCTTTACATTTATTCCAAACTTTTGGCCACCTGTGTGTGTGTGTGTGTGTGTGTGTGTGTGTGTGTGTGTGTGTGTGTGTGTGTGTATACGTGTATACGTATGTACAAATACAAATCTGTTAGATAGTGCAAGGGAATGTAATGGCAGAAGAGGTAGGATATGTTGGATAAATATAAATAGACTAAGCTGTGTATTTCATATCATTATTGCTCAATGAGGCAGTTTTAACTGTTCATGTCCTTCAAAGAAATGAATATGAATCAATATAGAATACGAGTGAAAGCACCGCAACTATCTCAAGAATGGCAGAACAGTTTTTATCAGTTCATCAGCTTCTTGTTTGCTATTGTTGATGACAAATTAAAATGTCTAAAATGCAGAGTAATCAGTAGATCGAGCAGATACAATATTAGGGTATTTGAAAATATGTTTATATTACATCTTTATAACTTTGAGAATTGGAGTGTAATTTACAGTTAATTTACAGTAGACAGTGCTGTTGGTTTTCATAACCCATGTGTTGGGTTATAAATTGTATATTATTTTTTATTTTATTTTTTATATTACAACACGATACACTTTTTCATTTTCTCTCTATGGTGATAATAAAAAATTAACATTTTATAATTCATTTTGTTCATAATTCAT
Source organism: Myxocyprinus asiaticus (assembly GCF_019703515.2). Taxonomy (NCBI): domain Eukaryota; kingdom Metazoa; phylum Chordata; class Actinopteri; order Cypriniformes; family Catostomidae; genus Myxocyprinus; species Myxocyprinus asiaticus. The sequence continues at coordinate 9,250,844 of NC_059346.1, read as the reverse complement.
TTCTGTAGTCATGATTTATAATGAAGGCTTTGTGAAATTGCACAACTTTTTGATTTACAGATTTGAATGACAGCAGACACATCAACACAATTTGTTCATCAGTCCATGCGACTCAGTCCTACTACATTTGTTTGAAATGACACGTGAGGTACAACACAGTCACTTACGAGTCATAGCACTAAAATATAAAATTACCTTGCTAAATTATTTCAACACTGACTACGACCTCATTAGAGTTGAATCTTTGCCGTTTAGGATTAGTAATTTTGCCCTCTGCTTTCAACACGACTGAAACAACAACAGACTGCTCAGTCAGACTCCTATTACATCTGTTTGCAATGAACCGTGAGGTACAACACAGTTTCGTATCACTTACGAGCCACAGCACTATAATAAAAATTATCGGGTACACTATTTTAAAACGCATCTCCTCATGTACACCAATAAAAGATGACCGAGCTAATGCGAGTAAGTTATGGGTGGGGCGACATGTGTAGCCACGCCCCAATATGTTGCTCCGCCCTGTTCTGCAAGCTGCAGGTAGGGATACTTGCACAGAGCGGACAGCGACAGGTGAAGATTACGTGTTACTCGAAGCTAATAGGTGTTTTAATATGTGTTTATCCCGACAACTGCATAATTCCAGCCAGAAAGTTTGGAAGAATAAATCCAAATGGACTTGGTTTCAAAGCCGCATTCCACAGCTCTGGTGTGGGAACATTTTGGCTTTTTATTATTAACCATCTTTATTGATTCCATACAACAAGCCAAACAGACAACAGAAAATGTGGAATCAAATTGTATGAAACTAAACCCTTCCCCCTGAATATGCCGCTACACTGCCCATCTCCATGTACCACTCCTGAAATGAGGGTGCTCCAGCTGACTTCCATCCCCTAAGGATGACCTGTCTGCCGATCATAACAATGGCTAGGACTCAATTTGTCTGGGGCAAAATTAAATTTGAGTGCCCATTACGTCACACATAAAACTCTGAACCTTCAACCAAAATTCTTGGATCTTAACACACCACCAAAAACATGGGTTGTGTCCCCATCTTCTGATTGGCATGGCCAGCAAGTGGGTGTGTCTTTAAGACCAAGCCTATACAATCTAGAGGAGGTCCAATAGAATCAATGTAAAATCTTAAATTGCATAAGGCGCACCCTTGGATCTCTAGATGCAGACTTGTTGTTTTTAGAATCCTAGCCCACACTCCCTCCTCCAATACCAAGTTCAAATCTTTCTCCCATAATCTCTTGAGAGAAGTTGAAGCTCCTTCCCACAGACTCTGAATTAGCAGGGAGTAATACACTGATGCCTCATGACCTTTTCCAAAAGCAGTAGAGAGTACCTGCCGCTTTAGGGGGGTGTATGCTACTCCCAAAAATAGTATAAAGCAGGTGGCGCAGCTGTAAATACCTGAAGAATTGAGACCTGGGAATCCCATAATGTTGAATCATATTTTCAAAGGATCTCAACACTCCACTCTCATATAGGTCACCGAGTGTATTAACATCCCTCACAATCCATTCTGACCAGCAGAAAGGGGACTTATTAATACATAACTTTGGGTTCAGCCATATGCTCGAAGCAACATTTAAATAAATGTCAGAATTAAACACCCTGGACACTTTAGTCCATACCGCGTGCAAGTGCGAGATAACGGGGTGCAACTTCTCTGGTTAGTTTGATAGAAAGATTTTGCAATGGCGAAATAGGGGCAAGAACTTCCTGTTCAATACAAAACCAGGCAGGGGCTCTCTCAGGTGGAAGCGACCAATGAGCCAAATGTCTGAGACTGAATGCAGGAACATTTTGGCTTTAAGTTGAATGAGAGAGGAGAGCCCATTAATGTGAACGAGCTGTTATGTCGACTTTGTTTAAAAACAGTGGCAACAAAAAGTGCCAATACAACTAACCTAAAAGCTAATCTAAAACAACCATCCCATCCAGTTTTCCAAGTTGGGAACAAAAACCGCAGTTGGAGATGGAGAAGGGCCTTCCCAACTTTAATTTTTTTTTTTTTTTTGACATCTAATTCCAATGTCTGAATATTTTTAAGAATTAAAAGTTCATTGCTCTTTGAAAAGGCGTACTTGCATTATTGTGCTATTATATTATCATTATATCAGTGGCATAAAATGGTCTTAAAATGACAATAATATAGTTTATCGCAATTATTTCTGGGACAATATATCGTCTAACAAAAGTAGTTATCGTGGCAGGCCTACAATGTGAAAAGTGTAGTATTTTGTGATGATACAACACTACTCGTTGGAAAATGTAGCTCGTTATTGGAAAAGCTACACTGTTGTAAAAATAACTGAGCTACTATCACGCTATTGAAAAATGTAAAGTTAGTAGTGTCACTAGCAGCATCAAATGTAAATGCATCTTTAAATAGCTTAATTATGATGTAATGAATAGGCAAAACTGAGTTCATACAAGCATTTTTCAATGACTAATGTGTCTCCTAATGAAACCACATTAATCAATCAAAATTGCATTTATTTATAGTGGAACTGATGAGATCTCATTGTTGCCCTCTAGTGGCTGCCCTCATTGCTACCCACAAATACAGTATAATACATGAAGAAACAGTTTTCACAGTGTTATTTGGCAAGTTGATTCTCTTGGGGAAAAGTGATTGCATTTCAGTCTACATATGATATTTAAACACTGTTGCATCATGATCAGTCAATGCATTTGTGTGTCTCTTTAGTGTTGCAGTCTGAGCCATTGCAGCGTCTCTTTATAAATAAATTGAGAGAGGTGGGTGCGACCTGGCAAAAACGGCTGCCTATTCCTAAGCCTTCATCTTCACGGACACACAGCTGTTCTGTTGATGCCATTCGCAACACTCGAAGGAAGATGGAAGATCGTCATGTAATCCTGAAAGAGTTTAACCATCTTCTGGGACTGCAGGTGAGACTTCATGAATGGGTAGATGTAAGAGTTTGTTCTAGTTTTAGGTCCATTCTTAAAAGGATATTTCTGCCAAAAATTTTTCTCACCCTCATGTGGATCCAAACCCATACGACTGTTTTTCTTCCATTAAACACTAATAGAGAAACAAAACAGTTGCCATTGTTTCATTGTATAGATAAAAGATGCATGAAAGTGAATAGTGACTGAGGCTGTCAGTCCATATTCCATAACATTCCGCCAAAAGTCATCTTTTGTGTTCCACAGAATAAAGTCGTACCAGTTTGGAACATTATGAGGGTGAATAAATGATGACACAGTTTTCATTTTTGGGTAAACTCTCCCATTAACCATTCAGAAAACCACAAATGCACACAATTCTGCACATCTATTTGTAAACGCAAAGATGCTTCGCAATAAATAAATTATACATCATATGTTACCGGTACTTATTGTTTTTAAGGTTATTGTGTTTTATGAATGACAAACTGTGCTTGCTGGTGGAGAGTGTTTATACTATGTTATGGAAGAATGCACTGATTTCGAGACATGTAGGAACTTTTTTGGTGGTGTTAGTGACTTTTGGAAGCAAAATGAACTGATTTGTCAAGCTGCAAAAGAAAATCGTGTGAATTGTTTGCATAAAGGGTACTCAGTTTTGAGAAAAGCAATGCTAAAAAAAAAACAAAAAAAACAACTTGTTTAATGTGACATTTCAGAGTTACAGAATAGTTGTATTTTTTGTTTCGCTCGCCTTGGCCTTTGTACTGACACAGATCAGTGTGAATAGAGCACTGTACAAAAGCAAAGGTTTTTGCTTACTGAATACCATTGTAGAAATGAAATTTATTTGCAAACATATTTGTAACTGAAGATTACTGTATATATTGATAATGGTGGGTTAGCAAGATCAATAAAGTAGTATTTGACTGGTCATGTGATCTCAATCTGACGATCACCAAATGAAATAATGAAAGAATTTCTTTTATGGGCGGTTTGGACTATTCAGAACGGTGGACTATGGAGAATATAGAGATTGATTCTGATTTCACCTCCATGTTGTTTTTTCAGGATGGTGTGGAGCGCGAGTATTACGCTGTGTTTGATGGGCATGGAGGGGTGGATGCTGCCATATACGCTGCTACTCACCTCCATGTCATACTGAGCCAGCAGGAGGTGCTAAAAAGTGATGTGACAACAGCCTTCAAAAACACCTTCACACAAACAGATGACATGTTCAAGGTCAAAGCCAAGAGAGAGGTCAGAACAATCACTGAAGACACGTAAAGTGGGGTCCAAAAGTCAGAGACCACTAGTGCAAATGTATTTTATTTGGCTTTTTTTATATTATATATTTTCTTATTACAAATTCTATTATTTCTTAGTATTTGGTGTGTCTCCTTTAGCTTTAATGACAGCATACACTCAAGCTGGCATGGACTCCACAAGTTTGTCCAAAATCTGATGATCCATGTTATTCCAGCATGATCTGAGAATGTTCCAAAGTGCATCTTGAGTGCTTTCAATAGAAGCAAGGAAATCTGACCTTTTGTACAAAGGAGTTAACATCGCCAATGTCACATTTGCTTGCATCTGATAAGTGACCTAGAAATAGCGCAGAATCTTAAATATTTCTTCATTGTACGTCATAACATTTCTGTTTTAATTTTTCCTTTGTTTAGTTCCAGGTCTAAATATACAATTGAAGTCAGAAGTTTACATACACTTAGGTTGAAGTCATTAAAACTAATTTTTTAACCACTCCACAGATTTAATATTAGCAAACTATAGTTTTAGCAAGTCGTTTAAGACATCTACTTTGTGCACGACACGAGTAAGTTTTCCAACAATAGTTTACAGACAGATTGTTTCACTTTTAATTGACTATCACAATTCTAGTGGTTCAGATGTTTACATACACTAACTGTGCCTTTAAGCAGCTTGGAAAATTCCAGAAAATGATGGCAAGCCTTTAGACTATTAGCTTCTGATAGGAGGTGTTCATCTGTACAAACAATAGTACGCAAGTATAAACGCCATGGGACCACATAGCCATCATACCGCTCAGGAAGGAGACGCATTCTGTCTCCTAGAGATGAACATAGTGTGGTGCGAAAAGTGCAAATCAATCCCAGAACAACAGCAAAGGACCTTGTGAAGATGCTGGAGGAAACAGGTAGACAAGTATCTATATCCACAGTATATCGACATAACTTGAAAGGCTGCTCAGCAAGGAAGAAGCCACTGCTCCAAAACAGCCATAAAAAAAGCCAGACTACAGTTTGCAAGTGCACGTGGGGACAAAGATCTTATTTTTTGGAGAAATGTCCTCTGGTCTAATGAAACAAAAATTTAACTGTTTGACCCTAATGACCATTGTTATGTGTGGCGGAAAAAGGGTGAGGCTTGCAAGCCGAAGAACACCATCCCAACCGTGAAGCATGGGGGTGGCAGCATCATGTTGTGGGGGTGCTGTGCTGCAGGAGGGACTGGTGCACTTCACAAAATAGATGGCATCATGAGGAAGGAAAATTATGTGAATATATTGAAGCAACATCTCAAGACATCAGCCAGGAAGTTAAAGCTCAGTCGCAAATGGGTCTTCCAAATGGACAGTTACCCCAAGCATACCTCCAAAGTTGTGGCAAAATGGCTTAAGGACAACAAAGTCAAGGTATTGGAGTGGCCATCACAAAGCCCTGACCCTGAAATTTGTGGGCAGCCTGAAAAAGCATGTGCAAGCAAGGAGACCTACAAACCTGACTCAGTTACACCAGTTCTTTCTGGAGGAATGGGCCAAAATTCCAGCAACATATTGTGAGAAGCTTGTGGAAGGCTACCCAAAATGTTTGACACAAGTTAAACAATTTAAAGGCAATGCTACCAAATACTAACAAAGTGTATGTAAACTTCTGACCCACTGGGAATGTGATGAAAGAAATAAAAGCTGAAATAAATCATCCTCTCTACTATTATCCTGACATTTCACATTCTTAAAATAGTGATCCTAACTGACCTAAGACAGGGAATGTTTTCTATGATTAAATGTCAGGAATTATGAAAAACTGAGTTTAAATGTATTTGGCTAAGGTGTATGTAAACCTTTTATATGTACAGTTGAAGTCAAAGTTTTGGACCCCACTGTATGTTCAACTCATAAATGGCACTAGATAAACCACTTTTAAGCATATATTACAAAAACATCATATGCATTAAGTGGAAATCAGTGATTGCAAGTGTAAGCTTGTTTTTCCTGTAAACCTGCTTTTTTTTTTTTTTAAATGAATCTATTTTTGAAAACACTGTGCACAATCGGTTTCAACAGTTCGATTTATCTTTGCCTTTACTTGTCAAGCCGGTGCATTATGTGGTTATTCTCGATGGAAAAATCTTTTCGCACTTCTCCCACTTCTTAAGATGGAACTGTTGTATGAATCTAATCTTCCTACACTGTAACAAATACAGAGAGTCCATCTTCCACCTGTGGTAAGATACGTGGTAAGCAAACGGTGCAAGCTTGTTGCACTGCTCCATCTGCCTCCACAGATACAGATATGAGTAAGAACTTTTTCTGTTTCACTGGTATGGTCAGCGCAAGTGTAAAAATATTTTGTTTTTATCATTTACAGTAAATGGTACATAAGGTTGTATTCATTTAAATTAGTAAATGCACCTGTTAACATGAAATAGCAATAAACAATACTTTTACAGTATTTATTAATCTTTGTTAATGTTCATTTCTAAACATATTAATAAACCTTTTACATAAAAAGTGAGTATACACTACCATTATTTAATGAAATAGGAACTAACACGAACAATTAACAATTTTATTTTTTTAAAGTAACATTACCAAAATTAATAAATGTAGAATAGAAATTTATTTTAAAGTGCAATAAATCGTGTATTTTTATTTTTTATTTTTTTTTTAGCAAAACTGTATTTACTTTTTAAAAGGACATTTTTTTTTTTAATTATACCAAAGTCCCTTTCAAGGCAAGTCAATCCACTCGGCGGCCATCTTTGGTATGCTCACAGGCAGCTATATTCTATGGATACAAGTGGCATAAAAGTGTAGCTCCTATCTACTTGAATGAGGAAAGACCGAAATCTCCAAAACAGTTGGTCAAGATTATGATTAAAAGAACATATTTCAAATCAGCAGTAAACAGCAGTATAATACCTGACAACAATGGTATTATAAGTTGTGCTTCTTTAGCTTAGATCACGCAATTTTTTTAAAAATATTTTTCAGGCTTGTCTAGCTAATGCACAATGGATGTTCTCGAGTTAACTGGCAGGCAATGTATGCATCTAAAGGCCCTTTCCCACTGCAGGAACTAAAGCCTGTTTTAGGTACTTTTACTCTGAACTACTACTTTTCGTCGTTTTCGCACATGAGGAACTATAGTTCCTCTTTGCCGTTTAGAGCTGTGCGACTATACAGAAAATAAAGTGATTTCTGCGGTACTACATTGAATTTGTCATGGGATAATGGACATAAATAGTAAGATGTGTATTGAGAGTGGAATTAATTAATTGAAATATATTATAATTAGGATTTTTGTGAGTGTGCCGTTCCTCTTAATAGTTCTCATCTAGAAAGCTCAAAGGGAAAGTACCAAGACTGTTTTTGGGAAAGGGGCTTAAAAGGCGATTGGCTCTTTTACCTGTAAATCGGGACTTCCATTTCTACAGACACCATATTAGGTGTTCCAGTTTCTCCCATTCCTTTTTTTACATGTGGTCCGTCTCAGGCTAAATAGTGTCTGATATTACTGAATACAGTTGATAAAATTAAATGGTAAAACTAGAAGTATTTAAATGTAAATACATGTTCTAGTAATTCTATGGTCTGCACAGTTCAGATAATATTGTGTTCAGTTGGTGTCGGAATTACCGTAATTACAAGATGACTTGAAACACCAGTGGCTTTGTTGTTGATGACGGCAACATACCTGTACTTAATCACTCCATTAATTAAAGCTGCAGTACGTAACTTTGTGCTCTCTAGCGACATCTGTGGTTGAAAGTAAAAAATGCAAGCAATTTGCAGTAGAACACATTACGTGTGTCGTGTTTCGGCACAACTCTTCTGGCAGATGAATCTCATGATTTGAGCTTACTGGACATCGCCAAGTAAACCGTAATACTACAATAGCATGTCTATGTAATGCACACAATAACAACGTAAACTAAAAACATAAAACAAGGCTTCAATAATGATGGGGATAAAATATACTTTATTAAACATTAAAATAATATGCTTAAATATGCAATATAACAATTACAAGAAGTCAGTTTCAGAAGTCATACATTAACATGTCACAGTAACTTCCCCTGACAACGTAGATACATTGCAATCGGTTAACATGTGAGTACTCTTTGATTAATTTCTTAATATAAGCTTCATCAA